>NW_026893598.1:600000-1200000 GCF_032452875.1 Bos javanicus | reverse complement strand
GCAATGATCATGTAGCTACCATGTACAGGTCACGTGAATGATCATACACCCATCAGGTGACTGATCATGCACTGATCACGTGGCTATCATGCACTGATCACGAGACTGATCATGCACTGATCACGTCTATATCATGCACTGATCACATGACTGCCCATGCACTGATCACGTGGATGATCATACACTAATCATGTGACAGATCATGCACTGATCACGTGGCTGATCATGCACTGATACCGTGACTGAGCATGGACTGATCACATGACTATCATGTAGTGATCACGTGACTTAATGGCGCTGATCATGTGACTGATCATGCGCTGATCATGTTTGCTATCATACACTGATCATGTGCCTCTGGAGGCAATAAACAAAGAGCTGAGTAGGCACGAATCAAACAGTCAGCAGGCAATAATCATGGAACTCAGCTGTGAGGAATCATGCTGCTCAGCTGGCAATAATCAAGCAGCTGAGCAGGCAGGAATTACGCAGCACAGCTGGCAATTGTCAAGCAGATGACAGGCAGGAATCGTGCAGCTCAGCTGGCAATTGTCAAGCAGATGAGCAGACAGTAATCACGCAGCTCAGCAGGCCCTGATCACGTGACTGAGCATGCACTGTTCACGTGGCTGATCATACACTGATCACGTGATTGATCATGCACTGATCACTTGGATATCATGCACTGATCACGTGGCTGATCATACACTGTTCACGTGTCTGACCATGCACTGATCACGTGGCTGATCATACACTGCTCACGTAACTGATCATGCACTGATCACGTGGCTATCATGCACTGATCACGTGGCTGAACATGCACTGTTCACGTGGCTGATCACACACCTGTCACGTGACATATCATGCACTGATCACGTGGCACTCATGCACTGATCACGTGGCTGATCATACACTGCTCACGTAACTCATCATGCACACATCACGTGGCTATCATGCACTGCTCACGTGGCTCGTCATGGAATGATCACGTAGCTACCATATACTGGTCACGTGACTGATCATGCACTGATCACGTAAATGATCATGCACTGATCACGTGGCTGATCATGCACTGATCACGTGGCTGATCATGCACTATCACGTGACTGATCATGCACTGATCACGTGACTGATCATGCACTGATCACGTGGCTATCATGCACTGATCACGTGGCTATCATGCACTGATCACGTGGCTGATCACACATGTATCACGTGACTGATCATGCACTGATCACGTGGCTATCATGCACTGATCACGTGGCTGATCATGCACTGATCACGTAGCTATCATGCACTGATCACGTGACTGATCATGCACTGATCACGTGGCTGATCATGCACTGATCACGTGACTGATCATGCACTGATCACGTGGCTGATCATGCAATGATCACGCAGCTACCATGTACTGGTCACATGACTGATCATGCACTGATCACATAATTGATCATGCACTGATCACGTGGCTTATCATGCACTGATCATGTGACTGATCATGTGCTGATCATGTTTGGTGTCATACACTGATCATGTGCCTCTGGAGGCAATGAACAAAGAGCTGAGTAGGCAGGAATCAGTCAGCAGGCTATAATCATGGAACTCAGCTCTGAGAAATCATGCTGCTCAGCTGGCAATAATCAAGCAGCTGAGCAGGCAGGAATTACGCAGCACAGTGGCAATTGTCAAGCAGATGACAGGCAGGAATCGTGCAGCTCAGCTGGCAATTGTCAAGCAGATGAGCAGACAGTAATCACGCAGCTCAGCAGGCCCTGATCACGTGACTGAGCATGCACTGTTCACGTGGCTGATCATACACTGATCACGTGACTGATCATGCACTGATCACGTGACTGATCATGCACTGATCACGTGGCTATCATGCACTGATCACGTGGCTGATCATGCACTGATCACGGGACTGATCATGCACTGATCACGGGCTATCATGCACTGACTACGTGACTATCATGCACTGATCACGTGGCTGATCATGCACTGATCACGTGACTGATCATGCACTGATCACGTGACTGATCATGCACTGATCACGTGGCTGATCATGCACTGATCACGTGGCTATCATGCACTGATCACGTGGCTGATCATGCAATGATCACGTAGCTACCATGTACTGGTCACGTGACTGATCATGCACTGATCACGTAATTGATCATGCACTGATCACGTGGCTGATCATGCACTGATCACGTGACTGATCATGCACTGATCACGTGGCTATCATGCACTGATCACGTGGCTGACATGCACTGATCACGTGCCTGGTCATGCACTGATCACGTGGCTGATCATGCACTGATCACGTGACTGATCATGCACTGATCACGTGTCTGATCATGCACTGATCACGTGGCTATCATGCACTGCTCACGTGGCTGATCATGCATGATCACGCAGCTACCATGTACTGGTCACATGACTGATCATGCACTGATCACGTGACTGATCATGCAGTGATCACGTGGCTATCATGCACTACTCACGTGGCTGATCATGCAATGATCATGTAGCTACCATGTACAGGTCACGTGAATGATCATACACCCATCAGGTGACTGATCATGCACTGATCACGTGGCTATCATGCACTGATCACGAGACTGATCATGCACTGATCACGTCTATATCATGCACTGATCACATGACTGCCCATGCACTGATCACGTGGATGATCATACACTAATCATGTGACAGATCATGCACTGATCACGTGGCTGATCATGCACTGATACCGTGACTGAGCATGGACTGATCACATGACTATCATGTAGTGATCACGTGACTTAATGGCGCTGATCATGTGACTGATCATGCGCTGATCATGTTTGCTATCATACACTGATCATGTGCCTCTGGAGGCAATAAACAAAGAGCTGAGTAGGCACGAATCAAACAGTCAGCAGGCAATAATCATGGAACTCAGCTGTGAGGAATCATGCTGCTCAGCTGGCAATAATCAAGCAGCTGAGCAGGCAGGAATTACGCAGCACAGCTGGCAATTGTCAAGCAGATGACAGGCAGGAATCGTGCAGCTCAGCTGGCAATTGTCAAGCAGATGAGCAGACAGTAATCACGCAGCTCAGCAGGCCCTGATCACGTGACTGAGCATGCACTGTTCACGTGGCTGATCATACACTGATCACGTGATTGATCATGCACTGATCACTTGGATATCATGCACTGATCACGTGGCTGATCATACACTGTTCACGTGTCTGACCATGCACTGATCACGTGGCTGATCATACACTGCTCACGTAACTGATCATGCACTGATCACGTGGCTATCATGCACTGATCACGTGGCTGAACATGCACTGTTCACGTGGCTGATCACACACCTGTCACGTGACATATCATGCACTGATCACGTGGCACTCATGCACTGATCACGTGGCTGATCATACACTGCTCACGTAACTCATCATGCACACATCACGTGGCTATCATGCACTGCTCACGTGGTTCGTCATGGAATGATCACGAAGCTACCATATACTGGTCACGTGACTGATCATGCACTGATCACGTAAATGATCATGCACTGTTCACGTGACTGATCATGTACTGATCACGTGACTGATCATGCACTGATCACGTGGCTATCATGCTCTGCTCACGTGGCTGATCATGCAACGATCACGTAGCAACCATGTACTGGTCACGTGACTGATCATGCACTGATCACGTAATTGATCCTGCACTGATCACGTGGCTCATCATGCACTGATCACGTGGCTGATCACACACGTATCACGTGACTGATCATGCACTGATCACGTGACTAATCATGCACTGATCACGTGGCTATCATGCACTGATCACGTGGATATCATGCACTGATCACGTGGCTGATCACACATGTATCACGTGACTGATCATGCACTGATCACGTGGCTATCATGCACTGATCACGTGGCTGATCATGCAATGATCACGTAGCTACCATGTACTGGTCACGTGACTGATCATGCACTGATCACGTGGCTGATCATGCACTGATCACGTGACTGATCATGCACTGATCACGTGGCTGATCATGCACTGATCACGTGGCTGATCATGCACTGATCACGTGACTGATCATGCACTGATCACGTGGCTATCATGCACTGATATCATGCACTGATCACGTGGCTGATCACACACTGATCATGTGACTGATCATGCACTGATCACGTGGCTATCATGCACTGATCACGTGGCTGATCATGCACTGATCACGTAGCTATCATGTACTGATCACGTGACTGATCATGCACTGATCACGTGGCTATCATGCACTGATCACGTGGCTGATCATGCAATGATCACGTAGCTACCATGCACTGGTCACGTGACTGATCATGCACTGATCAGGTGACTGATCATGCACTGATCACGTGACTGATCATGCACTGATCACGTGACTGATCATGCACTGATCACGTGACTGATCATGCACTGATCACGTGGCTATCATGCACTGATCACGTGGCTGATCATGCACTGATCACGTGACTACCATGCACTGATCACATGACTGATCATGCACTGATCACATAATTGATCATGCACTGATCACGTGGCTTATCATGCACTGATCATGTGACTGATCATGTGCTGATCATGTTTGGTGTCATACACTGATCATGTGCCTCTGGAGGCAATGAACAAAGAGCTGAGTAGGCACGAATCAGTCAGCAGGCAATAATCATGGAACTCAGCTGTGAGGAATCATGCTGCTCAGCTGGCAATAATCAAGCAGCTGAGCAGGCAGGAATTACGCAGCACAGCTGGCAATTGTCAAGCAGATGACAGGCAGGAATCGTGCAGCTCAGCTGGCAATTGTCAAGCAGATGAGCAGACAGTAATCACGCAGCTCAGCAGGCCCTGATCACGTGACTGAGCATGCACTGTTCACGTGGCTGATCATACACTGATCACGTGACTGATAATGCACTGATCATGTGGCTATCATGCACTGATCACGTGGCTGATCATACACTGATCACGTGACTGATCATGCACTGATCACGTGCTATCATGCACTGACTACATGACTCCGCATGCACTGATCACGTGGCTGATCATGCACTGATCACGTGACTGATCATGCACTGATCACGTGACTGATCATGCACTGATCACGTGGCTGATCATGCACTGATCACGTGGCTATCATGCACTGATCACGTGGCTGATCATGCAATGATCACGTAGCTACCATGTACTGGTCACGTGACTGATCATGCACTGATCACGTAACTGATCATGCACTGATCACGTGGCTGATCATGCACTGATCACGTGGCTGATCATGCACTGATCACGTGACTGATCATGCACTGATCACGTGGCTATCATGCACTGATCACGTGGCTGATCATGCACTGATCACGTACCTGATCATGCACTGATCACGTGGCTGATCATGCACTGATCACGTGACTGATCATGCACTGATCACGTGGCTATCATGCACTGATCACGTGGCTGATCATGCACTGATCACGCAGCTACCATGTACTGTCACGTGACTGATCATGCACTGATCACGTGACTGATCATGCACTGATCACGTGGCTATCATGCACTGACTCACGTGGCTGATCATGCAATGATCACGTAGCTACCATGTACTGATCACGTGACTGATCATGCACTGATCACGTGACTGATCATGCACTGATCACGTGGCTATCATGCACTGATCACGTGACTGATCATGCACTGATCACGTGGCTATCATGCACTGATATCATGCACTGATCACGTGGCTGATCACACACTATCATGTGACTGATCATGCACTGATCACGTGGCTATCATGCACTGATCACGTGGCTGATCATGCACTGATCACGTAGCTATCATGTACTGTCACGTGACTGATCATGCACTGATCACGTGGCTGATCATGCACTGATCACGTGACTGATCATGCACTGATCACGTGGCTGATCATGCACTGATCACGTGGCTATCATGCACTGATCACGTGGCTGATCATGCACTGATCACGTAGCTATCATGCACTGATCACGTGACTGATCATGCACTGATCACGTGACTGATCATGCACTGATCACGTGACTGATCATGCACTGATCACGTGACTGATCATGCACTGATCACGTGGCTGATCATGCACTGATACCGTGACTGAGCATGGACTGATCACATGACTATCATGTAGTGATCACGTGACTTAATGGCGCTGATCATGTGACTGATCATGCGCTGATCATGTTTGCTATCATACACTGATCATGTGCCTCTGGAGGCAATAAACAAAGAGCTGAGTAGGCACGAATCAAACAGTCAGCAGGCAATAATCATGGAACTCAGCTGTGAGGAATCATGCTGCTCAGCTGGCAATAATCAAGCAGCTGAGCAGGCAGGAATTACGCAGCACAGCTGGCAATTGTCAAGCAGATGACAGGCAGGAATCGTGCAGCTCAGCTGGCAATTGTCAAGCAGATGAGCAGACAGTAATCACGCAGCTCAGCAGGCCCTGATCACGTGACTGAGCATGCACTGTTCACGTGGCTGATCATACACTGATCACGTGATTGATCATGCACTGATCACTTGGATATCATGCACTGATCACGTGGCTGATCATACACTGTTCACGTGTCTGACCATGCACTGATCACGTGGCTGATCATACACTGCTCACGTAACTGATCATGCACTGATCACGTGGCTATCATGCACTGATCACGTGGCTGAACATGCACTGTTCACGTGGCTGATCACACACCTGTCACGTGACATATCATGCACTGATCACGTGGCACTCATGCACTGATCACGTGGCTGATCATACACTGCTCACGTAACTCATCATGCACACATCACGTGGCTATCATGCACTGCTCACGTGGCTCGTCATGGAATGATCACGAAGCTACCATATACTGGTCACGTGACTGATCATGCACAGATCACGTAAATGATCATGCACTGTTCACGTGACTGATCATGTACTGATCACGTGACTGATCATGCACTGATCACGTGGCTATCATGCTCTGCTCACGTGGCTGATCATGCAACGATCACGTAGCAACCATGTACTGGTCACGTGACTGATCATGCACTGATCACGTAATTGATCCTGCACTGATCACGTGGCTCATCATGCACTGATCACGTGGCTGATCACACACGTATCACGTGACTGATCATGCACTGATCACGTGACTAATCATGCACTGATCACGTGGCTATCATGCACTGATCACGTGGATATCATGCACTGATCACGTGGCTGATCACACATGTATCACGTGACTGATCATGCACTGATCACGTGGCTATCATGCACTGATCACGTGGCTGATCATGCAATGATCACGTAGCTACCATGTACTGGTCACGTGACTGATCATGCACTGATCACGTGGCTGATCATGCACTGATCACGTGACTGATCATGCACTGATCACGTGGCTGATCATGCACTGATCACGTGGCTGATCATGCACTGATCACGTGACTGATCATGCACTGATCACGTGGCTATCATGCACTGATATCATGCACTGATCACGTGGCTGATCATGCACTGATCATGTGACTGATCATGCACTGATCACGTGGCTATCATGCACTGATCACGTGGCTGATCATGCACTGATCACGTAGCTATCATGCACTGATCACGTGACTGATCATGCACTGATCACGTGGCTATCATGCACTGATCACGTGGCTGATCATGCAATGATCACGTAGCTACCATGCACTGGTCACGTGACTGATCATGCACTGATCAGGTGACTGATCATGCACTGATCACGTGACTGATCATGCACTGATCACGTGACTGATCATGCACTGATCACGTGACTGATCATGCACTGATCACGTGGCTATCATGCACTGATCACGTGGCTGATCATGCACTGATCACGTGGCTACCATGCACTGATCACATGACTGATCATGCACTGATCACATAATTGATCATGCACTGATCACGTGGCTTATCATGCACTGATCATGTGACTGATCATGTGCTGATCATGTTTGGTGTCATACACTGATCATGTGCCTCTGGAGGCAATGAACAAAGAGCTGAGTAGGCAGGAATCAGTCAGCAGGCTATAATCATGGAACTCAGCTCTGAGAAATCATGCTGCTCAGCTGGCAATAATCAAGTAGATGAGCAGGCAGGAATTACGCAGCACAGGTGGCAATTGTCAAGCAGATGACAGGCAGGAATCGTGCAGCTCAGCTGGCAATTGTCAAGCAGATGAGCAGACAGTAATCACGCAGCTCAGCAGGCCCTGATCACGTGACTGAGCATGCACTGTTCACGTGGCTGATCACACACTGATCACGTGACTGATCATGCACTGATCACGTGACTGATCATGCACTGATCACGTGGCTGATCATGCACTGATCACGTGGCTGATCATGCACTGATCACGGGACTGATCATGCACTGATCACGTGCTATCATGCACTGATACATGACTGCATGCACTGATCACGTGGATGATCATGCACTGATCACGTGACTGATCATGCACTGATCACGTGACTGATCATGCACTGATCACGTGGCTGATCATGCACTGATCACGTGGCTATCATGCACTGCTCACGTGGCTGATCATGCAATGATCACGTAGCTACCATGTACTGGTCACGTGACTGATCATGCACTGATCACGTAACTGATCATGCACTGATCACGTGGCTGATCATGCACTGATCACGTGGCTGATCATGCACTGATCACGTGACTGATCATGCACTGATCACGTGGCTATCATGCACTGATCACGTGGCTGACATGCACTGATCACGTGGCTGATCATGCACTGATCACGTGGCTGATCATGCACTGATCACGTGACTGATCATGCACTGATCACGTGGCTATCATGCACTGCTCACGTGGCTGATCATGCAATGATCACGCAGCTACCATGTACTGGTCACATGACTGATCATGCACTGATCACGTGACTGATCATGCAGTGATCACGTGGCTATCATGCACTACTCACGTGGCTGATCATGCAATGATCATGTAGCTACCATGTACAGGTCACGTGAATGATCATACACCCATCAGGTGACTGATCATGCACTGATCACGTGGCTATCATGCACTGATCACGAGACTGATCATGCACTGATCACGTCTATATCATGCACTGATCACATGACTGCCCATGCACTGATCACGTGGATGATCATACACTAATCATGTGACAGATCATGCACTGATCACGTGGCTGATCATGCACTGATACCGTGACTGAGCATGGACTGATCACATGACTATCATGTAGTGATCACGTGACTTAATGGCGCTGATCATGTGACTGATCATGCGCTGATCATGTTTGCTATCATACACTGATCATGTGCCTCTGGAGGCAATAAACAAAGAGCTGAGTAGGCACGAATCATACAGTCAGCAGGCAATAATCATGGAACTCAGCTGTGAGGAATCATGCTGCTCAGCTGGCAATAATCAAGCAGCTGAGCAGGCAGGAATTACGCAGCACAGCTGGCAATTGTCAAGCAGATGACAGGCAGGAATCGTGCAGCTCAGCTGGCAATTGTCAAGCAGATGAGCAGACAGTAATCACGCAGCTCAGCAGGCCCTGATCACGTGACTGAGCATGCACTGTTCACGTGGCTGATCATACACTGATCACGTGATTGATCATGCACTGATCACTTGGATATCATGCACTGATCACGTGGCTGATCATACACTGTTCACGTGTCTGACCATGCACTGATCACGTGGCTGATCATACACTGCTCACGTAACTGATCATGCACTGATCACGTGGCTATCATGCACTGATCACGTGGCTGAACATGCACTGTTCACGTGGCTGATCACACACCTGTCACGTGACATATCATGCACTGATCACGTGGCACTCATGCACTGATCACGTGGCTGATCATACACTGCTCACGTAACTCATCATGCACACATCACGTGGCTATCATGCACTGCTCACGTGGTTCGTCATGGAATGATCACGAAGCTACCATATACTGGTCACGTGACTGATCATGCACAGATCACGTAAATGATCATGCACTGTTCACGTGACTGATCATGTACTGATCACGTGACTGATCATGCACTGATCACGTGGCTATCATGCTCTGCTCACGTGGCTGATCATGCAACGATCACGTAGCAACCATGTACTGGTCACGTGACTGATCATGCACTGATCACGTAATTGATCCTGCACTGATCACGTGGCTCATCATGCACTGATCACGTGGCTGATCACACACGTATCACGTGACTGATCATGCACTGATCACGTGACTAATCATGCACTGATCACGTGGCTATCATGCACTGATCACGTGGATATCATGCACTGATCACGTGGCTGATCACACATGTATCACGTGACTGATCATGCACTGATCACGTGGCTATCATGCACTGATCACGTGGCTGATCATGCAATGATCACGTAGCTACCATGTACTGGTCACGTGACTGATCATGCACTGATCACGTGACTGATCATGCACTGATCACGTGGCTATCATGCACTGATCACGTGGCTGATCATGCAATGATCATGTAGCTACCATGTACTGGTCACGTGACTGATCATGCACTGATCACGTGACTGATCATGCACTGATCACGTGGCTATCATGCACTGATCACGTGACTGATCATGCACTGATCACGTCTATATCATGCACTGATCACATGACTGATCATGCACTGATCACGTGGATGATCATACACTGATCATGTGACAGATCATGCACTGATCACGTGGCTGATCATGCACTGATCACGTGACTGATCATGCACTGATCACGTGGCTATCATGCACTGATCACGTGGCTGATCATGCAATGATCACGAGCTACCATATACTGATCACGTGACTGATCATGCACTGATCACGTGACTGATCATGCACTGATCACGTGACTGATCATGCACTGATCACGTGACTGATCATGCACTGATCACGTGGCTATCATGCACTGCTCACGTGGCTGATCATGCAACTGATCACGTAGCAACCATGTACTGGTCACGTGACTGATCATGCACTGATCACGTAATTGATCATGCACTGATCACGTGGCTCATCATGCACTGATCACGTGGCTGATCAGACACTATCACGTGACTGATCATGCACTGATCACGTGACTGATCATGCACTGATCACGTGGCTATCATGCACTGATCACGTGGATATCATGCACTGATCACGTGGCTGATCATGCACTGATCACGTGACTGATCATGCACTGATCACGTGGCTATCATGCACTGATCACGTGGCTGATCATGCACTGATCACGTACTATCATGCACTGATCACGTGACTGATCATGCACTGATCACGTGGCTGATCATGCACTGATCACGTGGCTGATCATGCACTGATCACGTGACTGATCATGCACTGATCACGTGACTGATCATGCACTGATCACGTGGCTGATCATGCACTGATATCATGCACTGATCACGTGGCTGATCATGCACTGATCACGTAGCTATCATGCACTGATCACGTGACTGATCATGCACTGATCACGTAATTGATCATGCACTGATCACGTGACTGATCATGCACTGATCACGTGGCTGATCATGCACTGATACCGTGACTGAGCATGGACTGATCACATGACTATCATGTAGTGATCACGTGACTTAATGGCGCTGATCATGTGACTGATCATGCGCTGATCATGTTTGCTATCATACACTGATCATGTGCCTCTGGAGGCAATAAACAAAGAGCTGAGTAGGCACGAATCATACAGTCAGCAGGCAATAATCATGGAACTCAGCTGTGAGGAATCATGCTGCTCAGCTGGCAATAATCAAGCAGCTGAGCAGGCAGGAATTACGCAGCACAGCTGGCAATTGTCAAGCAGATGACAGGCAGGAATCGTGCAGCTCAGCTGGCAATTGTCAAGCAGATGAGCAGACAGTAATCACGCAGCTCAGCAGGCCCTGATCACGTGACTGAGCATGCACTGTTCACGTGGCTGATCATACACTGATCACGTGATTGATCATGCACTGATCACTTGGATATCATGCACTGATCACGTGGCTGATCATACACTGTTCACGTGTCTGACCATGCACTGATCACGTGGCTGATCATACACTGCTCACGTAACTGATCATGCACTGATCACGTGGCTATCATGCACTGATCACGTGGCTGAACATGCACTGATCACGTGGCTGATCACACACCTGTCACGTGACATATCATGCACTGATCACGTGGCACTCATGCACTGATCACGTGGCTGATCATACACTGCTCACGTAACTCATCATGCACACATCACGTGGCTATCATGCACTGCTCACGTGGTTCGTCATGGAATGATCACGGCTACCATATACTGGTCACGTGACTGATCATGCACAGATCACGTAAATGATCATGCACTGTTCACGTGACTGATCATGTACTGATCACGTGACTGATCATGCACTGATCACGTGGCTATCATGCACTGCTCACGTGGCTGATCATGCAACGATCACGTAGCAACCATGTACTGGTCACGTGACTGATCATGCACTGATCACGTAATTGATCCTGCACTGATCACGTGGCTCATCATGCACTGATCACGTGGCTGATCACACACGTATCACGTGACTGATCATGCACTGATCACGTGACTAATCATGCACTGATCACGTGGCTATCATGCACTGATCACGTGGATATCATGCACTGATCACGTGGCTGATCACACATGTATCACGTGACTGATCATGCACTGATCACGTGGCTATCATGCACTGATCACGTGGCTGATCATGCACTGATCACGTAGCTACCATGTACTGGTCACGTGACTGATCATGCACTGATCACGTGACTGATCATGCACTGATCACGTGGCTATCATGCACTGATCACGTGGCTGATCATGCACTGATCATGTAGCTACCATGTACTGGTCACGTGACTGATCATGCACTGATCACGTGACTGATCATGCACTGATCACGTGGCTATCATGCACTGATCACGTGACTGATCATGCACTGATCACGTCTATATCATGCACTGATCACATGACTGATCATGCACTGATCACGTGCATGATCATGCACTGATCATGTGACAGATCATGCACTGATCACGTGGCTGATCATGCACTGATCACGTGACTGATCATGCACTGATCACGTGGCTATCATGCACTGATCACGTGGCTGATCATGCAATGATCACGAAGCTACCATATACTGGTCACGTGACTGATCATGCACTGATCACGTAAATGATCATGCACTGATCACGTGACTGATCATGCACTGATCACGTGACTGATCATGCACTGATCACGTGGCTATCATGCACTGATCACGTGGCTGATCATGCACTGATCACGTAGCAACCATGTACTGGTCACGTGACTGATCATGCACTGATCACGTAATTGATCATGCACTGATCACGTGGCTCATCATGCACTGATCACGTGGCTGATCAACACGTATCACGTGACTGATCATGCACTGATCACGTGACTGATCATGCACTGATCACGTGGCTATCATGCACTGATCACGTGGATATCATGCACTGATCACGTGGCTGATCATGCACTGATCACGTGACTGATCATGCACTGATCACGTGGCTATCATGCACTGATCACGTGGCTGATCATGCACTGATCACGTACTGATCATGCACTGATCACGTGACTGATCATGCACTGATCACGTGGCTGATCATGCACTGATCACGTGGCTGATCATGCACTGATCACGTGACTGATCATGCACTGATCACGTGACTGATCATGCACTGATCACGTGGCTATCATGCACTGATATCATGCACTGATCACGTGGCTGATCACACACTATCACGTGACTGATCATGCACTGATCACGTGGCTATCATGCACTGATCACGTGGCTGATCATGCACTGATCACGTAGCTACCATGTACTGTCACGTGACTGATCATGCACTGATCACGTGGCTGATCATGCACTGATCACGTGACTGATCATGCACTGATCACGTGGCTGATCATGCACTGATCACGTGGCTATCATGCACTGATCACGTGGCTGATCATGCACTGATCACGTGGCTATCATGCACTGATCACGTGACTGATCATGCACTGATCACGTGATTGATCATGCACTGATCACGTGACTGATCATGCACTGATCACGTGACTGATCATGCACTGATCACGTGGCTGATCATGCACTGATACCGTGACTGAGCATGGACTGATCACATGACTATCATGTAGTGATCACGTGACTTAATGGCGCTGATCATGTGACTGATCATGCGCTGATCATGTTTGCTATCATACACTGATCATGTGCCTCTGGAGGCAATAAACAAAGAGCTGAGTAGGCACGAATCAAACAGTCAGCAGGCAATAATCATGGAACTCAGCTGTGAGGAATCATGCTGCTCAGCTGGCAATAATCAAGCAGCTGAGCAGGCAGGAATTACGCAGCACAGCTGGCAATTGTCAAGCAGATGACAGGCAGGAATCGTGCAGCTCAGCTGGCAATTGTCAAGCAGATGAGCAGACAGTAATCACGCAGCTCAGCAGGCCCTGATCACGTGACTGAGCATGCACTGTTCACGTGGCTGATCATACACTGATCACGTGATTGATCATGCACTGATCACTTGGATATCATGCACTGATCACGTGGCTGATCATACACTGTTCACGTGTCTGACCATGCACTGATCACGTGGCTGATCATACACTGCTCACGTAACTGATCATGCACTGATCACGTGGCTATCATGCACTGATCACGTGGCTGAACATGCACTGTTCACGTGGCTGATCACACACCTGTCACGTGACATATCATGCACTGATCACGTGGCACTCATGCACTGATCACGTGGCTGATCATACACTGCTCACGTAACTCATCATGCACACATCACGTGGCTATCATGCACTGCTCACGTGGCTCGTCATGGAATGATCACGTAGCTACCATATACTGGTCACGTGACTGATCATGCACAGATCACGTAAATGATCATGCACTGTTCACGTGACTGATCATGTACTGATCACGTGACTGATCATGCACTGATCACGTGGCTATCATGCTCTGCTCACGTGGCTGATCATGCAACGATCACGTAGCAACCATGTACTGGTCACGTGACTGATCATGCACTGATCACGTAATTGATCCTGCACTGATCACGTGGCTCATCATGCACTGATCACGTGGCTGATCACACACGTATCACGTGACTGATCATGCACTGATCACGTGACTAATCATGCACTGATCACGTGGCTATCATGCACTGATCACGTGGATATCATGCACTGATCACGTGGCTGATCACACATGTATCACGTGACTGATCATGCACTGATCACGTGGCTATCATGCACTGATCACGTGGCTGATCATGCACTGATCACGTAGCTACCATGTACTGGTCACGTGACTGATCATGCACTGATCACGTGGCTGATCATGCACTGATCACGTGACTGATCATGCACTGATCACGTGGCTGATCATGCACTGATCACGTGGCTGATCATGCACTGATCACGTGACTGATCATGCACTGATCACGTGGCTATCATGCACTGATATCATGCACTGATCACGTGGCTGATCATGCACTGATCATGTGACTGATCATGCACTGATCACGTGGCTATCATGCACTGATCACGTGGCTGATCATGCACTGATCACGTGGCTATCATGTACTGGTCACGTGACTGATCATGCACTGATCACGTGGCTGATCATGCACTGATCACGTGGCTATCATGCACTGATCACGTGGCTGATCATGCAATGATCACGTAGCTACCATGCACTGGTCACGTGACTGATCATGCACTGATCAGGTGACTGATCATGCACTGATCACGTGACTGATCATGCACTGATCACGTGACTGATCATGCACTGATCACGTGACTGATCATGCACTGATCACGTGACTATCATGCACTGATCACGTGGCTGATCATGCAATGATCACGTGGCTATCATGCACTGATCACATGACTGATCATGCACTGATCACATAATTGATCATGCACTGATCACGTGGCTTATCATGCATTGATCATGTGACTGATCATGTGCTGATCATGTTTGGTGTCATACACTGATCATGTGCCTCTGGAGGCAATGAACAAAGAGCTGAGTAGGCACGAATCAGTCAGCAGGCAATAATCATGGAACTCAGCTCTGAGAAATCATGCTGCTCAGCTGGCAATAATCAAGCAGATGAGCAGGCAGGAATTACGCAGCACAGCTGGCAATTGTCAAGCAGATGACAGGCAGGAATCGTGCAGCTCAGCTGGCAATTGTCAAGCAGATGAGCAGACAGTAATCACGCAGCTCAGCAGGCCCTGATCACGTGACTGAGCATGCACTGTTCACGTGGCTGATCACACACTGATCACGTGACTGATCATGCACTGATCACGTGGCTATCATGCACTGATCACGTGGCTGATCATACACTGATCACGGGACTGATCATGCACTGATCACGTGCTATCATGCACTGACTACATGACTCATGCACTGATCACGTGGCTGATCATGCACTGATCACGTGACTGATCATGCACTGATCACGTGACTGATCATGCACTGATCACGTGGCTGATCATGCACTGATCACGTGGCTATCATGCACTGATCACGTGGCTGATCATGCAATGATCACGTAGCTACCATGTACTGGTCACGTGACTGATCATGCACTGATCACGTAACTGATCATGCACTGATCACGTGGCTGATCATGCACTGATCACGTGGCTGATCATGCACTGATCACGTGACTGATCATGCACTGATCACGTGGCTATCATGCACTGATCACGTGGCTGACATGCACTGATCACGTGGCTGATCATGCACTGATCACGTGGCTGATCATGCACTGATCACGTGACTGATCATGCACTGATCACGTGGCTATCATGCACTGCTCACGTGGCTGATCATGCAATGATCACGCAGCTACCATGTACTGGTCACATGACTGATCATGCACTGATCACGTGACTGATCATGCAGTGATCACGTGGCTATCATGCACTACTCACGTGGCTGATCATGCAATGATCATGTAGCTACCATGTACAGGTCACGTGAATGATCATACACCCATCAGGTGACTGATCATGCACTGATCACGTGGCTATCATGCACTGATCACGAGACTGATCATGCACTGATCACGTCTATATCATGCACTGATCACATGACTGCCCATGCACTGATCACGTGGATGATCATACACTAATCATGTGACAGATCATGCACTGATCACGTGGCTGATCATGCACTGATACCGTGACTGAGCATGGACTGATCACATGACTATCATGTAGTGATCACGTGACTTAATGGCGCTGATCATGTGACTGATCATGCGCTGATCATGTTTGCTATCATACACTGATCATGTGCCTCTGGAGGCAATAAACAAAGAGCTGAGTAGGCACGAATCAAACAGTCAGCAGGCAATAATCATGGAACTCAGCTGTGAGGAATCATGCTGCTCAGCTGGCAATAATCAAGCAGCTGAGCAGGCAGGAATTACGCAGCACAGCTGGCAATTGTCAAGCAGATGACAGGCAGGAATCGTGCAGCTCAGCTGGCAATTGTCAAGCAGATGAGCAGACAGTAATCACGCAGCTCAGCAGGCCCTGATCACGTGACTGAGCATGCACTGTTCACGTGGCTGATCATACACTGATCACGTGATTGATCATGCACTGATCACTTGGATATCATGCACTGATCACGTGGCTGATCATACACTGTTCACGTGTCTGACCATGCACTGATCACGTGGCTGATCATACACTGCTCACGTAACTGATCATGCACTGATCACGTGGCTATCATGCACTGATCACGTGGCTGAACATGCACTGTTCACGTGGCTGATCACACACCTGTCACGTGACATATCATGCACTGATCACGTGGCACTCATGCACTGATCACGTGGCTGATCATACACTGCTCACGTAACTCATCATGCACACATCACGTGGCTATCATGCACTGCTCACGTGGTTCGTCATGGAATGATCACGAAGCTACCATATACTGGTCACGTGACTGATCATGCACAGATCACGTAAATGATCATGCACTGTTCACGTGACTGATCATGTACTGATCACGTGACTGATCATGCACTGATCACGTGGCTATCATGCTCTGCTCACGTGGCTGATCATGCAACGATCACGTAGCAACCATGTACTGGTCACGTGACTGATCATGCACTGATCACGTAATTGATCCTGCACTGATCACGTGGCTCATCATGCACTGATCACGTGGCTGATCACACACGTATCACGTGACTGATCATGCACTGATCACGTGACTAATCATGCACTGATCACGTGGCTATCATGCACTGATCACGTGGATATCATGCACTGATCACGTGGCTGATCACACATGTATCACGTGACTGATCATGCACTGATCACGTGGCTATCATGCACTGATCACGTGGCTGATCATGCACTGATCACGTAGCTACCATGCACTGATCACGTGACTGATCATGCACTGATCACGTGGCTGATCATGCACTGATCACGTGGCTGATCATGCACTGATCACGTGGCTGATCATGCACTGATCACGCAGCTACCATGTACTGATCACATGACTGATCATGCACTGATCACGTGATTGATCATGCACTGATCACGTGGCTTATCATGCACTGATCATGTGACTGATCATGTGCTGATCATGTTTGGTGTCATACACTGATCATGTGCCTCTGGAGGCAATGAACAAAGAGCTGAGTAGGCACGAATCAGTCAGCAGGCTATAATCATGGAACTCAGCTCTGAGAAATCATGCTGCTCAGCTGGCAATAATCAAGCAGCTGAGCAGGCAGGAATTACGCAGCACAGGTGGCAATTGTCAAGCAGATGACAGGCAGGAATCGTGCAGCTCAGCTGGCAATTGTCAAGCAGATGAGCAGACAGTAATCACGCAGCTCAGCAGGCCCTGATCACGTGACTGAGCATGCACTGTTCACGTGGCTGATCATACACTGATCACGTGACTGATCATGCACTGATCACGTGACTGATCATGCACTGATCACGTGGCTGATCATGCACTGATCACGTGGCTGATCATGCACTGATCACGGGACTGATCATGCACTGATCACGGGCTATCATGCACTGACTACGTGACTGATCATGCACTGATCACGTGGCTGATCATGCACTGATCACGTGACTGATCATGCACTGATCACGTGACTGATCATGCACTGATCACGTGGCTGATCATGCACTGATCACGTGGCTGATCATGCACTGATCACGTGACTGATCATGCACTGATCACGTGACTATCATGCACTGATCACGTGGCTGATCATGCACTGATCACGTGACTGATCATGCACTGATCACGTGGCTGATCATGCACTGATCACGTGGCTATCATGCACTGATCACGTGGCTGATCATGCACTGATCACGTAGCTATCATGCACTGATCACGTGACTGATCATGCACTGATCACGTAATTGATCATGCACTGATCACGTGACTGATCATGCACTGATCACGTGACTGATCATGCACTGATCACGTGGCTGATCATGCACTGATACCGTGACTGATCATGGACTGATCACATGACTATCATGTAGTGATCACGTGACTTAATGGCGCTGATCATGTGACTGATCATGCTGATCATGTTTGCTATCATACACTGATCATGTGCCTCTGGAGGCAATAAACAAAGAGCTGAGTAGGCACGAATCATACAGTCAGCAGGCAATAATCATGGAACTCAGCTGTGAGGAATCATGCTGCTCAGCTGGCAATAATCATGCAGCTGAGCAGGCAGGAATTACGCAGCACAGCTGGCAATTGTCAAGCAGATGACAGGCAGGAATCGTGCAGCTCAGCTGGCAATTGTCAAGCAGATGAGCAGACAGTAATCACGCAGCTCAGCAGGCCCTGATCACGTGACTGAGCATGCACTGTTCACGTGGCTGATCATACACTGATCACGTGACTGATCATGCACTGATCACGTGGATATCATGCACTGATCACGTGGCTGATCATACACTGTTCACGTGTCTGACCATGCACTGATCACGTGGCTGATCATACACTGCTCACGTAACTGATCATGCACTGATCACGTGGCTATCATGCACTGATCACGTGGCTGATCATGCACTGATCACGTGGCTGATCACACACTGTCACGTGACTATCATGCACTGATCACGTGGCACTCATGCACTGATCACGTGGCTGATCATACACTGATCACGTGACTGATCATGCACTGATCACGTGGCTATCATGCACTGATCACGTGGCTGATCATGCAATGATCACGTAGCTACCATATACTGGTCACGTGACTGATCATGCACTGATCACGTGGCTGATCATGCACTGATCACGTGGCTGATCATGCACTGATCACGTGGCTGATCATGCACTGATCACGTGACTATCATGCACTGATCACGTGGCACTCATGCACTGATCACGTGGCTGATCATGCACTGATCACGTGACTGATCATGCACTGATCACGTGGCTATCATGCACTGATCACGTGGCTGATCATGCACTGATCACGTGGCTACCATGCACTGATCACGTGACTGATCATGCACTGATCACGTGACTGATCATGCACTGATCACGTGACTGATCATGCACTGATCACGTGACTGATCATGCACTGATCACGTGGCTATCATGCACTGATCACGTGGCTGATCATGCACGATCACGTAGCTACCATGTACTGGTCACGTGACTGATCATGCACTGATCACGTAATTGATCATGCACTGATCACGTGGCTGATCATGCACTGATCACGTGGCTGATCAACACTATCACGTGACTGATCATGCACTGATCACGTGACTGATCATGCACTGATCACGTGGCTATCATGCACTGATCACGTGGATATCATGCACTGATCACGTGGCTGATCACACATGATCACGTGACTGATCATGCACTGATCACGTGGCTATCATGCACTGATCACGTGGCTGATCATGCACTGATCACGTAGCTACCATGCACTGTCACGTGACTGATCATGCACTGATCACGTGACTGATCATGCACTGATCACGTGGCTATCATGCACTGATCACGTGGCTGATCATGCAATGATCACGTAGCTACCATGTACTGGTCACGTGACTGATCATGCACTGATCACGTGACTGATCATGCACTGATCACGTGGCTATCATGCACTGATCACGTGACTGATCATGCACTGATCACGTCTATATCATGCACTGATCACATGACTGATCATGCACTGATCACGTGGATGATCATGCACTGATCATGTGACTGATCATGCACTGATCACGTGGCTGATCATGCACTGATCACGTGACTGATCATGCACTGATCACGTGGCTATCATGCACTGATCACGTGGCTGATCATGCAATGATCACGAAGCTACCATGCACTGATCACGTGACTGATCATGCACTGATCACGTGGCTGATCATGCACTGATCACGTGACTGATCATGCACTGATCACGTGACTGATCATGCACTGATCACGTGGCTATCATGCACTGCTCACGTGGCTGATCATGCAACTGATCACGTAGCAACCATGTACTGGTCACGTGACTGATCATGCACTGATCACGTAATTGATCATGCACTGATCACGTGGCTGATCATGCACTGATCACGTGGCTGATCAGCACGATCACGTGACTGATCATGCACTGATCACGTGACTGATCATGCACTGATCACGTGGCTATCATGCACTGATCACGTGGATATCATGCACTGATCACGTGGCTGATCATGCACTGATCACGTGACTGATCATGCACTGATCACGTGGCTATCATGCACTGATCACGTGGCTGATCATGCACTGATCACGTACTACCATGTACTGGTCACGTGACTGATCATGCACTGATCACGTGGCTGATCATGCACTGATCACGTGGCTGATCATGCACTGATCACGTGGCTGATCATGCACTGATCACGTGACTGATCATGCACTGATCACGTGGCTATCATGCACTGATATCATGCACTGATCACGTGGCTGATCATGCACTGATCACGTAGCTATCATGCACTGATCACGTGACTGATCATGCACTGATCACGTGATGATCATGCACTGATCACGTGACTGATCATGCACTGATCACGTGGCTGATCATGCACTGATACCGTGACTGAGCATGGACTGATCACATGACTATCATGTAGTGATCACGTGACTTAATGGCGCTGATCATGTGACTGATCATGCGCTGATCATGTTTGCTATCATACACTGATCATGTGCCTCTGGAGGCAATAAACAAAGAGCTGAGTAGGCACGAATCAAACAGTCAGCAGGCAATAATCATGGAACTCAGCTGTGAGGAATCATGCTGCTCAGCTGGCAATAATCAAGCAGCTGAGCAGGCAGGAATTACGCAGCACAGCTGGCAATTGTCAAGCAGATGACAGGCAGGAATCGTGCAGCTCAGCTGGCAATTGTCAAGCAGATGAGCAGACAGTAATCACGCAGCTCAGCAGGCCCTGATCACGTGACTGAGCATGCACTGTTCACGTGGCTGATCATACACTGATCACGTGATTGATCATGCACTGATCACTTGGATATCATGCACTGATCACGTGGCTGATCATACACTGTTCACGTGTCTGACCATGCACTGATCACGTGGCTGATCATACACTGCTCACGTAACTGATCATGCACTGATCACGTGGCTATCATGCACTGATCACGTGGCTGAACATGCACTGTTCACGTGGCTGATCACACACCTGTCACGTGACATATCATGCACTGATCACGTGGCACTCATGCACTGATCACGTGGCTGATCATACACTGCTCACGTAACTCATCATGCACACATCACGTGGCTATCATGCACTGCTCACGTGGCTCGTCATGGAATGATCACGTAGCTACCATATACTGGTCACGTGACTGATCATGCACAGATCACGTAAATGATCATGCACTGTTCACGTGACTGATCATGTACTGATCACGTGACTGATCATGCACTGATCACGTGGCTATCATGCTCTGCTCACGTGGCTGATCATGCAACGATCACGTAGCAACCATGTACTGGTCACGTGACTGATCATGCACTGATCACGTAATTGATCCTGCACTGATCACGTGGCTCATCATGCACTGATCACGTGGCTGATCACACACGTATCACGTGACTGATCATGCACTGATCACGTGACTGATCATGCACTGATCACGTGGCTATCATGCACTGATCACGTGGATATCATGCACTGATCACGTGGCTGATCACACATGTATCACGTGACTGATCATGCACTGATCACGTGGCTATCATGCACTGATCACGTGGCTGATCATGCAATGATCACGTAGCTACCATGTACTGGTCACGTGACTGATCATGCACTGATCACGTGACTGATCATGCACTGATCACGTGGCTATCATGCACTGATCACGTGGCTGATCATGCACTGATCATGTAGCTATCATGTACTGATCACGTGACTGATCATGCACTGATCACGTGACTGATCATGCACTGATCACGTGGCTATCATGCACTGATCACGTGACTGATCATGCACTGATCACGTCTATATCATGCACTGATCACGTGACTGATCATGCACTGATCACGTGCATGATCATGCACTGATCATGTGACTGATCATGCACTGATCACGTGGCTGATCATGCACTGATCACGTGACTGATCATGCACTGATCACGTGGCTATCATGCACTGATCACGTGGCTGATCATGCACTGATCACGGCTACCATGCACTGATCACGTGACTGATCATGCACTGATCACGTAACTGATCATGCACTGATCACGTGACTGATCATGCACTGATCACGTGACTGATCATGCACTGATCACGTGGCTATCATGCACTGATCACGTGGCTGATCATGCACTGATCACGTAGCAACCATGTACTGGTCACGTGACTGATCATGCACTGATCACGTGACTGATCATGCACTGATCACGTGGCTCATCATGCACTGATCACGTGGCTGATCAGACACTATCACGTGACTGATCATGCACTGATCACGTGACTGATCATGCACTGATCACGTGGCTATCATGCACTGATCACGTGGATATCATGCACTGATCACGTGGCTGATCACACATGATCACGTGACTGATCATGCACTGATCACGTGGCTATCATGCACTGATCACGTGGCTGATCATGCACTGATCACGTAGCTATCATGCACTGATCACGTGACTGATCATGCACTGATCACGTGACTGATCATGCACTGATCACGTGGCTATCATGCACTGATCACGTGGCTGATCATGCACTGATCACGTAGCTACCATGCACTGATCACGTGACTGATCATACACTGATCACGTGACTGATCATGCACTGATCACGTGGCTATCATGCACTGATCACGTGACTGATCATGCACTGATCACGTCTATATCATGCACTGATCACGTGACTGATCATGCACTGATCACGTGCATGATCATGCACTGATCACGTGACTGATCATGCACTGATCACGTGGCTGATCATGCACTGATCACGTGACTGATCATGCACACATCACGTGGCTATCATGCACTGCTCACGTGGCTGATCATGCAATGATCACGTAGCTACCATATACTGGTCACGTGACTGATCATGCACTGATCACGTAAATGATCATGCACTGATCACGTGACTGATCATGCACTGATCACGTGACTGATCATGCACTGATCACGTGGCTATCATGCACTGCTCACGTGGCTGATCATGCACGATCACGTAGCAACCATGTACTGGTCACGTGACTGATCATGCACTGATCACGTAATTGATCATGCACTGATCACGTGGCTCATCATGCACTGATCACGTGGCTGATCACACACTATCACGTGACTGATCATGCACTGATCACGTGACTGATCATGCACTGATCACGTGGCTATCATGCACTGATCACGTGGATATCATGCACTGATCACGTGGCTGATCGCATGATCACGTGACTGATCATGCACTGATCACGTGGCTATCATGCACTGATCACGTGGCTGATCATGCACTGATCACGTGACCATGCACTGATCACGTGACTGATCATGCACTGATCACGTGGCTGATCATGCACTGATCACGTGGCTGATCATGCACTGATCACGTGACTGATCATGCACTGATCACGTGACTGATCATGCACTGATCACGTGGCTATCATGCACTGATATCATGCACTGATCACGTGGATGATCACACTGATCACGTGACTGATCATGCACTGATCACGTGGCTATCATGCACTGATCACGTGGCTGATCATGCAATGATCACGTAGCTACCATGTACTGTCACGTGACTGATCATGCACTGATCACGTGGCTGATCATGCACTGATCACGTGACTGATCATGCACTGATCACGTGGCTGATCATGCACTGATCACGTGGCTATCATGCACTGATCACGTGGCTGATCATGCACTGATCACGTGGCTATCATGCACTGATCACGTGACTGATCATGCACTGATCACGTGACTGATCATGCACTGATCACGTGACTGATCATGCACTGATCACGTGACTGATCATGCACTGATCACGTGGCTGATCATGCACTGATACCGTGACTGAGCATGGACTGATCACATGACTATCATGTAGTGATCACGTGACTTAATGGCGCTGATCATGTGACTGATCATGCGCTGATCATGTTTGCTATCATACACTGATCATGTGCCTCTGGAGGCAATAAACAAAGAGCTGAGTAGGCACGAATCAAACAGTCAGCAGGCAATAATCATGGAACTCAGCTGTGAGGAATCATGCTGCTCAGCTGGCAATAATCAAGCAGCTGAGCAGGCAGGAATTACGCAGCACAGCTGGCAATTGTCAAGCAGATGACAGGCAGGAATCGTGCAGCTCAGCTGGCAATTGTCAAGCAGATGAGCAGACAGTAATCACGCAGCTCAGCAGGCCCTGATCACGTGACTGAGCATGCACTGTTCACGTGGCTGATCATACACTGATCACGTGATTGATCATGCACTGATCACTTGGATATCATGCACTGATCACGTGGCTGATCATACACTGTTCACGTGTCTGACCATGCACTGATCACGTGGCTGATCATACACTGCTCACGTAACTGATCATGCACTGATCACGTGGCTATCATGCACTGATCACGTGGCTGAACATGCACTGTTCACGTGGCTGATCACACACCTGTCACGTGACATATCATGCACTGATCACGTGGCACTCATGCACTGATCACGTGGCTGATCATACACTGCTCACGTAACTCATCATGCACACATCACGTGGCTATCATGCACTGCTCACGTGGTTCGTCATGGAATGATCACGAAGCTACCATATACTGGTCACGTGACTGATCATGCACAGATCACGTAAATGATCATGCACTGTTCACGTGACTGATCATGTACTGATCACGTGACTGATCATGCACTGATCACGTGGCTATCATGCTCTGCTCACGTGGCTGATCATGCAACGATCACGTAGCAACCATGTACTGGTCACGTGACTGATCATGCACTGATCACGTAATTGATCCTGCACTGATCACGTGGCTCATCATGCACTGATCACGTGGCTGATCACACACGTATCACGTGACTGATCATGCACTGATCACGTGACTAATCATGCACTGATCACGTGGCTATCATGCACTGATCACGTGGATATCATGCACTGATCACGTGGCTGATCACACATGTATCACGTGACTGATCATGCACTGATCACGTGGCTATCATGCACTGATCACGTGGCTGATCATGCAATGATCACGTGGCTACCATGTACTGGTCACGTGACTGATCATGCACTGATCACGTGGCTGATCATGCACTGATCACGTGGCTGATCATGCACTGATCACGTGGCTGATCATGCACTGATCACGTGGCTGATCATGCACTGATCACGTGACTGATCATGCACTGATCACGTGGCTATCATGCACTGATATCATGCACTGATCACGTGGCTGATCACACACTGATCACGTGACTGATCATGCACTGATCACGTGGCTATCATGCACTGATCACGTGGCTGATCATGCACTGATCACGTGGCTATCATGCACTGATCACGTGACTGATCATGCACTGATCACGTGGCTGATCATGCACTGATCACGTGGCTATCATGCACTGATCACGTGGCTGATCATGCAATGATCACGTAGCTACCATGCACTGATCACGTGACTGATCATGCACTGATCAGGTGACTGATCATGCACTGATCACGTGACTGATCATGCACTGATCACGTGACTGATCATGCACTGATCACGTGACTGATCATGCACTGATCACGTGGCTATCATGCACTGATCACGTGGCTGATCATGCAATGATCACGTGGCTATCATGCACTGATCACATGACTGATCATGCACTGATCACATAATTGATCATGCACTGATCACGTGGCTTATCATGCACTGATCATGTGACTGATCATGTGCTGATCATGTTTGGTATCACACTGATCATGTGCCTCTGGAGGCAATGAACAAAGAGCTGAGTAGGCAGGAATCAGTCAGCAGGCTATAATCATGGAACTCAGCTCTGAGAAATCATGCTGCTCAGCTGGCAATAATCAAGCAGATGAGCAGGCAGGAATTACGCAGCACAGGTGGCAATTGTCAAGCAGATGACAGGCAGGAATCGTGCAGCTCAGCTGGCAATTGTCAAGCAGATGAGCAGACAGTAATCACGCAGCTCAGCAGGCCCTGATCACGTGACTGAGCATGCACTGTTCACGTGGCTGATCACACACTGATCACGTGACTGATCATGCACTGATCACGTGGCTATCATGCACTGATCACGTGGCTGATCATACACTGATCACGTGACTGATCATGCACTGATCACGTGCTATCATGCACTGACTACATGACTCATGCACTGATCACGTGGCTGATCATGCACTGATCACGTGACTGATCATGCACTGATCACGTGACTGATCATGCACTGATCACGTGGCTGATCATGCACTGATCACGTGGCTATCATGCACTGATCACGTGGCTGATCATGCAATGATCACGTAGCTACCATGTACTGGTCACGTGACTGATCATGCACTGATCACGTAACTGATCATGCACTGATCACGTGGCTGATCATGCACTGATCACGTGGCTGATCATGCACTGATCACGTGACTGATCATGCACTGATCACGTGGCTATCATGCACTGATCACGTGGCTGATCATGCACTGATCACGTGGCTGATCATGCACTGATCACGTGGCTGATCATGCACTGATCACGTGACTGATCATGCACTGATCACGTGGCTATCATGCACTGCTCACGTGGCTGATCATGCAATGATCACGCAGCTACCATGTACTGGTCACATGACTGATCATGCACTGATCACGTGACTGATCATGCAGTGATCACGTGGCTATCATGCACTACTCACGTGGCTGATCATGCAATGATCATGTAGCTACCATGTACAGGTCACGTGAATGATCATACACCCATCAGGTGACTGATCATGCACTGATCACGTGGCTATCATGCACTGATCACGAGACTGATCATGCACTGATCACGTCTATATCATGCACTGATCACATGACTGCCCATGCACTGATCACGTGGATGATCATACACTAATCATGTGACAGATCATGCACTGATCACGTGGCTGATCATGCACTGATACCGTGACTGAGCATGGACTGATCACATGACTATCATGTAGTGATCACGTGACTTAATGGCGCTGATCATGTGACTGATCATGCGCTGATCATGTTTGCTATCATACACTGATCATGTGCCTCTGGAGGCAATAAACAAAGAGCTGAGTAGGCACGAATCAAACAGTCAGCAGGCAATAATCATGGAACTCAGCTGTGAGGAATCATGCTGCTCAGCTGGCAATAATCAAGCAGCTGAGCAGGCAGGAATTACGCAGCACAGCTGGCAATTGTCAAGCAGATGACAGGCAGGAATCGTGCAGCTCAGCTGGCAATTGTCAAGCAGATGAGCAGACAGTAATCACGCAGCTCAGCAGGCCCTGATCACGTGACTGAGCATGCACTGTTCACGTGGCTGATCATACACTGATCACGTGATTGATCATGCACTGATCACTTGGATATCATGCACTGATCACGTGGCTGATCATACACTGTTCACGTGTCTGACCATGCACTGATCACGTGGCTGATCATACACTGCTCACGTAACTGATCATGCACTGATCACGTGGCTATCATGCACTGATCACGTGGCTGAACATGCACTGTTCACGTGGCTGATCACACACCTGTCACGTGACATATCATGCACTGATCACGTGGCACTCATGCACTGATCACGTGGCTGATCATACACTGCTCACGTAACTCATCATGCACACATCACGTGGCTATCATGCACTGCTCACGTGGCTCGTCATGGAATGATCACGAAGCTACCATATACTGGTCACGTGACTGATCATGCACAGATCACGTAAATGATCATGCACTGTTCACGTGACTGATCATGTACTGATCACGTGACTGATCATGCACTGATCACGTGGCTATCATGCTCTGCTCACGTGGCTGATCATGCAACGATCACGTAGCAACCATGTACTGGTCACGTGACTGATCATGCACTGATCACGTAATTGATCCTGCACTGATCACGTGGCTCATCATGCACTGATCACGTGGCTGATCACACACGTATCACGTGACTGATCATGCACTGATCACGTGACTAATCATGCACTGATCACGTGGCTATCATGCACTGATCACGTGGATATCATGCACTGATCACGTGGCTGATCACACATGTATCACGTGACTGATCATGCACTGATCACGTGGCTATCATGCACTGATCACGTGGCTGATCATGCAATGCTCACGTAGCTACCATGTACTGGTCACGTGACTGATCATGCACTGATCACGTGGCTGATCATGCACTGATCACGTGACTGATCATGCACTGATCACGTGGCTGATCATGCAATGATCACGCAGCTACCATGTACTGGTCACATGACTGATCATGCACTGATCACGTAATTGATCATGCACTGATCACGTGGCTTATCATGCACTGATCATGTGACTGATCATGTGCTGATCATGTTTGGTGTCACACACTGATCATGTGCCTCTGGAGGCAATGAACATAGAGCTGAGTAGGCAGGAATCAGTCAGCAGGCTATAATCATGGAACTCAGCTCTGAGAAATCATGCTGCTCAGCTGGCAATAATCAAGTAGATGAGCAGGCAGGAATTACGCAGCACAGGTGGCAATTGTCAAGCAGATGACAGGCAGGAATCGTGCAGCTCAGCTGGCAATTGTCAAGCAGATGAGCAGACAGTAATCACGCAGCTCAGCAGGCCCTGATCACGTGACTGAGCATGCACTGTTCACGTGGCTGATCACACACTGATCACGTGACTGATCATGCACTGATCACGTGACTGATCATGCACTGATCACGTGGCTATCATGCACTGATCACGTGGCTGATCATGCACTGATCACGGGACTGATCATGCACTGATCACGGGCTATCATGCACTGACTATATGACTGATCATGCACTGATCACGTGGCTGATCATGCACTGATCACGTGACTGATCATGCACTGATCACGTGACTGATCATGCACTGATCACGTGGCTGATCATGCACTGATCACGTGGCTGATCATGCACTGATCACGTGACTGATCATGCACTGATCACGTGACTATCATGCACTGATCACGTGGCTGATCATGCACTGATCACGTGACTGATCATGCACTGATCACGTGGCTGATCATGCACTGATCACGTGGCTATCATGCACTGATCACGTGGCTGATCATGCACTGATCACGTAGCTATCATGCACTGATCACGTGACTGATCATGCACTGATCACGTAATTGATCATGCACTGATCACGTGACTGATCATGCACTGATCACGTGACTGATCATGCACTGATCACGTGGCTGATCATGCACTGATACCGTGACTGAGCATGGACTGATCACATGACTATCATGTAGTGATCACGTGACTTAATGGCGCTGATCATGTGACTGATCATGCGCTGATCATGTTTGCTATCATACACTGATCATGTGCCTCTGGAGGCAATAAACAAAGAGCTGAGTAGGCACGAATCATACAGTCAGCAGGCAATAATCATGGAACTCAGCTGTGAGGAATCATGCTGCTCAGCTGGCAATAATCAAGCAGCTGAGCAGGCAGGAATTACGCAGCACAGCTGGCAATTGTCAAGCAGATGACAGGCAGGAATCGTGCAGCTCAGCTGGCAATTGTCAAGCAGATGAGCAGACAGTAATCACGCAGCTCAGCAGGCACTGATCACGTGACTGAGCATGCACTGTTCACGTGGCTGATCATACACTGATCACGTGATTGATCATGCACTGATCACTTGGATATCATGCACTGATCACGTGGCTGATCATACACTGTTCACGTGTCTGACCATGCACTGATCACGTGGCTGATCATACACTGCTCACGTAACTGATCATGCACTGATCACGTGGCTATCATGCACTGATCACGTGGCTGAACATGCACTGATCACGTGGCTGATCACACACCTGTCACGTGACATATCATGCACTGATCACGTGGCACTCATGCACTGATCACGTGGCTGATCATACACTGCTCACGTAACTCATCATGCACACATCACGTGGCTATCATGCACTGCTCACGTGGCTCGTCATGGAATGATCACGTAGCTACCATATACTGGTCACGTGACTGATCATGCACAGATCACGTAAATGATCATGCACTGTTCACGTGACTGATCATGTACTGATCACGTGACTGATCATGCACTGATCACGTGGCTATCATGCACTGCTCACGTGGCTGATCATGCAACGATCACGTAGCAACCATGTACTGGTCACGTGACTGATCATGCACTGATCACGTAATTGATCATGCACTGATCACGTGGCTCATCATGCACTGATCACGTGGCTGATCACACACGTATCACGTGACTGATCATGCACTGATCACGTGACTGATCATGCACTGATCACGTGGCTATCATGCACTGATCACGTGGATATCATGCACTGATCACGTGGCTGATCACACATGTATCACGTGACTGATCATGCACTGATCACGTGGCTATCATGCACTGATCACGTGGCTGATCATGCACTGATCACGTAGCTACCATGTACTGGTCACGTGACTGATCATGCACTGATCACGTGACTGATCATGCACTGATCACGTGGCTATCATGCACTGATCACGTGGCTGATCATGCACTGATCACGTAGCTACCATGCACTGATCACGTGACTGATCATGCACTGATCACGTGACTGATCATGCACTGATCACGTGGCTATCATGCACTGATCACGTGACTGATCATGCACTGATCACGTGGATGATCATGCACTGATCACGTGACTGATCATGCACTGATCACGTGGCTGATCATGCACTGATCACGTGACTGATCATGCACTGATCACGTGGCTATCATGCACTGATCACGTGGCTGATCATGCACTGATCACGTACCATGTACTGATCACGTGACTGATCATGCACTGATCACGTAACTGATCATGCACTGATCACGTGACTGATCATGCACTGATCACGTGACTGATCATGCACTGATCACGTGGCTATCATGCACTGCTCACGTGGCTGATCATGCAACGATCACGTAGCAACCATGTACTGGTCACGTGACTGATCATGCACTGATCACGTAATTGATCATGCACTGATCACGTGGCTCATCATGCACTGATCACGTGGCTGATCATGACACGATCACGTGACTGATCATGCACTGATCACGTGACTGATCATGCACTGATCACGTGGCTATCATGCACTGATCACGTGGATATCATGCACTGATCACGTGGCTGATCACACTGATCACGTGACTGATCATGCACTGATCACGTGGCTATCATGCACTGATCACGTGGCTGATCATGCACTGATCACGTAGCTATCATGCACTGATCACGTGACTGATCATGCACTGATCACGTGGCTGATCATGCACTGATCACGTGACTGATCATGCACTGATCACGTGGCTGATCATGCACTGATCACGTGGCTGATCATGCACTGATCACGTGACTGATCATGCACTGATCACGTGGCTATCATGCACTGATATCATGCACTGATCACGTGGCTGATCATGCACTGATCACGTGACTGATCATGCACTGATCACGTGGCTATCATGCACTGATCACGTGGCTGATCATGCACTGATCACGTAGCTATCATGCACTGATCACGTGACTGATCATGCACTGATCACGTGGCTGATCATGCACTGATCACGTGACTGATCATGCACTGATCACGTGGCTGATCATGCACTGATCACGTGGCTATCATGCACTGATCACGTGGCTGATCATGCACTGATCACGTAGCTATCATGCACTGATCACGTGACTGATCATGCACTGATCACGTAATTGATCATGCACTGATCACGTGACTGATCATGCACTGATCACGTGACTGATCATGCACTGATCACGTGACTGATCATGCACTGATCACGTGGCTATCATGCACTGATCACGTGGCTGATCATGCACTGATCACGCAACTATCATGCACTGATCACGTGACTGATCATGCACTGATCACGTGACTGATCATGCACTGATCACGTGGCTGATCATGCACTGATCACGTGACTGATCATGCACTGATCACGTGGCTGATCATGCACTGATCACGTGACTGATCATGCACTGATCACGTGGCTGATCATGCACTGATCACGTGACTGATCATGCACTGATCACGTGGCTATCATGCACTGATCACGTGGCTGATCATGCACTGATCACGTGGCTGATCATGCACTGATCACGTGACTATCATGCACTGATCACGTGGCACTCATGCACTGATCACGTGGCTGATCATACACTGATCACGTGACTGATCATGCACTGATCACGTGGCTATCATGCACTGATCACGTGGCTGATCATGCACTGATCACGCTACCATATACTGATCACGTGACTGATCATGCACTGATCACGTAACTGATCATGCACTGATCACGTGGCTGATCATGCACTGATCACGTGGCTGATCATGCGATCACGTGACTGATCATGCACTGATCACGTGACTGATCATGCACTGATCACGTGGCTATCATGCACTGATCACGTGGCTATCATGCACTGATCACGTGGCTGATCACATGATCACGTGACTGATCATGCACTGATCACGTGGCTATCATGCACTGATCACGTGGCTGATCATGCACTGATCACGTGGCTATCATGCACTGATCACGTGACTGATCATGCACTGATCACGTGGCTGATCATGCACTGATCACGTGACTGATCATGCACTGATCACGTGGCTGATCATGCACTGATCACGCAGCTACCATGCACTGGTCACATGACTGATCATGCACTGATCACATGACTGATCATGCACTGATCACGTGGCTTATCATGCACTGATCATGTGACTGATCATGCACTGATCATGTTTGGTGTCATACACTGATCATGTGCCTCTGGAGGCAATGAACAAAGAGCTGAGTAGGCAGGAATCAGTCAGCAGGCTATAATCATGGAACTCAGCTCTGAGAAATCATGCTGCTCAGCTGGCAATAATCAAGTAGCTGAGCAGGCAGGAATTACGCAGCACAGCTGGCAATTGTCAAGCAGATGACAGGCAGGAATCGTGCAGCTCAGCTGGCAATTGTCAAGCAGATGAGCAGACAGTAATCACGCAGCTCAGCAGGCCCTGATCACGTGACTGAGCATGCACTGTTCACGTGGCTGATCACACACTGATCACGTGACTGATCATGCACTGATCACGTGACTGATCATGCACTGATCACGTGGCTATCATGCACTGATCACGTGGCTGATCATGCACTGATCACGGGACTGATCATGCACTGATCACGGGCTATCATGCACTGATACGTGACTATCATGCACTGATCACGTGGCTGATCATGCACTGATCACGTGACTGATCATGCACTGATCACGTGACTGATCATGCACTGATCACGTGGCTGATCATGCACTGATCACGTGGCTATCATGCACTGATCACGTGGCTGATCATGCAATGATCACGTAGCTACCATGTACTGGTCACGTGACTGATCATGCACTGATCACGTAATTGATCATGCACTGATCACGTGGCTGATCATGCACTGATCACGTGACTGATCATGCACTGATCACGTGGCTATCATGCACTGATCACGTGGCTGACATACACTGATCACGTGCCTGATCATGCACTGATCACGTGGCTGATCATGCACTGATCACGTGACTGATCATGCACTGATCACGTGTCTGATCATGCACTGATCACGTGGCTATCATGCACTGCTCACGTGGCTGATCATGCATGATCACGCAGCTACCATGTACTGGTCACATGACTGATCATGCACTGATCACGTGACTGATCATGCAGTGATCACGTGGCTATCATGCACTACTCACGTGGCTGATCATGCAATGATCATGTAGCTACCATGTACAGGTCACGTGAATGATCATACACCCATCAGGTGACTGATCATGCACTGATCACGTGGCTATCATGCACTGATCACGAGACTGATCATGCACTGATCACGTCTATATCATGCACTGATCACATGACTGCCCATGCACTGATCACGTGGATGATCATACACTAATCATGTGACAGATCATGCACTGATCACGTGGCTGATCATGCACTGATACCGTGACTGAGCATGGACTGATCACATGACTATCATGTAGTGATCACGTGACTTAATGGCGCTGATCATGTGACTGATCATGCGCTGATCATGTTTGCTATCATACACTGATCATGTGCCTCTGGAGGCAATAAACAAAGAGCTGAGTAGGCACGAATCAAACAGTCAGCAGGCAATAATCATGGAACTCAGCTGTGAGGAATCATGCTGCTCAGCTGGCAATAATCAAGCAGCTGAGCAGGCAGGAATTACGCAGCACAGCTGGCAATTGTCAAGCAGATGACAGGCAGGAATCGTGCAGCTCAGCTGGCAATTGTCAAGCAGATGAGCAGACAGTAATCACGCAGCTCAGCAGGCCCTGATCACGTGACTGAGCATGCACTGTTCACGTGGCTGATCATACACTGATCACGTGATTGATCATGCACTGATCACTTGGATATCATGCACTGATCACGTGGCTGATCATACACTGTTCACGTGTCTGACCATGCACTGATCACGTGGCTGATCATACACTGCTCACGTAACTGATCATGCACTGATCACGTGGCTATCATGCACTGATCACGTGGCTGAACATGCACTGTTCACGTGGCTGATCACACACCTGTCACGTGACATATCATGCACTGATCACGTGGCACTCATGCACTGATCACGTGGCTGATCATACACTGCTCACGTAACTCATCATGCACACATCACGTGGCTATCATGCACTGCTCACGTGGTTCGTCATGGAATGATCACGAAGCTACCATATACTGGTCACGTGACTGATCATGCACTGATCACGTAAATGATCATGCACTGTTCACGTGACTGATCATGTACTGATCACGTGACTGATCATGCACTGATCACGTGGCTATCATGCTCTGCTCACGTGGCTGATCATGCAACGATCACGTAGCAACCATGTACTGGTCACGTGACTGATCATGCACTGATCACGTAATTGATCCTGCACTGATCACGTGGCTCATCATGCACTGATCACGTGGCTGATCACACACGTATCACGTGACTGATCATGCACTGATCACGTGACTAATCATGCACTGATCACGTGGCTATCATGCACTGATCACGTGGATATCATGCACTGATCACGTGGCTGATCACACATGTATCACGTGACTGATCATGCACTGATCACGTGGCTATCATGCACTGATCACGTGGCTGATCATGCAATGATCACGTAGCTACCATGTACTGGTCACGTGACTGATCATGCACTGATCACGTGGCTGATCATGCACTGATCACGTGACTGATCATGCACTGATCACGTGGCTGATCATGCACTGATCACGTGGCTGATCATGCACTGATCACGTGACTGATCATGCACTGATCACGTGGCTATCATGCACTGATATCATGCACTGATCACGTGGCTGATCACACACGATCATGTGACTGATCATGCACTGATCACGTGGCTATCATGCACTGATCACGTGGCTGATCATGCACTGATCACGTAGCTACCATGCACTGATCACGTGACTGATCATGCACTGATCACGTGGCTATCATGCACTGATCACGTGGCTGATCATGCAATGATCACGTAGCTACCATGCACTGGTCACGTGACTGATCATGCACTGATCAGGTGACTGATCATGCACTGATCACGTGACTGATCATGCACTGATCACGTGACTGATCATGCACTGATCACGTGACTGATCATGCACTGATCACGTGGCTATCATGCACTGATCACGTGGCTGATCATGCACTGATCACGTGACTACCATGCACTGATCACGTGACTGATCATGCACTGATCACATGACTGATCATGCACTGATCACGTGGCTTATCATGCACTGATCATGTGACTGATCATGCGCTGATCATGTTTGCTATCATACACTGATCATGTGCCTCTGGAGGCAATGAACAAAGAGCTGAGTAGGCACGAATCAGTCAGCAGGCAATAATCATGGAACTCAGCTGTGAGGAATCATGCTGCTCAGCTGGCAATAATCAAGCAGCTGAGCAGGCAGGAATTACGCAGCACAGCTGGCAATTGTCAAGCAGATGACAGGCAGGAATCGTGCAGCTCAGCTGGCAATTGTCAAGCAGATGAGCAGACAGTAATCACGCAGCTCAGCAGGCCCTGATCACGTGACTGAGCATGCACTGTTCACGTGGCTGATCATACACTGATCACGTGACTGATCATGCACTGATCACGTGGCTATCATGCACTGATCACGTGGCTGATCATACACTGATCACGTGACTGATCATGCACTGATCACGTGCTATCATGCACTGACTACATGACTGATCATGCACTGATCACGTGGCTGATCATGCACTGATCACGTGACTGATCATGCACTGATCACGTGACTGATCATGCACTGATCACGTGGCTGATCATGCACTGATCACGTGGCTATCATGCACTGATCACGTGGCTGATCATGCAATGATCACGTAGCTACCATGTACTGGTCACGTGACTGATCATGCACTGATCACGTAACTGATCATGCACTGATCACGTGGCTGATCATGCACTGATCACGTGGCTGATCATGCACTGATCACGTGACTGATCATGCACTGATCACGTGGCTATCATGCACTGATCACGTGGCTGATCATGCACTGATCACGTACTGATCATGCACTGATCACGTGGCTGATCATGCACTGATCACGTGACTGATCATGCACTGATCACGTGGCTATCATGCACTGATCACGTGGCTGATCATGCACTGATCACGTAGCTACCATGTACTGTCACGTGACTGATCATGCACTGATCACGTGACTGATCATGCACTGATCACGTGGCTATCATGCACTGATCACGTGGCTGATCATGCACTGATCACGTAGCTATCATGTACTGATCACGTGACTGATCATGCACTGATCACGTGACTGATCATGCACTGATCACGTGGCTATCATGCACTGATCACGTGACTGATCATGCACTGATCACGTGGCTATCATGCACTGATATCATGCACTGATCACGTGGATGATGCACTGATCACGTGACTGATCATGCACTGATCACGTGGCTATCATGCACTGATCACGTGGCTGATCATGCACTGATCACGTAGCTATCATGCACTGTCACGTGACTGATCATGCACTGATCACGTGGCTGATCATGCACTGATCACGTGACTGATCATGCACTGATCACGTGGCTGATCATGCACTGATCACGTGGCTATCATGCACTGATCACGTGGCTGATCATGCACTGATCACGTAGCTATCATGCACTGATCACGTGACTGATCATGCACTGATCACGTGACTGATCATGCACTGATCACGTGACTGATCATGCACTGATCACGTGACTGATCATGCACTGATCACGTGGCTGATCATGCACTGATACCGTGACTGAGCATGGACTGATCACATGACTATCATGTAGTGATCACGTGACTTAATGGCGCTGATCATGTGACTGATCATGCGCTGATCATGTTTGCTATCATACACTGATCATGTGCCTCTGGAGGCAATAAACAAAGAGCTGAGTAGGCACGAATCAAACAGTCAGCAGGCAATAATCATGGAACTCAGCTGTGAGGAATCATGCTGCTCAGCTGGCAATAATCAAGCAGCTGAGCAGGCAGGAATTACGCAGCACAGCTGGCAATTGTCAAGCAGATGACAGGCAGGAATCGTGCAGCTCAGCTGGCAATTGTCAAGCAGATGAGCAGACAGTAATCACGCAGCTCAGCAGGCCCTGATCACGTGACTGAGCATGCACTGTTCACGTGGCTGATCATACACTGATCACGTGATTGATCATGCACTGATCACTTGGATATCATGCACTGATCACGTGGCTGATCATACACTGTTCACGTGTCTGACCATGCACTGATCACGTGGCTGATCATACACTGCTCACGTAACTGATCATGCACTGATCACGTGGCTATCATGCACTGATCACGTGGCTGAACATGCACTGTTCACGTGGCTGATCACACACCTGTCACGTGACATATCATGCACTGATCACGTGGCACTCATGCACTGATCACGTGGCTGATCATACACTGCTCACGTAACTCATCATGCACACATCACGTGGCTATCATGCACTGCTCACGTGGCTCGTCATGGAATGATCACGAAGCTACCATATACTGGTCACGTGACTGATCATGCACAGATCACGTAAATGATCATGCACTGTTCACGTGACTGATCATGTACTGATCACGTGACTGATCATGCACTGATCACGTGGCTATCATGCTCTGCTCACGTGGCTGATCATGCAACGATCACGTAGCAACCATGTACTGGTCACGTGACTGATCATGCACTGATCACGTAATTGATCCTGCACTGATCACGTGGCTCATCATGCACTGATCACGTGGCTGATCACACACGTATCACGTGACTGATCATGCACTGATCACGTGACTAATCATGCACTGATCACGTGGCTATCATGCACTGATCACGTGGATATCATGCACTGATCACGTGGCTGATCACACATGTATCACGTGACTGATCATGCACTGATCACGTGGCTATCATGCACTGATCACGTGGCTGATCATGCTGATCACGTAGCTACCATGTACTGGTCACGTGACTGATCATGCACTGATCACGTGGCTGATCATGCACTGATCACGTGACTGATCATGCACTGATCACGTGGCTGATCATGCACTGATCACGTGGCTGATCATGCACTGATCACGTGACTGATCATGCACTGATCACGTGGCTATCATGCACTGATATCATGCACTGATCACGTGGCTGATCATGCACTGATCATGTGACTGATCATGCACTGATCACGTGGCTATCATGCACTGATCACGTGGCTGATCATGCACTGATCACGTAGCTATCATGCACTGATCACGTGACTGATCATGCACTGATCACGTGGCTATCATGCACTGATCACGTGGCTGATCATGCACTGATCACGTAGCTATCATGCACTGATCACGTGACTGATCATGCACTGATCAGGTGACTGATCATGCACTGATCACGTGACTGATCATGCACTGATCACGTGACTGATCATGCACTGATCACGTGACTGATCATGCACTGATCACGTGGCTATCATGCACTGATCACGTGGCTGATCATGCACTGATCACGACTACCATGTACTGGTCACATGACTGATCATGCACTGATCACATAATTGATCATGCACTGATCACGTGGCTTATCATGCACTGATCATGTGACTGATCATGTGCTGATCATGTTTGGTGTCACACACTGATCATGTGCCTCTGGAGGCAATGAACATAGAGCTGAGTAGGCAGGAATCAGTCAGCAGGCTATAATCATGGAACTCAGCTCTGAGAAATCATGCTGCTCAGCTGGCAATAATCAAGTAGATGAGCAGGCAGGAATTACGCAGCACAGGTGGCAATTGTCAAGCAGATGACAGGCAGGAATCGTGCAGCTCAGCTGGCAATTGTCAAGCAGATGAGCAGACAGTAATCACGCAGCTCAGCAGGCCCTGATCACGTGACTGAGCATGCACTGTTCACGTGGCTGATCACACACTATCACGTGACTGATCATGCACTGATCACGTGGCTATCATGCACTGATCACGTGGCTGATCATACACTGATCACGGGACTGATCATGCACTGATCACGTGCTATCATGCACTGACTACATGACTCATGCACTGATCACGTGGCTGATCATGCACTGATCACGTGACTGATCATGCACTGATCACGTGACTGATCATGCACTGATCACGTGGCTGATCATGCACTGATCACGTGGCTATCATGCACTGCACGTGGCTGATCATGCAATGATCACGTAGCTACCATGTACTGGTCACGTGACTGATCATGCACTGATCACGTAACTGATCATGCACTGATCACGTGGCTGATCATGCACTGATCACGTGGCTGATCATGCACTGATCACGTGACTGATCATGCACTGATCACGTGGCTATCATGCACTGATCACGTGGCTGACATGCACTGATCACGTGGCTGATCATGCACTGATCACGTGGCTGATCATGCACTGATCACGTGACTGATCATGCACTGATCACGTGGCTATCATGCACTGCTCACGTGGCTGATCATGCAATGATCACGCAGCTACCATGTACTGGTCACATGACTGATCATGCACTGATCACGTGACTGATCATGCAGTGATCACGTGGCTATCATGCACTACTCACGTGGCTGATCATGCAATGATCATGTAGCTACCATGTACAGGTCACGTGAATGATCATACACCCATCAGGTGACTGATCATGCACTGATCACGTGGCTATCATGCACTGATCACGAGACTGATCATGCACTGATCACGTCTATATCATGCACTGATCACATGACTGCCCATGCACTGATCACGTGGATGATCATACACTAATCATGTGACAGATCATGCACTGATCACGTGGCTGATCATGCACTGATACCGTGACTGAGCATGGACTGATCACATGACTATCATGTAGTGATCACGTGACTTAATGGCGCTGATCATGTGACTGATCATGCGCTGATCATGTTTGCTATCATACACTGATCATGTGCCTCTGGAGGCAATAAACAAAGAGCTGAGTAGGCACGAATCAAACAGTCAGCAGGCAATAATCATGGAACTCAGCTGTGAGGAATCATGCTGCTCAGCTGGCAATAATCAAGCAGCTGAGCAGGCAGGAATTACGCAGCACAGCTGGCAATTGTCAAGCAGATGACAGGCAGGAATCGTGCAGCTCAGCTGGCAATTGTCAAGCAGATGAGCAGACAGTAATCACGCAGCTCAGCAGGCCCTGATCACGTGACTGAGCATGCACTGTTCACGTGGCTGATCATACACTGATCACGTGATTGATCATGCACTGATCACTTGGATATCATGCACTGATCACGTGGCTGATCATACACTGTTCACGTGTCTGACCATGCACTGATCACGTGGCTGATCATACACTGCTCACGTAACTGATCATGCACTGATCACGTGGCTATCATGCACTGATCACGTGGCTGAACATGCACTGTTCACGTGGCTGATCACACACCTGTCACGTGACATATCATGCACTGATCACGTGGCACTCATGCACTGATCACGTGGCTGATCATACACTGCTCACGAAACTCATCATGCACACATCACGTGGCTATCATGCACTGCTCACGTGGTTCGTCATGGAATGATCAAGAAGGTACCATATACTGGTCACGTGACTGATCATGCACTGATCACGTGGCTGATCATGCACTGATCACGTGGCTGATCATGCACTGATCACGTGGCTGATCATGCACTGATCACGTGACTATCATGCACTGATCACGTGGCATCATGCACTGATCACGTGGCTGATCATGCACTGATCACGTGACTGATCATGCACTGATCACGTGGCTATCATGCACTGATCACGTGGCTGATCATGCACTGATCACGTGGCTACCATATACTGATCACGTGACTGATCATGCACTGATCACGTGGCTGATCATGCACTGATCACGTGACTGATCATGCACTGATCACGTGACTGATCATGCACTGATCACGTGGCTATCATGCACTGATCACGTGGCTGATCATGCAATGATCACGTAGCAACATGTACTGGTCACGTGACTGATCATGCACTGATCACGTAATTGATCATGCACTGATCACGTGGCTGATCATGCACTGATCACGTGGCTGATCATGACACGATCACGTGACTGATCATGCACTGATCACGTGACTATCATGCACTGATCACGTGGCTATCATGCACTGATCACGTGGATATCATGCACTGATCACGTGGCTGATCACATGATCACGTGACTGATCATGCACTGATCACGTGGCTATCATGCACTGATCACGTGGCTGATCATGCACTGATCACGTAGCTGTACTGGTCACGTGACTGATCATGCACTGATCACGTGACTGATCATGCACTGATCACGTGGCTATCATGCACTGATCACGTGGCTGATCATGCAATGATCATGTAGCTACCATGTACTGGTCACGTGACTGATCATACACTGATCACGTGACTGATCATGCACTGATCACGTGGCTATCATGCACTGATCACGTGACTGATCATGCACTGATCACGTCTATATCATGCACTGATCACGTGACTGATCATGCACTGATCACGTGGATGATCATACACTGATCATGTGACTGATCATGCACTGATCACGTGGCTGATCATGCACTGATCACGTGACTGATCATGCACTGATCACGTGGCTATCATGCACTGATCACGTGGCTGATCATGCAATGATCAAGCTACCATATACTGATCACGTGACTGATCATGCACTGATCACGTAAATGATCATGCACTGATCACGTGACTGATCATGCACTGATCACGTGACTGATCATGCACTGATCACGTGGCTATCATGCACTGCTCACGTGGCTGATCATGCAACGATCACGTAGCAACCATGTACTGGTCACGTGACTGATCATGCACTGATCACGTAATTGATCATGCACTGATCACGTGGCTCATCATGCACTGATCACGTGGCTGATCAGACACTGATCACGTGACTGATCATGCACTGATCACGTGACTGATCATGCACTGATCACGTGGCTATCATGCACTGATCACGTGGATATCATGCACTGATCACGTGGCTGATCATGCACTGATCACGTGACTGATCATGCACTGATCACGTGGCTATCATGCACTGATCACGTGGCTGATCATGCACTGATCACGTACTACCATGTACTGGTCACGTGACTGATCATGCACTGATCACGTGGCTGATCATGCACTGATCACGTGGCTGATCATGCACTGATCACGTGGCTGATCATGCACTGATCACGTGACTGATCATGCACTGATCACGTGGCTGATCATGCACTGATATCATGCACTGATCACGTGGCTGATCATGCACTGATCACGTAGCTATCATGCACTGATCACGTGACTGATCATGCACTGATCACGTGATGATCATGCACTGATCACGTGACTGATCATGCACTGATCACGTGGCTGATCATGCACTGATACCGTGACTGAGCATGGACTGATCACATGACTATCATGTAGTGATCACGTGACTTAATGGCGCTGATCATGTGACTGATCATGCGCTGATCATGTTTGCTATCATACACTGATCATGTGCCTCTGGAGGCAATAAACAAAGAGCTGAGTAGGCACGAATCAAACAGTCAGCAGGCAATAATCATGGAACTCAGCTGTGAGGAATCATGCTGCTCAGCTGGCAATAATCAAGCAGCTGAGCAGGCAGGAATTACGCAGCACAGCTGGCAATTGTCAAGCAGATGACAGGCAGGAATCGTGCAGCTCAGCTGGCAATTGTCAAGCAGATGAGCAGACAGTAATCACGCAGCTCAGCAGGCCCTGATCACGTGACTGAGCATGCACTGTTCACGTGGCTGATCATACACTGATCACGTGATTGATCATGCACTGATCACTTGGATATCATGCACTGATCACGTGGCTGATCATACACTGTTCACGTGTCTGACCATGCACTGATCACGTGGCTGATCATACACTGCTCACGTAACTGATCATGCACTGATCACGTGGCTATCATGCACTGATCACGTGGCTGAACATGCACTGATCACGTGGCTGATCACACACCTGTCACGTGACATATCATGCACTGATCACGTGGCACTCATGCACTGATCACGTGGCTGATCATACACTGCTCACGTAACTCATCATGCACACATCACGTGGCTATCATGCACTGCTCACGTGGCTCGTCATGGAATGATCACGAAGCTACCATATACTGGTCACGTGACTGATCATGCACAGATCACGTAAATGATCATGCACTGTTCACGTGACTGATCATGTACTGATCACGTGACTGATCATGCACTGATCACGTGGCTATCATGCACTGCTCACGTGGCTGATCATGCAACGATCACGTAGCAACCATGTACTGGTCACGTGACTGATCATGCACTGATCACGTAATTGATGCACTGATCACGTGGCTCATCATGCACTGATCCGTGGCTGATCACACGTATCACGTGACTGATCATGCACTGATCACGTGACTAATCATGCACTGATCACGTGGCTATCATGCACTGATCACGTGGATATCATGCACTGATCACGTGGCTGATCACACATGTATCACGTGACTGATCATGCACTGATCACGTGGCTATCATGCACTGATCACGTGGCTGATCATGCAATGATCACGTAGCTACCATGTACTGGTCACGTGACTGATCATGCACTGATCACGTGACTGATCATGCACTGATCACGTGGCTATCATGCACTGATCACGTGGCTGATCATGCAATGATCATGTAGCTACCATGTACTGGTCACGTGACTGATCATACACTGATCACGTGACTGATCATGCACTGATCACGTGGCTATCATGCACTGATCACGTGACTGATCATGCACTGATCACGTCTATATCATGCACTGATCACATGACTGATCATGCACTGATCACGTGCATGATCATACACTGATCATGTGACAGATCATGCACTGATCACGTGGCTGATCATGCACTGATCACGTGACTGATCATGCACTGATCACGTGGCTATCATGCACTGATCACGTGGCTGATCATGCAATGATCACGAAGCTACCATATACTGGTCACGTGACTGATCATGCACTGATCACGTAAATGATCATGCACTGATCACGTGACTGATCATGCACTGATCACGTGACTGATCATGCACTGATCACGTGGCTATCATGCACTGCTCACGTGGCTGATCATGCACGATCACGTAGCAACCATGTACTGGTCACGTGACTGATCATGCACTGATCACGTAATTGATCATGCACTGATCACGTGGCTCATCATGCACTGATCACGTGGCTGATCACACTGATCACGTGACTGATCATGCACTGATCACGTGACTGATCATGCACTGATCACGTGGCTATCATGCACTGATCACGTGGATATCATGCACTGATCACGTGGCTGATCATGCACTGATCACGACTGATCATGCACTGATCACGTGGCTATCATGCACTGATCACGTGGCTGATCATGCACTGATCACGTACTGATCATGCACTGATCACGTGACTGATCATGCACTGATCACGTGGCTGATCATGCACTGATCACGTGGCTGATCATGCACTGATCACGTGACTGATCATGCACTGATCACGTGACTGATCATGCACTGATCACGTGGCTATCATGCACTGATATCATGCACTGATCACGTGGATGATCACACACGATCACGTGACTGATCATGCACTGATCACGTGGCTATCATGCACTGATCACGTGGCTGATCATGCACTGATCACGTAGCTACCATGTACTGTCACGTGACTGATCATGCACTGATCACGTGGCTGATCATGCACTGATCACGTGACTGATCATGCACTGATCACGTGGCTGATCATGCACTGATCACGTGGCTATCATGCACTGATCACGTGGCTGATCATGCACTGATCACGTAGCTATCATGCACTGATCACGTGACTGATCATGCACTGATCACGTAATTGATCATGCACTGATCACGTGACTGATCATGCACTGATCACGTGACTGATCATGCACTGATCACGTGGCTGATCATGCACTGATACCGTGACTGAGCATGGACTGATCACATGACTATCATGTAGTGATCACGTGACTTAATGGCGCTGATCATGTGACTGATCATGCGCTGATCATGTTTGCTATCATACACTGATCATGTGCCTCTGGAGGCAATAAACAAAGAGCTGAGTAGGCACGAATCATACAGTCAGCAGGCAATAATCATGGAACTCAGCTGTGAGGAATCATGCTGCTCAGCTGGCAATAATCAAGCAGCTGAGCAGGCAGGAATTACGCAGCACAGCTGGCAATTGTCAAGCAGATGACAGGCAGGAATCGTGCAGCTCAGCTGGCAATTGTCAAGCAGATGAGCAGACAGTAATCACGCAGCTCAGCAGGCCCTGATCACGTGACTGAGCATGCACTGTTCACGTGGCTGATCATACACTGATCACGTGATTGATCATGCACTGATCACTTGGATATCATGCACTGATCACGTGGCTGATCATACACTGTTCACGTGTCTGACCATGCACTGATCACGTGGCTGATCATACACTGCTCACGTAACTGATCATGCACTGATCACGTGGCTATCATGCACTGATCACGTGGCTGAACATGCACTGTTCACGTGGCTGATCACACACCTGTCACGTGACATATCATGCACTGATCACGTGGCACTCATGCACTGATCACGTGGCTGATCATACACTGCTCACGTAACTCATCATGCACACATCACGTGGCTATCATGCACTGCTCACGTGGTTCGTCATGGAATGATCACGAAGCTACCATATACTGGTCACGTGACTGATCATGCACAGATCACGTAAATGATCATGCACTGTTCACGTGACTGATCATGTACTGATCACGTGACTGATCATGCACTGATCACGTGGCTATCATGCTCTGCTCACGTGGCTGATCATGCAACGATCACGTAGCAACCATGTACTGGTCACGTGACTGATCATGCACTGATCACGTAATTGATCCTGCACTGATCACGTGGCTCATCATGCACTGATCACGTGGCTGATCACACACGTATCACGTGACTGATCATGCACTGATCACGTGACTAATCATGCACTGATCACGTGGCTATCATGCACTGATCACGTGGATATCATGCACTGATCACGTGGCTGATCACACATGTATCACGTGACTGATCATGCACTGATCACGTGGCTATCATGCACTGATCACGTGGCTGATCATGCAATGATCACGTAGCTACCATGTACTGGTCACGTGACTGATCATGCACTGATCACGTGGCTGATCATGCACTGATCACGTGACTGATCATGCACTGATCACGTGGCTGATCATGCACTGATCACGTGGCTGATCATGCACTGATCACGTGACTGATCATGCACTGATCACGTGGCTATCATGCACTGATATCATGCACTGATCACGTGGCTGATCATGCACTGATCATGTGACTGATCATGCACTGATCACGTGGCTATCATGCACTGATCACGTGGCTGATCATGCACTGATCACGTAGCTATCATGTACTGGTCACGTGACTGATCATGCACTGATCACGTGGCTGATCATGCACTGATCACGTGGCTATCATGCACTGATCACGTGGCTGATCATGCAATGATCACGTAGCTACCATGCACTGATCACGTGACTGATCATGCACTGATCAGGTGACTGATCATGCACTGATCACGTGACTGATCATGCACTGATCACGTGACTGATCATGCACTGATCACGTGACTGATCATGCACTGATCACGTGGCTATCATGCACTGATCACGTGGCTGATCATGCAATGATCACGTGGCTACCATGCACTGATCACATGACTGATCATGCACTGATCACATAATTGATCATGCACTGATCACGTGGCTTATCATGCATTGATCATGTGACTGATCATGTGCTGATCATGTTTGGTGTCACACTGATCATGTGCCTCTGGAGGCAATGAACATAGAGCTGAGTAGGCAGGAATCAGTCAGCAGGCTATAATCATGGAACTCAGCTCTGAGAAATCATGCTGCTCAGCTGGCAATAATCAAGTAGATGAGCAGGCAGGAATTACAGCACAGGTGGCAATTGTCAAGGAGATGACAGGCAGGAATCGTGCAGCTCAGCTGGCAATTGTCAAGCAGATGAGCAGACAGTAATCACGCAGCTCAGCAGGCCCTGATCACGTGACTGAGCATGCACTGTTCACGTGGCTGATCACACACCTATCACGTGACTGATCATGCACTGATCACGTGGCTATCATGCACTGATCACGTGGCTGATCATACACTGATCACGGGACTGATCATGCACTGATCACGTGCTATCATGCACTGACTACATGACTCATGCACTGATCACGTGGCTGATCATGCACTGATCACGTGACTGATCATGCACTGATCACGTGACTGATCATGCACTGATCACGTGGCTGATCATGCACTGATCACGTGGCTATCATGCACTGATCACGTGGCTGATCATGCAATGATCACGTAGCTACCATGTACTGGTCACGTGACTGATCATGCACTGATCACGTAACTGATCATGCACTGATCACGTGGCTGATCATGCACTGATCACGTGGCTGATCATACACTGATCACGTGACTGATCATGCACTGATCACGTGGCTATCATGCACTGATCACGTGGCTGACATGCACTGATCACGTGGATCATGCACTGATCACGTGGCTGATCATGCACTGATCACGTGTCTGATCATGCACTGATCACGTGGCTATCATGCACTGCTCACGTGGCTGATCTTGCGATGATCACGCAGCTACCATGTACTGGTCACATGACTGATCATGCACTGATCACGTGACTGATCATGCAGTGATCACGTGGCTATCATGCACTACTCACGTGGCTGATCATGCAATGATCATGTAGCTACCATGTACAGGTCACGTGAATGATCATACACCCATCAGGTGACTGATCATGCACTGATCACGTGGCTATCATGCACTGATCACGAGACTGATCATGCACTGATCACGTCTATATCATGCACTGATCACATGACTGCCCATGCACTGATCACGTGGATGATCATACACTAATCATGTGACAGATCATGCACTGATCACGTGGCTGATCATGCACTGATACCGTGACTGAGCATGGACTGATCACATGACTATCATGTAGTGATCACGTGACTTAATGGCGCTGATCATGTGACTGATCATGCGCTGATCATGTTTGCTATCATACACTGATCATGTGCCTCTGGAGGCAATAAACAAAGAGCTGAGTAGGCACGAATCATACAGTCAGCAGGCAATAATCATGGAACTCAGCTGTGAGGAATCATGCTGCTCAGCTGGCAATAATCAAGCAGCTGAGCAGGCAGGAATTACGCAGCACAGCTGGCAATTGTCAAGCAGATGACAGGCAGGAATCGTGCAGCTCAGCTGGCAATTGTCAAGCAGATGAGCAGACAGTAATCACGCAGCTCAGCAGGCCCTGATCACGTGACTGAGCATGCACTGTTCACGTGGCTGATCATACACTGATCACGTGATTGATCATGCACTGATCACTTGGATATCATGCACTGATCACGTGGCTGATCATACACTGTTCACGTGTCTGACCATGCACTGATCACGTGGCTGATCATACACTGCTCACGTAACTGATCATGCACTGATCACGTGGCTATCATGCACTGATCACGTGGCTGAACATGCACTGTTCACGTGGCTGATCACACACCTGTCACGTGACATATCATGCACTGATCACGTGGCACTCATGCACTGATCACGTGGCTGATCATACACTGCTCACGTAACTCATCATGCACACATCACGTGGCTATCATGCACTGCTCACGTGGTTCGTCATGGAATGATCACGAAGCTACCATATACTGGTCACGTGACTGATCATGCACAGATCACGTAAATGATCATGCACTGTTCACGTGACTGATCATGTACTGATCACGTGACTGATCATGCACTGATCACGTGGCTATCATGCTCTGCTCACGTGGCTGATCATGCAACGATCACGTAGCAACCATGTACTGGTCACGTGACTGATCATGCACTGATCACGTAATTGATCCTGCACTGATCACGTGGCTCATCATGCACTGATCACGTGGCTGATCACACACGTATCACGTGACTGATCATGCACTGATCACGTGACTAATCATGCACTGATCACGTGGCTATCATGCACTGATCACGTGGATATCATGCACTGATCACGTGGCTGATCACACATGTATCACGTGACTGATCATGCACTGATCACGTGGCTATCATGCACTGATCACGTGGCTGATCATGCACTGATCACGTAGCTACCATGCACTGGTCACGTGACTGATCATGCACTGATCACGTGGCTGATCATGCACTGATCACGTGACTGATCATGCACTGATCACGTGGCTGATCATGCAATGATCACGCAGCTACCATGTACTGGTCACATGACTGATCATGCACTGATCACGTAATTGATCATGCACTGATCACGTGGCTTATCATGCATTGATCATGTGACTGATCATGTGCTGATCATGTTTGGTGTCACACACTGATCATGTGCCTCTGGAGGCAATGAACATAGAGCTGAGTAGGCAGGAATCAGTCAGCAGGCTATAATCATGGAACTCAGCTCTGAGAAATCATGCTGCTCAGCTGGCAATAATCAAGTAGATGAGCAGGCAGGAATTACGCAGCACAGGTGGCAATTGTCAAGCAGATGACAGGCAGGAATCGTGCAGCTCAGCTGGCAATTGTCAAGCAGATGAGCAGACAGTAATCACGCAGCTCAGCAGGCCCTGATCACGTGACTGAGCATGCACTGTTCACGTGGCTGATCACACACTGATCACGTGACTGATCATGCACTGATCACGTGACTGATCATGCACTGATCACGTGGCTATCATGCACTGATCACGTGGCTGATCATGCACTGATCACGGGACTGATCATGCACTGATCACGGGCTATCATGCACTGACTATATGACTGATCATGCACTGATCACGTGGCTGATCATGCACTGATCACGTGACTGATCATGCACTGATCACGTGACTGATCATGCACTGATCACGTGGCTGATCATGCACTGATCACGTGGCTGATCATGCACTGATCACGTGACTGATCATGCACTGATCACGTGACTATCATGCACTGATCACGTGGCTGATCATGCACTGATCACGTGACTGATCATGCACTGATCACGTGGCTGATCATGCACTGATCACGTGGCTATCATGCACTGATCACGTGGCTGATCATGCACTGATCACGTAGCTATCATGCACTGATCACGTGACTGATCATGCACTGATCACGTGACTGATCATGCACTGATCACGTGACTGATCATGCACTGATCACGTGACTGATCATGCACTGATCACGTGGCTGATCATGCACTGATACCGTGACTGAGCATGGACTGATCACATGACTATCATGTAGTGATCACGTGACTTAATGGCGCTGATCATGTGACTGATCATGCGCTGATCATGTTTGCTATCATACACTGATCATGTGCCTCTGGAGGCAATAAACAAAGAGCTGAGTAGGCACGAATCATACAGTCAGCAGGCAATAATCATGGAACTCAGCTGTGAGGAATCATGCTGCTCAGCTGGCAATAATCAAGCAGCTGAGCAGGCAGGAATTACGCAGCACAGCTGGCAATTGTCAAGCAGATGACAGGCAGGAATCGTGCAGCTCAGCTGGCAATTGTCAAGCAGATGAGCAGACAGTAATCACGCAGCTCAGCAGGCACTGATCACGTGACTGAGCATGCACTGTTCACGTGGCTGATCATGCACTGATCACGTGATTGATCATGCACTGATCACTTGGATATCATGCACTGATCACGTGGCTGATCATACACTGTTCACGTGTCTGACCATGCACTGATCACGTGGCTGATCATACACTCCTCACGTAACTGATCATGCACTGATCACGTGGCTATCATGCACTGATCACGTGGCTGAACATGCACTGATCACGTGGCTGATCACACACCTGTCACGTGACATATCATGCACTGATCACGTGGCACTCATGCACTGATCACGTGGCTGATCATACACTGCTCACGTAACTCATCATGCACACATCACGTGGCTATCATGCACTGCTCACGTGGCTCGTCATGGAATGATCACAGCTACCATATACTGGTCACGTGACTGATCATGCACAGATCACTTCAATGATCATGCACTGTTCAAGTGACCGATCATGTACTGATCACGTTACTGATCATGCACTGATCACGTGGCTATCATGCTCTGCTCACGTGGCTGATCATGCAAGGATCACGTAGCAACCATGTACTGGTCACGTGACTGATCATGCACTGATCACGTAATTGATCATGCACTGATCACGTGGCTCATCATGCACTGATCATGTGGCTGATCACACACGTATCACGTGACTGATCATGCACTGATCACGTGACTAATCATGCACTGATCACGTGGCTATCATGCACTGATCACGTGGATATCATGCACTGATCACGTGGCTGATCACACATGTATCACGTGACTGATCATGCACTGATCACGTGGCTATCATGCACTGATCACGTGGCTGATCATGCAATGATCACGTAGCTACCATGTACTGGTCACGTGACTGATCATGCACTGATCACGTGACTGATCATGCACTGATCACGTGGCTATCATGCACTATCACGTGGCTGATCATGCAATGATCATGTAGCTACCATGTACTGGTCACGTGAATGATCATACACTGATCACGTGACTGATCATGCACTGATCACGTGGCTATCATGCACTGATCACGTGACTGATCATGCACTGATCACGTCTATATCATGCACTGATCACATGACTGATCATGCACTGATCACGTGGATGATCATACACTGATCATGTGACAGATCATGCACTGATCACGTGGCTGATCATGCACTGATCACGTGACTGATCATGCACTGATCACATGGCTATCATGCACTGATCACGTGGCTGATCATGCAATGATCACGTAGCTATCATGCACTGATCATGTGACTGATCATGCACTGATCACGTAACTGATCATGCACTGATCACGTGACTGATCATGCACTGATCACGTGACTGATCATGCACTGATCACGTGGCTATCATGCACTGCTCACGTGGCTGATCATGCAACTGATCACGTAGCAACCATGTACTGGTCACGTGACTGATCATGCACTGATCACGTAATTGATCATGCACTGATCACGTGGCTCATCATGCACTGATCACGTGGCTGATCATGCACGATCACGTGACTGATCATGCACTGATCACGTGACTGATCATGCACTGATCACGTGGCTATCATGCACTGATCACGTGGATATCATGCACTGATCACGTGGCTGATCACACATGATCACGTGACTGATCATGCACTGATCACGTGGCTATCATGCACTGATCACGTGGCTGATCATGCACTGATCACGTAGCTATCATGCACTGATCACGTGACTGATCATGCACTGATCACGTGGCTGATCATGCACTGATCACGTGACTGATCATGCACTGATCACGTGGCTGATCATGCACTGATCACGTGGCTGATCATGCACTGATCACGTGACTGATCATGCACTGATCACGTGGCTATCATGCACTGATATCATGCACTGATCACGTGGCTGATCATACACTGATCACGTGACTGATCATGCACTGATCACGTGGCTATCATGCACTGATCACGTGGCTGATCATGCACTGATCACGTAGCTACCATGCACTGATCACGTGACTGATCATGCACTGATCACGTGGCTGATCATGCACTGATCACGTGACTGATCATGCACTGATCACGTGGCTGATCATGCACTGATCACGTGGCTATCATGCACTGATCACGTGGCTGATCATGCACTGATCACGTAGCTACCATGCACTGATCACGTGACTGATCATGCACTGATCACGTAATTGATCATGCACTGATCACGTGACTGATCATGCACTGATCACGTGACTGATCATGCACTGATCACGTGACTGATCATGCACTGATCACGTGGCTATCATGCACTGATCACGTGGCTGATCATGCACTGATCACGTGCTACCATGCACTGATCACGTGACTGATCATGCACTGATCACGTGACTGATCATGCACTGATCACGTGGCTGATCATGCACTGATCACGTGACTGATCATGCACTGATCACGTGGCTATCATGCACTGATCACGTGGCTGATCATGCACTGATCACGCAGCTACCATGCACTGATCACGTGACTGATCATGCACTGATCACGTGACTGATCATGCACTGATCACGTGACTGATCATGCACTGATCACGTGACTGATCATGCACTGATCACGTGACTGATCATGCACTGATCACGTGGCTATCATGCACTGCTCACGTGGCTGATCATGCAATGATCACGTAGCTACCATGTACTGGTCACGTGACTGATCATGCACTGATCACGTGACTGATCATGCACTGATCACGTGGCTATCATGCACTGATCACGTGGCTGATCATGCATGATCATGTAGCTACCATGCACTGATCACGTGGATGATCATACACTAATCACGTGACTGATCATGCACTGATCACGTGGCTGATCATGCACTGATACCGTGACTGAGCATGGACTGATCACATGACTATCATGTAGTGATCACGTGACTTAATGGCGCTGATCATGTGACTGATCATGCGCTGATCATGTTTGCTATCATACACTGATCATGTGCCTCTGGAGGCAATAAACAAAGAGCTGAGTAGGCACGAATCATACAGTCAGCAGGCAATAATCATGGAACTCAGCTGTGAGGAATCATGCTGCTCAGCTGGCAATAATCAAGCAGCTGAGCAGGCAGGAATTACGCAGCACAGCTGGCAATTGTCAAGCAGATGACAGGCAGGAATCGTGCAGCTCAGCTGGCAATTGTCAAGCAGATGAGCAGACAGTAATCACGCAGCTCAGCAGGCCCTGATCACGTGACTGAGCATGCACTGTTCACGTGGCTGATCATACACTGATCACGTGATTGATCATGCACTGATCACTTGGATATCATGCACTGATCACGTGGCTGATCATACACTGTTCACGTGTCTGACCATGCACTGATCACGTGGCTGATCATACACTGCTCACGTAACTGATCATGCACTGATCACGTGGCTATCATGCACTGATCACGTGGCTGAACATGCACTGTTCACGTGGCTGATCACACACCTGTCACGTGACATATCATGCACTGATCACGTGGCACTCATGCACTGATCACGTGGCTGATCATACTCTGCTCACGTAACTCATCATGCACACATCACGTGGCTATCATGCACTGCTCACGTGGCTCGTCATGGAATGATCACGGCTACCATATACTGGTCACGTGACTGATCATGCACAGATCACGTAAATGATCATGCACTGTTCACGTGACTGATCATGTACTGATCACGTGACTGATCATGCACTGATCACGTGGCTATCATGCTCTGCTCACGTGGCTGATCATGCAATGATCACGTAGCAACCATGTACTGGTCACGTGACTGATCATGCACTGATCACGTAATTGATCCTGCACTGATCACGTGGCTCATCATGCACTGATCACGTGGCTGATCACACACGTATCACGTGACTGATCATGCACTGATCACGTGACTAATCATGCACTGATCACGTGGCTATCATGCACTGATCACGTGGATATCATGCACTGATCACGTGGCTGATCACACACGTATCACGTGACTGATCATGCACTGATCACGTGGCTATCATGCACTGATCACGTGGCTATCATGCACGGATATCATGCACTGGTCACGTGACTGATCACACACTGATCACGTGACTGATCATGCACTGATCACGTGGCTATCATGCACTGATCACGTGGCTGATCATGCACTGATCACGTAGCTATCATGCACTGATCACGTGACTGATCATGCACTGATCACGTGGCTGATCATGCACTGATCACGTGACTGATCATGCACTGATCACGTGGCTGATCATGCACTGATCACGTGGCTGATCATGCACTGATCACGTGGCTGATCATGCACTGATCACGTGGCTGATCACACATGATCACGTGACTGATCATGCACTGATCACGTGGCTGATCATGCACTGATCACGTGGCTGATCATGCACTGATCACGTGGCTATCATGCACTGATCACGTGGCTGATCATGCACTGATCACGTACCAACCATGCACTGATCACGTGACTGATCATGCACTGATCACGTAATTGATCATGCACTGATCACGTGGCTGATCATGCACTGATCACGTGGCTGATCATGCACTGATCACGTGGCTGATCATGCACTGATCACGTGACTGATCATGCACTGATCACGTGGCTATCATGCACTGATCACGTGGATGATCATGCACTGATCACGTGGCTGATCACACACATGATCACGTGACTGATCATGCACTGATCACGTGGCTATCATGCACTGATCACGTGGCTATCATGCACTGATGTGGCTGATCATGCACTGATCACGTCAGCTATCATGCACTGATCACGTGACTGATCATGCACTGATCACGTAACTGATCATGCACTGATCACGTGGCTGATCATGCACTGATCACGTGGCTGATCATGCACTGATCACGTGACTGATCATGCACTGATCACGTGGCTATCATGCACTGATCACGTGGCTGATCATGCATGATCACGCAGCTACCATGTACTGGTCACATGACTGATCATGCACTGATCACGTGACTGATCATGCACTGATCACGTGGCTATCATGCACTACTCACGTGGCTGATCATGCAATGATCATGTAGCTACCATGTACAGGTCACGTGAATGATCATACACCCATCAGGTGACTGATCATGCACTGATCACGTGGCTATCATGCACTGATCACGAGACTGATCATGCACTGATCACGTCTATATCATGCACTGATCACATGACTGCCCATGCACTGATCACGTGGATGATCATACACTAATCATGTGACAGATCATGCACTGATCACGTGGCTGATCATGCACTGATACCGTGACTGAGCATGGACTGATCACATGACTATCATGTAGTGATCACGTGACTTAATGGCGCTGATCATGTGACTGATCATGCGCTGATCATGTTTGCTATCATACACTGATCATGTGCCTCTGGAGGCAATAAACAAAGAGCTGAGTAGGCACGAATCAAACAGTCAGCAGGCAATAATCATGGAACTCAGCTGTGAGGAATCATGCTGCTCAGCTGGCAATAATCAAGCAGCTGAGCAGGCAGGAATTACGCAGCACAGCTGGCAATTGTCAAGCAGATGACAGGCAGGAATCGTGCAGCTCAGCTGGCAATTGTCAAGCAGATGAGCAGACAGTAATCACGCAGCTCAGCAGGCCCTGATCACGTGACTGAGCATGCACTGTTCACGTGGCTGATCATACACTGATCACGTGACTGATCATGCACTGATCACGTGGATATCATGCACTGATCACGTGGCTGATCATGCACTGATCACGTGCTGATCATGCACTGATCACGTGGCTGATCATACACTGATCACGGGACTGATCATGCACTGATCACGTGCACTATCATGCACTGACACGTGACTGACATGCACTGATCACGTGGCTGATCATGCACTGATCACGTGACTGATCATGCACTGATCACGTGACTGATCATGCACTGATCACGTGGCTGATCATGCACTGATCACGTGGCTATCATGCACTGATCACGTGGCTGATCATGCACTGATCACGTGTCTGATCATGCACTGATCACGTGGCTGATCATGCACTGATCACGTGACTGATCATGCACTGATCACGTGGCTATCATGCACTGATCACGTGGCTGATCATGCACTGATCACGTGGCTGATCACACACTGTCACGTGACTGATCATGCACTGATCACGTGACATCATGCACTGATCACGTGGCTGATCATGCACTGATCACGTGACTGATCATGCACTGATCACGTGGCTATCATGCACTGATCACGTGGCTGATCATGCACTGATCACGTAGCTACCATATACTGATCACGTGACTGATCATGCACTGATCACGTAAATGATCATGCACTGATCAGTGACTGATCATGCACTGATCACGTGACTGATCATGCACTGATCACGTGGCTATCATGCACTGATCACGTGGCTGATCATGCAATGATCACGTAGCTACCATGCACTGGTCACGTGACTGATCATGCACTGATCACGTGACTGATCATGCACTGATCACGTGACTGATCATGCACTGATCACGTGACTGATCATGCACTGATCACGTGACTGATCATGCACTGATCACGTGGCTATCATGCACTGATCACGTGGCTGATCATGCACTGATCACGCAGCTACCATGCACTGATCACATGACTGATCATGCACTGATCACATAATTGATCATGCACTGATCACGTGGCTTATCATGCATTGATCATGTGACTGATCATGTGCTGATCATGTTTGGTGTCATACACTGATCATGTGCCTCTGGAGGCAATGAACAAAGAGCTGAGTAGGCAGGAATCAGTCAGCAGGCAATAATCATGGAACTCAGCTCTGAGAAATCATGCTGCTCAGCTGGCAATAATCAAGTAGATGAGCAGGCAGGAATTACGCAGCACAGGTGGCAATTGTCAAGCAGATGACAGGCAGGAATCGTGCAGCTCAGCTGGCAATTGTCAAGCAGATGAGCAGACAGTAATCACGCAGCTCAGCAGGCCCTGATCACGTGACTGAGCATGCACTGTTCACGTGGCTGATCACACACTGATCACGTGACTGATCATGCACTGATCACGTGACTGATCATGCACTGATCACGTGGCTATCATGCACTGATCACGTGGCTGATCATACACTGATCACGGGACTGATCATGCACTGATCACGGGCTATCATGCACTGACTACATGACTGACATGCACTGATCACGTGCTGATCATGCACTGATCACGTGACTGATCATGCACTGATCACGTGACTGATCATGCACTGATCACGTGGCTGATCATGCACTGATCACGTGACTGATCATGCACTGATCACGTGACTGATCATGCACTGATCACGTGGCTGATCATGCACTGATCACGTGACTGATCATGCACTGATCACGTGACTGATCATGCACTGATCACGTGGCTGATCATGCACTGATCACGTGGCTATCATGCACTGATCACGTGGCTGATCATGCACTGATCACGTGGCTATCATGCACTGGTCACGTGACTGATCATGCACTGATCACGTAATTGATCATGCACTGATCACGTGGCTGATCATGCACTGATCACGTGACTGATCATGCACTGATCACGTGGCTATCATGCACTACTCACGTGGCTGATCATGCAATGATCATGTAGCTACCATGTACAGGTCACGTGAATGATCATACACCCATCAGGTGACTGATCATGCACTGATCACGTGGCTATCATGCACTGATCACGAGACTGATCATGCACTGATCACGTCTATATCATGCACTGATCACATGACTGCCCATGCACTGATCACGTGGATGATCATACACTAATCATGTGACAGATCATGCACTGATCACGTGGCTGATCATGCACTGATACCGTGACTGAGCATGGACTGATCACATGACTATCATGTAGTGATCACGTGACTTAATGGCGCTGATCATGTGACTGATCATGCGCTGATCATGTTTGCTATCATACACTGATCATGTGCCTCTGGAGGCAATAAACAAAGAGCTGAGTAGGCACGAATCAAACAGTCAGCAGGCAATAATCATGGAACTCAGCTGTGAGGAATCATGCTGCTCAGCTGGCAATAATCAAGCAGCTGAGCAGGCAGGAATTACGCAGCACAGCTGGCAATTGTCAAGCAGATGACAGGCAGGAATCGTGCAGCTCAGCTGGCAATTGTCAAGCAGATGAGCAGACAGTAATCACGCAGCTCAGCAGGCCCTGATCACGTGACTGAGCATGCACTGTTCACGTGGCTGATCATACACTGATCACGTGATGATCATGCACTGATCACTTGGATATCATGCACTGATCACGTGGCTGATCATACACTGCTCACGTAACTGATCATGCACTGATCACGTGGCTATCATGCACTGATCACGTGGCTGAACATGCACTGTTCACGTGGCTGATCACACACCTGTCACGTGACATATCATGCACTGATCACGTGGCACTCATGCACTGATCACGTGGCTGATCATACTCTGCTCACGTAACTGATCATGCACACATCACGTGGCTATCATGCACTGCTCACGTGGCTCGTCATGGAATGATCACGTAGCTACCATATACTGGTCACGTGACTGATCATGCACAGATCACGTAAATGATCATGCACTGTTCACGTGACTGATCATGTACTGATCACGTGACTGATCATGCACTGATCACGTGGCTATCATGCTCTGCTCACGTGGCTGATCATGCAGATCACGTAGCAACCATGTACTGGTCACGTGACTGATCATGCACTGATCACGTAATTGATCCTGCACTGATCACGTGGCTCATCATGCACTGATCACGTGGCTGATCACACATGTATCACGTGACTGATCATGCACTGATCACGTGGCTATCATGCACTGATCACGTGGCTATCATGCACTGATCACGTGGCTATCATGCACTGATCACGTGGCTGATCATGCAATGATCACGTAGCAATCATGCACTGATCACGTGACTGATCATGCACTGATCACGTGGCTGATCATGCACTGATCACGTGGCTCATCATGCACTGATCACGTGGCTGATCATGCACTGATCACGTGACTGATCATGCACTGATCACGTGACTGATCATGCACTGATCACGTGGCTATCATGCACTGATCACGTGGCTATCATGCACTGATCACGTGGCTGATCACACACGATCACGTGACTGATCATGCACTGATCACGTGGCTATCATGCACTGATCACGTGGCTATCATGCACTGATCACGTGGCTGATCATGCACTGATCACGTAGCTATCATGCACTGATCACGTGACTGATCATGCACTGATCACGTGACTGATCATGCACTGATCACGTGACTGATCATGCACTGATCACGTGACTGATCATGCACTGATCACGTGGCTGATCATGCACTGATCACGTGGCTGATCATGCACTGATCACGTGACTGATCATGCACTGATCACGTGCTATCATGCACTGATCACGTGACTGATCATGCATGATCACGTGACTGATCATGCACTGATCACGTGGCTATCATGCACTGATCACGTGGCTGATCATGCACTGATCACGTGACTGATCATGCACTGATCATGCACTGATCACACTGATCACATGATCACGTGACTGATCATGCACTGATCACGTGGCTATCATGCACTGATCACGTGGCTGATCATGCACTGATCACGTGACTGATCATGCACTGATCACGTGGCTGATCATGCACTGATCACGTGGCTGATCATGCACTGATCACGTGGTATCATGCACTGATCACGTGACTGTCATGCACTGATCACGTGGCTATCATGCACTGATCACGTGACTGATCATGCACTGATCACGTGACTGATCATGCACTGATCACGTGGCTGATCATGCACTGATCACGTGGCTGATCATGCACTGATCACGTGGCTGATCATGCACTGATCACGTGACTGATCATGCACTGATCACGTGACTGATCATGCACTGATCACGTGGCTATCATGCACTGATCACGTGGCTATCATGCACTGATCACGTGGCTGATCATGCAATGATCACGCAGCTACCATGCACTGGTCACGTGACTGATCATGCACTGATCACGTAACTGATCATGCACTGATCACGTGGCTTATCATGCACTGATCATGTGACTGATCATGTGCTGATCATGTTTGGTGTCATACACTGATCATGTGCCTCTGCAGGCAATGAACAAAGAGCTGAGTAGGCAGGAATCAGTCAGCAGGCTATAATCATGGAACTCAGCTGTGAGAAATCATGCTGCTCAGCTGGCAATAATCAAGTAGATGAGCAGGCAGGAATTATGCAGCACAGGTGGCAATTGTCAAGCAGATGACAGGCAGGAATCGTGCAGCTCAGCTGGCAATTGTCAAGCAGATGAGCAGACAGTAATCACGCAGCTCAGCAGGCCCTGATCACGTGACTGAGCATGCACTGTTCACGTGGCTGATCACACACTGATCACGTGACTGATCATGCACTGATCACGTGGCTGATCATGCACTGATCACGTGATGATCATGCACTGATCACGTGGCTATCATGCACTGATCACGTGGCTGATCATGCACTGATCACGTGTCTGTCATGCACTGATCACGTGGCTGATCATGCACTGATCACGTGACTGATCATGCACTGATCACGTGGCTATCATGCACTGATCACGTGGCTGATCATGCACTGATCACGTGGCTGATCACACACTGTCACGTGACTATCATGCACTGATCACGTGGACTCATGCACTGATCACGTGGCTGATCATACACTGATCACGTAACTGATCATGCACTGATCACGTGGCTATCATGCACTGATCACGTGGCTGATCATGCAATGATCACGTAGCTACCATGCACTGGTCACGTGACTGATCATGCACTGATCACGTAAACGATCATGCACTGATCACGTGACTGATCATGCACTGATCACGTGACTGATCATGCACTGATCACGTGACTGATCATGCACTGATCACGTGACTGATCATGCACTGATCACGTGACTGATCATGCACTGATCACGTGGCTATCATGCACTGATCACGTGGCTGATCATGCAATGATCACGCAGCTACCATGTACTGGTCACATGACTGATCATGCACTGATCACGTGACTGATCATGCACTGATCACGTGGCTTATCATGCACTGATCATGTGACTGATCATGTGCTGATCATGTTTGGATCACACACTGATCATGTGCCTCTGGAGGCAATGAACATAGAGCTGAGTAGGCAGGAAACAGTCAGCAGGCTATAATCATGGAACTCAGCTCTGAGAAATCATGCTGCTCAGCTGGCAATAATCAAGTAGCTGAGCAGGCAGGAATTACGCAGCACAGGTGGCAATTGTCAAGGAGATGACAGGCAGGAATCGTGCAGCTCAGCTGGCAATTGTCAAGCAGATGAGCAGACAGTAATCACGCAGCTCAGCAGGCCTGATCACGTGACTGAGCATGCACTGTTCACGTGGCTGATCACACACTATCACGTGACTGATCATGCACTGATCACGTGGCATCATGCACTGATCACGTGATTGATCATGCACTGATCACGTAATATCATGCACTGATCACGTGGCTATCATGCACTGATCACGTGGCTGATCATGCACTGATCACGTGACTGATCATGCACTGATCACGTGGCTATCATGCACTGATCACGTGGCTGATCATGCACTGATCACGGGACTGATCATGCACTGATCACGGGCTATCATGCACTGATCACATGACTGATCATGCACTGATCACGTGGATGATCATGCACTGATCACGTGACTGATCATGCACTGATCACGTGACTGATCATGCACTGATCACGTGGCTATCATGCACTGATCACGTGGCTATCATGCACTGATCACGTGACTGATCATGCACTGATCACGTGACTGATCATGCACTGATCACGTGACTGATCATGCACTGATCACGTGGCTATCATGCACTGCTCACGTGGCTGATCATGCATGATCACGCAGCTACCATGTACTGGTCACATGACTGATCATGCACTGATCACGTGACTGATCATGCACTGATCACGTGGCTATCATGCACTACTCACGTGGCTGATCATGCAATGATCATGTAGCTACCATGTACAGGTCACGTGAATGATCATACACCCATCAGGTGACTGATCATGCACTGATCACGTGGCTATCATGCACTGATCACGAGACTGATCATGCACTGATCACGTCTATATCATGCACTGATCACATGACTGCCCATGCACTGATCACGTGGATGATCATACACTAATCATGTGACAGATCATGCACTGATCACGTGGCTGATCATGCACTGATACTGTGACTGAGCATGGACTGATCACATGACTATCATGTAGTGATCACGTGACTTAATGGCGCTGATCATGTGACTGATCATGCGCTGATCATGTTTGCTATCATACACTGATCATGTGCCTCTGGAGGCAATAAACAAAGAGCTGAGTAGGCACGAATCAAACAGTCAGCAGGCAATAATCATGGAACTCAGGTGTGAGGAATCATGCTGCTCAGCTGGCAATAATCAAGCAGCTGAGCAGGCAGGAATTACGCAGCACAGCTGGCAATTGTCAAGCAGATGACAGGCAGGAATCGTGCAGCTCAGCTGGCAATTGTCAAGCAGATGAGCAGACAGTAATCACGCAGCTCAGCAGGCCCTGATCACGTGACTGAGCATGCACTGTTCACGTGGCTGATCATACACTGATCACGTGATTGATCATGCACTGATCACTTGGATATCATGCACTGATCACGTGGCTGATCATACACTGTTCACGTGTCTGACCATGCACTGATCACGTGGCTGATCATACACTGCTCACGTAACTGATCATGCACTGATCACGTGGCTATCATGCACTGATCACGTGGCTGAACATGCACTGTTCACGTGGCTGATCACACACCTGTCACGTGACATATCATGCACTGATCACGTGGCACTCATGCACTGATCACGTGGCTGATCATACTCTGCTCACGTAACTCATCATGCACACATCACGTGGCTATCATGCACTGCTCACGTGGCTGATCATGGAATGATCACGTAGCTACCATATACTGGTCACGTGACTGATCATGCACAGATCACGTAAATGATCATGCACTGTTCACGTGACTGATCATGTACTGATCACGTGACTGATCATGCACTGATCACGTGACTGTCATGCACTGATCACGTGACTGATCATGCACTGATCACGTGACTGATCATGCACTGATCACGTGGCTATCATGCACTGATCACGTGGCTGATCATGCACTGATCACGTGGCTATCATGCACTGATCACGTGACTGATCATGCACTGATCACGTGACTGATCATGCACTGATCACGTGGCTTATCATGCACTGATCATGTGACTGATCATGTGCTGATCATGTTTGGATCACACACTGATCATGTGCCTCTGGAGGCAATGAACATAGAGCTGAGTAGGCAGGAAACAGTCAGCAGGCTATAATCATGGAACTCAGCTCTGAGAAATCATGCTGCTCAGCTGGCAATAATCAAATAGCTGAGCAGGCAGGAATTACGCAGCACAGGTGACAATTGTCAAGGAGATGACAGGCAGGAATCGTGCAGCTCAGCTGGCAATTGTCAAGCAGATGAGCAGACAGTAATCACGCAGCTCAGCAGGCCTGATCACGTGACTGAGCATGCACTGTTCACGTGGCTGATCACACACTGATCACGTGACTGATCATGCACTGATCACGTGGCTATCATGCACTGATCACGTGACTGATCATGCACTGATCACGTAATATCATGCACTGATCACGTGGCTATCATGCACTGATCACGTGGCTGATCATGCACTGATCACGTGACTGATCATGCACTGATCACGTGGCTATCATGCACTGATCACGTGGCTGATCATGCACTGATCACGGGACTGATCATGCACTGATCACGGCGCTATCATGCACTGATCACATGACTGATCATGCACTGATCACGTGGCTGATCATGCACTGATCACGTGACTGATCATGCACTGATCACGTGACTGATCATGCACTGATCACGTGGCTATCATGCACTGATCACGTGGCTATCATGCACTGATCACGTGGCTGATCATGCACTGATATCATGCACTGATCACGTGGCTGATCACACACTGATCACGTGACTGATCATGCACTGATCACGTGGCTATCATGCACTGATCACGTGGCTGATCATGCACTGATCACGTAGCTATCATGCACTGATCACGTGACTGATCATGCACTGATCACGTGGCTGATCATGCACTGATCACGTGACTGATCATGCACTGATCACGTGGCTGATCATGCACTGATCACGTGGCTATCATGCACTGATACCATGCACTGATCACGTGGCTGATCACACACGATCACGTGACTGATCATGCACTGATCACGTGGCTATCATGCACTGATCACGTGGCTGATCATGCACTGATCACGTGACTGATCATGCACTGATCACGTGACTGATCATGCACTGATCACGTGGCTATCATGCACTGATACCATGCACTGATCACGTGGCTGATCATGCACGATCACGTGACTGATCATGCACTGATCACGTGGCTATCATGCACTGATCACGTGGCTGATCATGCAATGATCACGTAGCTACCATGTACTGGTCACGTGACTGATCATGCACTGATCACGTGGCTGATCATGCACTGATCACGTGACTGATCATGCACTGATCACGTGACTGATCATGCACTGATCACGTGACTGATCATGCACTGATCACGTGGCTATCATGCACTGATCACGTGGCTGATCATGCACTGATCACGCAGCTACCATGTACTGATCACATGACTGATCATGCACTGATCACATGATTGATCATGCACTGATCACGTGGCTTATCATGCACTGATCATGTGACTGATCATGTGCTGATCATGTTTGGTGTCATACACTGATCATGTGCCTCTGGAGGCAATGAACAAAGAGCTGAGTAGGCAGGAATCAGTCAGCAGGCAATAATCATGGAACTCAGCTCTGAGAAATCATGCTGCTCAGCTGGCAATAATCAAGTAGCTGAGCAGGCAGGAATTACGCAGCACAGGTGGCAATTGTCAAGCAGATGACAGGCAGGAATCGTGCAGCTCAGCTGGCAATTGTCAAGCAGATGAGCAGACAGTAATCACGCAGCTCAGCAGGCCCTGATCACGTGACTGAGCATGCACTGTTCACGTGGCTGATCACACTGATCACGTGACTGATCATGCACTGATCATGTGACTGATCATGCACTGATCACGTGGCTATCATGCACTGATCACGTGGCTGATCATGCACTGATCACGGGACTGATCATGCACTGATCACGGGCTATCATGCACTGACACATGACTGATCATGCACTGATCACGTGGCTGATCATGCACTGATCACGTGGCTGATCATGCACTGATCACGTGACTGATCATGCACTGATCACGTGGCTGATCATGCACTGATCACGTGGCTATCATGCACTGATCACGTGGCTGATCATGCAATGATCACGTAGCTACCATGCACTGGTCACGTGACTGATCATGCACTGATCACGTAATTGATCATGCACTGATCACGTGGCTGATCATGCACTGATCACGTGGCTGATCATGCACTGATCACGTGACTGATCATGCACTGATCACGTGACTGATCATGCACTGATCACGTGGCTATCATGCACTGATCACGTGGCTGATCATGCACTGATCACGTGCCTGATCATGCACTGATCACGTGGCTGATCATGCACTGATCACGTGGCTGATCATGCACTGATCACGTCTATATCATGCACTGATCACGTGACTGATCATGCACTGATCACGTGGATGATCATGCACTGATCACGTGACTGATCATGCACTGATCACGTGGCTATCATGCACTGATCACGTGGCTGATCATGCAATGATCACGTAGCTACCATGTACTGATCACGTGACTGATCATGCACTGATCACGTAATTGATCATGCACTGATCACGTGACTGATCATGCACTGATCACGTGACTGATCATGCACTGATCACGTGACTGATCATGCACTGATCACGTGGCTATCATGCACTGATCACGTGGCTGATCATGCACTGATCACGTAGCTACCATGTACTGATCACGTGACTGATCATGCACTGATCACGTAATTGATCATGCACTGATCACGTGGCTGATCATGCACTGATCACGTGGCTGATCATGCACTGATCACGTGACTGATCATGCACTGATCACGTGACTGATCATGCACTGATCACGTGGCTATCATGCACTGATCAGTGGCTGATCATGCACTGATCACGTGGCTATCATGCACTGATCACGTGGCTGATCATGCACTGATCACGTAGCTACCATGCACTGGTCACGTGACTGATCATGCACTGATCACGTGGCTGATCATGCACTGATCACGTGACTGATCATGCACTGATCACGTGACTGATCATGCACTGATCACGTGGCATCATGCACTGATCACGTGACTGATCATGCACTGATCACGTAGCTATCATGCACTGATCACGTGACTGATCATGCACTGATCACGTGGCTGATCATGCACTGATCACGTGACTGATCATGCACTGATCACGTGGCTGATCATGCACTGATCACGTGGCTATCATGCACTGCTCACGTGGCTGATCATGCACTGATCACGCAGCTATCATGCACTGATCACATGACTGATCATGCACTGATCACGTAATTGATCATGCACTGATCACGTGGCTTATCATGCATTGATCATGTGACTGATCATGTGCTGATCATGTTTGCTGTCATACACTGATCATGTGCCTCTGGAGGCAATGAACAAAGAGCTGAGTAGGCAGGAATCAGTAGGCAATAATCATGGAACTCAGCTGTGAGAAATCATGCTGCTCAGCTGGCAATAATCAAGCAGCTGAGCAGGCAGGAATTATGCAGCACAGCTGGCAATTGTCAAGCAGATGACAGGCAGGAATCGTGCAGCTCAGCTGGCAATTGTCAAGCAGATGAGCAGACAGTAATCACGCAGCTCAGCAGGCCCTGATCACGTGACTGAGCATGCACTGTTCACGTGGCTGATCATACACTGATCACGTGAATGATCATGCACTGATCACGTGATATCATGCACTGATCACGTGGCTGATCATGCACTGATCACGTGGCTGATCATGCACTGATCACGTGGCTGATCATGCACTGATCACGTGACTGATCATGCACTGATCACGTGGCTATCATGCACTGATCACGTGGCTGATCATGCACTGATCACGGGACTGATCATGCACTGATCACGGCGCTATCATGCACTGATCACGTGACTCATCATGCACTGATCACGTGGATGATCATGCACTGATCACGTGACTGATCATGCACTGATCACGTGACTGATCATGCACTGATCACGTGACTGATCATGCACTGATCACGTGACTGATCATGCACTGATCACTGGCTATCATGCACTGATCACGTGGCTATCATGCACTGATCACGTGGCTGATCATGCACTGATCACGTGACTGATCATGCACTGATCACGTCTGATCATGCACTGATCACGTGACTGATCATGCACTGATCACGTGGATGATCATGCACTGATCACGTGACTGATCATGCACTGATCACGTGGCTATCATGCACTGATCACGTGGCTGATCATGCAATGATCACGTAGCTACCATGTACTGGTCACGTGACTGATCATGCACTGATCACGTAATTGATCATGCACTGATCACGTGACTTATCATGCACTGATCACGTGACTGATCATGCACTGATCACGTGACTGATCATGCACTGATCACGTGGCTGTCATGCACTGATCACGTGGCTGATCATGCACTGATCACGTAGCTACCATGCACTGATCACGTGACTGATCATGCACTGATCACGTGACTGATCATGCACTGATCACGTGGCTGATCATGCACTGATCACGTGACTGATCATGCACTGATCACGTGGCTGATCATGCACTGATCACGTAGCTACCATGCACTGATCACGTGACTGATCATGCACTGATCACGTGACTGATCATGCACTGATCACGTGGCTGATCATGCACTGATCACGTGACTGATCATGCACTGATCACGTGGCTGATCATGCACTGATCACGTGACTGATCATGCACTGATCACGTGGCTATCATGCACTGATCACGTGGCTGATCATGCACTGATCACGTAGCTACCATGCACTGATCACGTGACTGATCATGCACTGATCACGTGACTGATCATGCACTGATCACGTGGCTGATCATGCACTGATCACGTGACTGATCATGCACTGATCACGTGGCTGATCATGCACTGATCACGTGTCTGATCATGCACTGATCACGTGGCTGATCATGCACTGATCACGTGACTGATCATGCACTGATCACGTAATTGATCATGCACTGATCACGTGGCTGATCATGCACTGATCACGTGACTGATCATGCACTGATCACGTGACTGATCATGCACTGATCACGTGGCTATCATGCACTGATCACGTGGCTGATCATGCAATGATCACGTAGCTACCATGCACTGGTCACGTGACTGATCATGCACTGATCACGTAATTGATCATGCACTGATCACGTGGCTGATCATGCACTGATCACGTGACTGATCATGCACTGATCACGTGACTGATCATGCACTGATCACGTGGATATCATGCACTGATCACGTGGCTGATCATGCACTGATCACGTGTCTGATCATGCACTGATCACGTGGCTGATCATGCACTGATCACGTAACTGATCATGCACTGATCACGTGGCTATCATGCACTGATCACGTGGCTGATCATGCACTGATCACGTGACTGATCACATACCTGTCACGTGACTGATCATGCACTGATCACGTGGCACTCATGCACTGATCACGTGGCTGATCATACACTGATCACGTAACTGATCATGCACTGATCACGTGGCTATCATGCACTGATCACGTGGCTGATCATGCAATGATCACGTAGCTACCATATACTGGTCACGTGACTGATCATGCACTGATCACGTCATTGATCATGCACTGATCACGTGGCTGATCATGCACTGATCACGTGGCTGATCATGCACTGATCACGTGACTGATCATGCACTGATCACGTGACTGATCATGCACTGATCACGTGGCTATCATGCACTGATCACGTGGCTGATCATGCACTGATCACGTGACTGATCATGCACTGATCACGTGACTGATCATGCACTGATCACGTGGCTATCATGCACTGATCACGTGGCTGATCATGCACTGATCACGTGACTGATCATGCACTGATCACGTGACTGATCATGCACTGATCACGTGGCTATCATGCACTGATCACGTGGCTATCATGCACTGATCACGTGGCTGATCATGCACTGATCACGTGACTGATCATGCACTGATCACGTGGTATCATGCACTGATCACGTGGCTGATCATGCACTGATCACGTGGCTGATCATGCACTGATCACGTGGCTGATCATGCACTGATCACGTAGCTGATCATGCACTGATCACGTGGCTATCATGCACTGATCACGTGGCTGATCATGCAATGATCACGTAGCTTACATGTACTGGTCACGTGACTGATCATGCACTGATCACGTAATTGATCATGCACTGATCACGTGGCTGATCATGCACTGATCACGTGACTGATCATGCACTGATCACGTGGCTATCATGCACTGATCACGTGGCTGATCATGCAATGATCACGTAGCTACCATGCACTGGTCACTGACTGATCATGCACTGATCACGTAATTGATCATGCACTGATCACGTGGCTGATCATGCACTGATCACGTGACTGATCATGCACTGATCACGTGGCTATCATGCACTGATCACGTGACTGATCATGCACTGATCACGTGGCTATCATGCACTGATCACGTGACTGATCATGCACTGATCACGTGGCTGATCATGCACTGATCACGTGACTGATCATGCACTGATCACGTGACTGATCATGCACTGATCACGTGGCTATCATGCACTGATCACGTGGCTGATCATGCACTGATCACGCAGCTATCATGCACTGATCACGTGACTGATCATGCACTGATCACGTGGCTGATCATGCACTGATCACGTGACTGATCATGCACTGATCACGTGGCTATCATGCACTGATCACGTGGCTGATCATGCACTGATCACGTGCTGATCATGCACTGATCACGTGACTGATCATGCACTGATCACGTGACTGATCATGCACTGATCACGTGGCTATCATGCACTGATCACGTGGCTGATCATGCACTGATCACGTAGCTACCATGCACTGGTCACGTGACTGATCATGCACTGATCACGTGACTGATCATGCACTGATCACGTGGCTATCATGCACTGATCACGTGGCTGATCATGCACTGATCACGTGACTGTCATGCACTGATCACGTGACTGATCATGCACTGATCACGTGGCTATCATGCACTGATCACGTGGCTGATCATGCACTGATCACGTGGCTGATCATGCACTGATCACGTGACTGATCATGCACTGATCACGTGGCTATCATGCACTGATCACGTGACTGATCATGCACTGATCACGTGGCTGATCATGCACTGATCACGTGACTGATCATGCACTGATCACGTGGCTATCATGCACTGATCACGTGGCTGATCATGCACTGATCACGTGGCTGATCATGCACTGATCACGTGGCTGATCATGCACTGATCACGTGGCTGATCATGCACTGATCACGTGGCTATCATGCACTGATCACGTGGCTGATCATGCACTGATCACGTGGCTGACATGCACTGATCACGTGACTGATCATGCACTGATCACGTGACTGATCATGCACTGATCACGTGGCTGATCATGCACTGATCACGTGACTGATCATGCACTGATCACGTGGCTATCATGCACTGATCACGTGGCTGATCATGCACTGATCACGTAGCTACCATGCACTGATCACGTGGCTGATCATGCACTGATCACGTAACTGATCATGCACTGATCACGTGGCTGATCATGCACTGATCACGTGACTGATCATGCACTGATCACGTGGCTATCATGCACTGATCACGTGACTGATCATGCACTGATCACGTGGCTATCATGCACTGATCACGTGACTGATCATGCACTGATCACGTGGCTGATCATGCACTGATCACGTGACTGATCATGCACTGATCACGTGACTGATCATGCACTGATCACGTGGCTATCATGCACTGATCACGTGGCTGATCATGCACTGATCACGTGGCTATCATGCACTGATCACGTGACTGATCATGCACTGATCACGTGGCTGATCATGCACTGATCACGTGACTGATCATGCACTGATCACGTGGCTATCATGCACTGATCACGTGGCTGATCATGCACTGATCACGTGCCTGATCATGCACTGATCACGTGACTGATCATGCACTGATCACGTGACTGATCATGCACTGATCACGTGGCTATCATGCACTGATCACGTGGCTGATCATGCACTGATCACGTAGCTACCATGCACTGGTCACGTGACTGATCATGCACTGATCACGTGACTGATCATGCACTGATCACGTGGCTATCATGCACTGATCACGTGGCTGATCATGCACTGATCACGTGCCTGATCATGCACTGATCACGTGACTGATCATGCACTGATCACGTGGCTATCATGCACTGATCACGTGGCTGATCATGCACTGATCACGTGGCTGATCATGCACTGATCACGTGGCTGATCATGCACTGATCACGTGGCTGATCATGCACTGATCACGTGACTGATCATGCACTGATCACGTGGCTGATCATGCACTGATCACGTGGCTGATCATGCACTGATCACGTGGCTATCATGCACTGATCACGTGACTGATCATGCACTGATCACGTAACTGATCATGCACTGATCACGTGGCTGATCATACTGATCACGTGGCTGATCATGCACTGATCACGTGGCTGATCATGCACTGATCACGTGACTGATCATGCACTGATCACGTGGCTATCATGCACTGATCACGTGGCTGATCATGCACTGATCACGTAGCTACCATGCACTGATCACGTGGCTGATCATGCACTGATCACGTAACTGATCATGCACTGATCACGTGGCTGATCATGCACTGATCACGTGACTGATCATGCACTGATCACGTGGCTGATCATGCACTGATCACGTGACTGATCATGCACTGATCACGTGGCTATCATGCACTGATCACGTGGCTGATCATGCACTGATCACGTGGCTATCATGCACTGATCACGTGACTGATCATGCACTGATCACGTGGCTGATCATGCACTGATCACGTGACTGATCATGCACTGATCACGTGACTGATCATGCACTGATCACGTGGCTATCATGCACTGATCACGTGGCTGATCATGCACTGATCACGTGGCTATCATGCACTGATCACGTGACTGATCATGCACTGATCACGTAATTGATCATGCACTGATCACGTGGCTGATCATGCACTGATCACGTGACTGATCATGCACTGATCACGTGACTGATCATGCACTGATCACGTGGCTATCATGCACTGATCACGTGGCTGATCATGCACTGATCACGTGGCTATCATGCACTGATCACGTGACTGATCATGCACTGATCACGTCTATATCATGCACTGATCACGTGACTGATCATGCACTGATCACGTGGATGATCATGCACTGATCACGTGACTGATCATGCACTGATCACGTGGCTATCATGCACTGATCATGTGACTGATCATGCACTGATCATGTTTGGTATCATACACTGATCATGTGCCTCTGGAGGCAATGAACAAAGAGCTGAGTAGGCACGAATCAGTAGGCAATAATCATGGAACTCAGCTCTGAGAAATCATGCTGCTCAGCTGGCAATAATCAAGTAGCTGAGCAGGCAGGAATTATGCAGCACAGCTGGCAATTGTCAAGCAGATGACAGGCAGGAATCGTGCAGCTCAGCTGGCAATTGTCAAGCAGATGAGCAGACAGTAATCACGCAGCTCAGCAGGCCCTGATCACGTGACTGAGCATGCACTGTTCACGTGGCTGATCACACACTGATCACGTGACTGATCATGCACTGATCACGTGGCTATCATGCACTGATCACGTGGCTGATCATGCACTGATCACGTGGCTGTCATGCACTGATCACGTGACTATCATGCACTGATCACGTGGCTGATCATGCACTGATCACGTGACTGATCATGCACTGATCACGTGGCTATCATGCACTGATCACGTGGCTGATCATGCACTGATCACGGACTGATCATGCACTGATCACGGGCTATCATGCACTGATACATGACTGATCATGCACTGATCACGTGCTGATCATGCACTGATCACGTGACTGATCATGCACTGATCACGTGACTGATCATGCACTGATCACGTGGCTATCATGCACTGATCACGTGGCTGATCATGCACTGATCACGTGACTGATCATGCACTGATCACGTGGCTGATCATGCACTGATCACGTGACTGATCATGCACTGATCACGTGACTGATCATGCACTGATCACGTGGCTATCATGCACTGATCACGTGGCTGATCATGCACTGATCACGTAGCTACCATGCACTGATCACGTGACTGATCATGCACTGATCACGTGGCTGATCATGCACTGATCACGTGACTGATCATGCACTGATCACGTGGCTGATCATGCACTGATCACGTGGCTATCATGCACTGATCACGTGGCTGATCATGCACTGATCACGCAGCTCCATGCACTGATCACGTGACTGATCATGCACTGATCACGTACTTGATCATGCACTGATCACGTGGCTTATCATGCACTGATCATGTGACTGATCATGCACTGATCATGTTTGCTATCATACACTGATCATGTGCCTCTGGAGGCAATGAACAAAGAGCTGAGTAGGCACGAATCAGTCAGCAGGCAATAATCATGGAACTCAGCTCTGAGAAATCATGCTGCTCAGCTGGCAATAATCAAGCAGCTGAGCAGGCAGGAATTACGCAGCACAGCTGGCAATTGTCAAGCAGATGACAGGCAGGAATCATGCAGCTCAGCTGGCAATTGTCAAGCAGATGAGCAGACAGTAATCACGCAGCTCAGCAGGCCCTGATCACGTGACTGAGCATGCACTGTTCACGTGGCTGATCATACACTGATCACGTGACTGATCATGCACTGATCACGTGGCTATCATGCACTGATCACGTGACTGATCATGCACTGATCACGTAACTGTCATGCACTGATCACGTGGCTGATCATGCACTGATCACGTGGCTGATCATGCACTGATCACGTGACTGATCATGCACTGATCACGTGGCTATCATGCACTGATCACGTGGCTGATCATGCACTGATCACGGGACTGATCATGCACTGATCACGGGCTATCATGCACTGATCACGTGACTGATCATGCACTGATCACGTGGCTGATCATGCACTGATCACGTGACTGATCATGCACTGATCACGTGACTGATCATGCACTGATCACGTGGCTATCATGCACTGATCACGTGGCTGATCATGCACTGATCACGTGACTGATCATGCACTGATCACGTGGCTATCATGCACTGATCACGTGGCTATCATGCACTGATCACGTGGCTGATCATGCACTGATCACGTGACTGATCATGCACTGATCACGTCTGATCATGCACTGATCACGTGATGATCATGCACTGATCACGTGGATGATCATGCACTGATCACGTGACTGATCATGCACTGATCACGTGGCTATCATGCACTGATCACGTGGCTGATCATGCACTGATCACGTGGCTGATCACACACTGATCACGTGACTGATCATGCACTGATCACGTGGCTATCATGCACTGATATCATGCACTGATCACGTGGCTGATCATGCACTGATCACGTGACTGATCATGCACTGATCACGTGGCTATCATGCACTGATCACGTGGCTGATCATGCACTGATCACGTGGCTATCATGCACTGATCACGTGGCTGATCATGCACTGATCACGTGACTGATCATGCACTGATCACGTGGCTATCATGCACTGATCACGTGGCTGATCATGCAATGATCACGTAGCTACCATGTACTGGTCACGTGGATGATCATACACTGATCAGGTGACTGATCATGCACTGATCACGTGGCTGATCATGCACTGATCACGTGACTGATCATGCACTGATCACGTGGCTGATCATGCACTGATCACGTGACTGATCATGCACTGATCACGTGGATGATCATACACTAATCATGTGACAGATCATGCACTGATCACGTGGCTGATCATGCACTGATACCGTGACTGAGCATGGACTGATCACATGACTATCATGTAGTGATCACGTGACTTAATGGCGCTGATCATGTGACTGATCATGCACTGATCATGTTTGCTATCATACACTGATCATGTGCCTCTGGAGGCAATAAACAAAGAGCTGAGTAGGCACGAATCAAACAGTCAGCAGGCAATAATCATGGAACTCAGCTGTGAGGAATCATGCTGCTCAGCTGGCAATAATCAAGCAGCTGAGCAGGCAGGAATTACGCAGCACAGCTGGCAATTGTCAAGCAGATGACAGGCAGGAATCGTGCAGCTCAGCTGGCAATTGTCAAGCAGATGAGCAGACAGTAATCACGCAGCTCAGCAGGCCCTGATCACGTGACTGAGCATGCACTGTTCACGTGGCTGATCATACACTGATCACGTGATTGATCATGCACTGATCACTTGGATATCATGCACTGATCACGTGGCTGATCATACACTGTTCACGTGTCTGACCATGCACTGATCACGTGGCTGATCATACACTGCTCACGTAACTGATCATGCACTGATCACGTGGCTATCATGCACTGATCACGTGGCTGAACATGCACTGTTCACGTGGCTGATCACACACCTGTCACGTGACATATCATGCACTGATCACGTGGCACTCATGCACTGATCACGTGGCTGATCATACTCTGCTCACGTAACTGATCATGCACACATCACGTGGCTATCATGCACTGCTCACGTGGCTGTCATGGAATGATCACGTAGCTACCATATACTGGTCACGTGACTGATCATGCACTGATCACGTAAATGATCATGCACTGTTCACGTGACTGATCATGTACTGATCACGTGACTGATCATGCACTGATCACGTGGCTGATCATGCACTGATCACGTGGCTGATCATGCACTGATCACGTGGCTGATCATGCACTGATCACGTGACTGATCATGCACTGATCACGTGACTGATCATGCACTGATCACGTGGCTATCATGCACTGATCACGTGGCTGATCATGCAATGATCACGTAGCTATCATGCACTGATCACGTGACTGATCATGCACTGATCACGTAATTGATCATGCACTGATCACGTGACTATCATGCACTGATCACGTGACTGATCATGCACTGATCACGTGACTGATCATGCACTGATCACGTGGCTATCATGCACTGATCACGTGGCTGATCATGCAATGATCACGTAGCTACCATGTACTGGTCACATGACTGATCATGCACTGATCACGTGACTGATCATGCACTGATCACGTGACTGATCATGCACTGATCACGTGACTGATCATGCACTGATCACGTGGCTGATCATGCACTGATCACGGGCTATCATGCACTGACACATGACTGATCATGCACTGATCACGTGGCTGATCATGCACTGATCACGTGACTGATCATGCACTGATCACGTGACTGATCATGCACTGATCACTGGCTATCATGCACTGATCACGTGGCTATCATGCACTGATCACGTGGCTGATCATGCACTGATCACGTGACTGATCATGCACTGATCACGTGACTGATCATGCACTGATCACTGGCTATCATGCACTGATCACGTGACTGATCATGCACTGATCACGTCAGATGATCATGCACTGATCATGTGACTGATCATGCACTGATCACGTGGCTATCATGCACTGATCACGTGGCTGATCACACTGATGACTGATCATGCACTGATCACGTGGCTATCATGCACTGATCACGTGGCTGATCATGCACTGATCACGTAGCTATCATGCACTGATCACGTGACTGATCATGCACTGATCACGTAACTGATCATGCACTGATCACGTGACTGATCATGCACTGATCACGTGACTGATCATGCACTGATCACGTGGCTATCATGCACTGATCACGTGGCTGATCATGCACTGATCACGTAGCTATCATGCACTGATCACGTGGCTGATCATGCACTGATCACGTGGCTGATCATGCACTGATCACGTGGCTGATCATGCACTGATCACGTGACTGATCATGCACTGATCACGTGACTGATCATGCACTGATCACGTGGCTATCATGCACTGATCACGTGGCTGATCATGCACTGATCACGTGCCTGATCATGCACTGATCACGTGACTGATCATGCACTGATCACGTGACTGATCATGCACTGATCACGTGGCTATCATGCACTGATCACGTGGCTGATCATGCACTGATCACGTAGCTATCATGCACTGATCACGTGACTGATCATGCACTGATCACGTGACTGATCATGCACTGATCACGTGGCTATCATGCACTGATCACGTGGCTGATCATGCACTGATACCGTGACTGATCATGGACTGATCACATGACTATCATGTAGTGATCACGTGACTTAATGGCGCTGATCATGTGACTGATCATGTTTGCTATCATACACTGATCATGTGCCTCTGGAGGCAATAAACAAAGAGCTGAGTAGGCACGAATCAAACAGTCAGCAGGCAATAATCATGGAACTCAGCTGTGAGGAATCATGCTGCTCAGCTGGCAATAATCAAGCAGCTGAGCAGGCAGGAATTACGCAGCACAGCTGGCAATTGTCAAGCAGATGACAGGCAGGAATCGTGCAGCTCAGCTGGCAATTGTCAAGCAGATGAGCAGACAGTAATCACGCAGCTCAGCAGGCCCTGATCACGTGACTGAGCATGCACTGTTCACGTGGCTGATCATACACTGATCACGTGACTGATCATGCACTGATCACGTGGCTGATCATGCACTGATCACGTGGCTGATCATACACTGTCACGTGGCTGATCATGCACTGATCACGTGGCTATCATGCACTGATCACGTGACTGATCATGCACTGATCACGTGACTGATCATGCACTGATCACGTGGCTATCATGCACTGATCACGTGGCTGATCATACACTGATCACGTGACTGATCATGCACTGATCACGTGGCTATCATGCACTGATCACGTGGCTGATCATGCACTGTCACGTGGCTGATCATGCACTGTCACGTGGCTGATCATGCACTGATCACGTAGCTACCATGCACTGATCACGTGACTGATCATGCACTGATCACGTAACTGATCATGCACTGATCACGTGGCTGATCATGCACTGATCACGTGACTGATCATGCACTGATCACGTGACTGATCATGCACTGATCACGTGGCTATCATGCACTGATCACGTGGCTGATCATGCACTGATCACGTGACTGATCATGCACTGATCACGTGACTGATCATGCACTGATCACGTGGCTATCATGCACTGATCACGTGGCTATCATGCACTGATCACGTGACTGATCATGCACTGATCACGTGACTGATCATGCACTGATCACGTGGTGATCATGCACTGATCACGTGGCTATCATGCACTGATCACGTGGCTGATCATGCACTGATCACGTAGCTACCATGCACTGATCACGTGACTGATCATGCACTGATCACGTAATTGATCATGCACTGATCACGTGGCTGATCATGCACTGATCACGTGGCTGATCATGCACTGATCACGTGACTGATCATGCACTGATCACGTGGCTATCATGCACTGATCACGTGGCTGATCATGCACTGATCACGTGACTATCATGCACTGATCACGTGGCTATCATGCACTGATCACGTGGCTATCATGCACTGATCACGTGGCTGATCATGCACTGATCACGTGACTGATCATGCACTGATCACGTGGCTATCATGCACTGATCACGTGGCTGATCATGCACTGATCACGTAGCTACCATGTACTGGTCACGTGACTGATCATGCACTGATCACGTGGCTGATCATGCACTGATCACGTGGCTGATCATGCACTGATCACGTGACTGATCATGCACTGATCACGTGACTGATCATGCACTGATCACGTGGCTGATCATGCACTGATCACGTGGCTGATCATGCACTGATCACACAGCTACATGTACTGTCACGTGACTGATCATGCACTGATCACGTGACTGATCATGCACTGATCACGTGGCTTATCATGCACTGATCATGTGACTGATCATGCGCTGATCATGTTTGCTATCATACACTGATCATGTGCCTCTGGAGGCAATGAACAAAGAGCTGAGTAGGCACGAATCAGTCAGCAGGCAATAATCATGGAACTCAGCTGTGAGGAATCATGCTGCTCAGCTGGCAATAATCAAGCAGCTGAGCAGGCAGGAATTACGCAGCACAGCTGGCAATTGTCAAGCAGATGACAGGCAGGAATCGTGCAGCTCAGCTGGCAATTGTCAAGCAGATGAGCAGACAGTAATCACGCAGCTCAGCAGGCCATGATCACGTGACTGAGCATGCACTGTTCACGTGGCTGATCACACACTGATCACGTGACTGATCATGCACTGATCACGTGGCTATCATGCACTGATCACGTGACTGATCATGCACTGATCACGTGTGTATGCACTGATCACGTGGCTATCATGCACTGATCACGTGGCTGATCATGCACTGATCACGTGACTGATCATGCACTGATCACGTGGCTGATCATGCACTGATCACGTGGCTGATCATGCACTGATCACGGGACTGATCATGCACTGATCACGTGCTATCATGCACTGATCACATGACTGATCATGCACTGATCACGTGGATGATCATGCACTGATCACGTGACTGATCATGCACTGATCACGTGACTGATCATGCACTGATCACGTGACTGATCATGCACTGATCACGTGGCTGATCATGCACTGATCACGTGGCTGATCATGCACTGATCACGTGACTGATCATGCACTGATCACTGGCTATCATGCACTGATCACGTGGCTGCATGCACTGATCACGTGGCTGATCATGCACTGATCACGTGACTGATCATGCACTGATCACGTCTATATCATGCACTGATCACGTGACTGATCATGCACTGATCACGTGGATGATCATGCACTGATCACGTGACTGATCATGCACTGATCACGTGGCTATCATGCACTGATCACGTGGCTGATCATGCACTGATCACGTGGCTGATCATGCACTGATCACGTGGCTGATCATGCACTGATCACGTGACTGATCATGCACTGATCACGTGACTGATCATGCACTGATCACGTGACTGATCATGCACTGATCACGTGACTGATCATGCACTGATCACGTGGCTATCATGCACTGATCACGTGGCTGATCATGCAATGATCACGTAGCTACCATGTACTGATCACGTGACTGATCATGCACTGATCACGTGACTGATCATGCACTGATCACGTGGCTGATCATGCACTGATCACGTGACTGATCATGCACTGATCACGTGACTGATCATGCACTGATCACGTGGCTATCATGCACTGATCACGTGGCTGATCATGCACTGATCACGTGACTGATCATGCACTGATCACGTGACTGATCATGCACTGATCACGTGGCTATCATGCACTGATCACGTGGCTGATCATGCACTGATCACGTGGCTGTCATGCACTGATCACGTGACTGATCATGCACTGATCACGTGGTATCATGCACTGATCACGTGGCTGATCATGCACTGATCACGTGGCTGATCATGCACTGATCACGTGGCTGATCATGCACTGATCACGTGGCTGATCATGCACTGATCACGTGGCTATCATGCACTGATCACGTGGCTGATCATGCACTGATCACGTAGCTATCATGCACTGATCACGTGACTGATCATGCACTGATCACGTGGCTATCATGCACTGATCACGTGGCTGATCATGCACTGATCACGTGACTGATCATGCACTGATCACGTGACTATCATGCACTGATCACGTGGCTATCATGCACTGATCACGTGGCTATCATGCACTGATCACGTGGCTGATCATGCACTGATCACGTGACTGATCATGCACTGATCACGTGGCTATCATGCACTGATCACGTGGCTGATCATGCACTGATCACGTGGCTGATCATGCACTGATCACGTGACTGATCATGCACTGATCACGTGACTATCATGCACTGATCACGTGGCTATCATGCACTGATCACGTGGCTGATCATGCACTGATCACGTGACTGATCATGCACTGATCACGTGGCTGATCATGCACTGATCACGTGGCTATCATGCACTGATCACGTGGCTGATCATGCACTGATCACGTAGCTACCATGCACTGATCACGTGACTGATCATGCACTGATCACGTAATTGATCATGCACTGATCACGTGGCTGATCATGCACTGATCACGTGGCTGATCATGCACTGATCACGTGGCTGATCATGCACTGATCACGTAGCTATCATGCACTGATCACGTGACTGATCATGCACTGATCACGTGGCTGATCATGCACTGATCACGTGGCTGATCATGCACTGATCACGTGGCTATCATGCACTGATCACGTGGCTGATCATGCACTGATCACGTGGCTGATCATGCACTGATCACGTGACTGATCATGCACTGATCACGTGGCTGATCATGCACTGATCACGTGACTGATCATGCACTGATCACGTGGCTGATCATGCACTGATCACGTGACTGATCATGCACTGATCACGTAGCTATCATGCACTGATCACGTGGCTGATCATGCACTGATCACGTGACTGATCATGCACTGATCACGTGGCTGATCATGCACTGATCACGTGACTGATCATGCACTGATCACGTGCTATCATGCACTGATCACGTGACTGATCATGCACTGATCACGTGGCTGATCATGCACTGATCACGTGGCTGATCATGCACTGATCACGTGGCTGATCATGCACTGATACCGTGACTGAGCATGGACTGATCACATGACTATCATGTAGTGATCACGTGACTTAATGGCGCTGATCATGTGACTGATCATGTTTGCTATCATACACTGATCATGTGCCTCTGGAGGCAATAAACAAAGAGCTGAGTAGGCACGAATCAAACAGTCAGCAGGCAATAATCATGGAACTCAGCTGTGAGGAATCATGCTGCTCAGCTGGCAATAATCAAGCAGCTGAGCAGGCAGGAATTACGCAGCACAGCTGGCAATTGTCAAGCAGATGACAGGCAGGAATCGTGCAGCTCAGCTGGCAATTGTCAAGCAGATGAGCAGACAGTAATCACGCAGCTCAGCAGGCCCTGATCACGTGACTGAGCATGCACTGTTCACGTGGCTGATCATACACTGATCACGTGATTGATCATGCACTGATCACTTGGATATCATGCACTGATCACGTGGCTGATCATACACTGTTCACGTGTCTGACCATGCACTGATCACGTGGCTGATCATACACTGCTCACGTAACTGATCATGCACTGATCACGTGGCTGATCATGCACTGATCACGTGGCTGATCATGCACTGATCACGTGGCTATCATGCACTGATCACGTGACTGATCATGCACTGATCACGTAACTGATCATGCACTGATCACGTGGCTGATCATACTGATCACGTGACTGATCATGCACTGATCACGTGGCTGATCATGCACTGATCACGTGACTGATCATGCACTGATCACGTGGCTATCATGCACTGATCACGTGGCTGATCATGCACTGATCACGTGACTGATCATGCACTGATCACGTGATTGTCATGCACTGATCACGTGACTGATCATGCACTGATCACGTGGCTGATCATGCACTGATCACGTGACTGATCATGCACTGATCACGTGGCTATCATGCACTGATCACGTGGCTGATCATGCACTGATCACGGACTGATCATGCACTGATCACGGGCTATCATGCACTGACACATGACTGATCATGCACTGATCACGTGCTGATCATGCACTGATCACGTGACTGATCATGCACTGATCACGTGACTGATCATGCACTGATCACGTGGCTATCATGCACTGATCACGTGGCTGATCATGCACTGATCACGTGACTGATCATGCACTGATCACGTGGCTGATCATGCACTGATCACGTGACTGATCATGCACTGATCACGTGGCTGATCATGCACTGATCACGTGGCTATCATGCACTGATCACGTGGCTGATCATGCACTGATCACGTAGCTATCATGCACTGATCACGTGACTGATCATGCACTGATCACGTGGCTGATCATGCACTGATCACGTGACTGATCATGCACTGATCACGTGGCTGATCATGCACTGATCACGTGGCTATCATGCACTGATCACGTGGCTGATCATGCACTGATCACGTGGCTATCATGCACTGATCACATGACTGATCATGCACTGATCATGTACTGATCATGCACTGATCACGTGGCTATCATGCACTGATCATGTGACTGATCATGTGCTGATCATGTTTGCTATCATACACTGATCATGTGCCTCTGGAGGCAATGAACAAAGAGCTGAGTAGGCACGAATCAGTCAGCAGGCAATAATCATGGAACTCAGCTGTGAGGAATCATGCTGCTCAGCTGGCAATAATCAAGCAGCTGAGCAGGCAGGAATTACACAGCACAGCTGGCAATTGTCAAGCAGATGACAGGCAGGAATCATGCAGCTCAGCTGGCAATTGTCAAGCAGATGAGCAGACAGTAATCACGCAGCTCAGCAGGCCCTGATCACGTGACTGAGCATGCACTGTTCACGTGGCTGATCATACACTGATCACGTGACTGATCATGCACTGATCACGTGGCTATCATGCACTGATCACGTGGCTGATCATGCACTGATCACGTGGCTGTCATGCACTGATCACGTGGCTGATCATGCACTGATCACGTGGCTGATCATGCACTGATCACGTGACTGATCATGCACTGATCACGTGGCTATCATGCACTGATCACGTGGCTGATCATGCACTGATCACGTGACTGATCATGCACTGATCACGGGCTATCATGCACTGATCACGTGACTGATCATGCACTGATCACGTGGCTGATCATGCACTGATCACGTGACTGATCATGCACTGATCACGTGACTGATCATGCACTGATCACGTGGCTATCATGCACTGATCACGTGGCTGATCATGCACTGATCACGTGACTGATCATGCACTGATCACTGGCTATCATGCACTGATCACGTGGCTATCATGCACTGATCACGTGGCTGATCATGCACTGATCACGTGACTGATCATGCACTGATCACGTCTGATCATGCACTGATCACGTGATGATCATGCACTGATCACGGATGATCATGCACTGATCACGTGACTGATCATGCACTGATCACGTGGCTATCATGCACTGATCACGTGGCTATCATGCACTGATCACGTGGCTGATCATGCACTGATCACGTGACTGATCATGCACTGATCACGTGGCTATCATGCACTGATATCATGCACTGATCACGTGGCTGATCACACACTGATCACGTGACTGATCATGCACTGATCACGTGGCTGATCATGCACTGATCACGTGACTGATCATGCACTGATCACGTGGCTATCATGCACTGATATCATGCACTGATCACGTGGCTGATCATGCACTGATCACGTGACTGATCATGCACTGATCACGTGGCTATCATGCACTGATCACGTGACTGATCATGCACTGATCACGTGGCTGATCATGCACTGATCACGTGGCTGATCATGCACTGATCACGTGGCTATCATGCACTGATCACGTGGCTGATCATGCACTGATCACGTGGCTATCATGCACTGATCACGTGACTGATCATGCACTGATCACGTGGCTGATCATGCACTGATCACGTGACTGATCATGCACTGATCACGTGGCTATCATGCACTGATCACGTGACTGATCATGCACTGATCACGTGGTATCATGCACTGATCACGTGACTGATCATGCACTGATCACGTGGCTGATCATGCACTGATCACGTGACTGATCATGCACTGATCACGTGACTGATCATGCACTGATCACGTGGCTATCATGCACTGATCACGTGACTGATCATGCACTGATCACGTAGCTACATGCACTGATCACGTGACTGATCATGCACTGATCACGTGGCTGATCATGCACTGATCACGTGACTGATCATGCACTGATCACGTGGCTGATCATGCACTGATCACGTGGCTATCATGCACTGATCACGTGGCTGATCATGCACTGATCACGCAGCTATCATGCACTGATCACGTGACTGATCATGCACTGATCACGTGACTGATCATGCACTGATCACGTGGCTTATCATGCACTGATCATGTGACTGATCATGTGCTGATCATGTTTGGTATCATACACTGATCATGTGCCTCTGGAGGCAATGAACAAAGAGCTGAGTAGGCAGGAATCAGTAGGCAATAATCATGGAACTCAGCTCTGAGAAATCATGCTGCTCAGCTGGCAATAATCAAGTAGATGAGCAGGCAGGAATTATGCAGCACAGATGGCAATTGTCAAGCAGATGACAGGCAGGAATCGTGCAGCTCAGCTGGCAATTGTCAAGCAGATGAGCAGACAGTAATCACGCAGCTCAGCAGGCCCTGATCACGTGACTGAGCATGCACTGTTCACGTGGCTGATCACACACTGATCACGTGACTGATCATGCACTGATCACGTGATGATCATGCACTGATCACGTGGCTGATCATGCACTGATCACGTGGCTATCATGCACTGATCACGTGGCTGATCATGCACTGATCACGTGACTGATCATGCACTGATCACGTGGCTATCATGCACTGATCACGTGGCTGATCATGCACTGATCACGGGACTGATCATGCACTGATCACGGGCTATCATGCACTGATCACGTGACTGATCATGCACTGATCACGTGGCTGATCATGCACTGATCACGTGACTGATCATGCACTGATCACGTGGCTGATCATGCACTGATCACGTGACTGATCATGCACTGATCACTGGCTATCATGCACTGATCACGTGGCTATCATGCACTGATCACGTGGCTGATCATGCACTGATCACGTGACTGATCATGCACTGATCACGTCTGATCATGCACTGATCACGTGACTGATCATGCACTGATCACGTGGCTGATCATGCACTGATCACGTGACTGATCATGCACTGATCACGTGGCTATCATGCACTGATCACGTGGCTGATCATGCACTGATCACGTAGCTATCATGCACTGATCACGTGACTGATCATGCACTGATCACGTGGCTGATCATGCACTGATCACGTGACTGATCATGCACTGATCACGTGACTGATCATGCACTGATCACGTGACTGATCATGCACTGATCACGTGGCTATCATGCACTGATCACGTGGCTGATCATGCAATGATCACGTAGCTACCATGTACTGGTCACGTGACTGATCATGCACTGATCACGTGACTGATCATGCACTGATCACGTGGCTGATCATGCACTGATCACGTGACTGATCATGCACTGATCACGTGGCTGATCATGCACTGATCACGTGGCTATCATGCACTGATCACGTGACTGATCATGCACTGATCACGTGACTGATCATGCACTGATCACGTGGCTGATCATGCACTGATACCGTGACTGAGCATGGACTGATCACATGACTATCATGTAGTGATCACGTGACTTAATGGCGCTGATCATGTGACTGATCATGTTTGCTATCATACACTGATCATGTGCCTCTGGAGGCAATAAACAAAGAGCTGAGTAGGCACGAATCAAACAGTCAGCAGGCAATAATCATGGAACTCAGCTGTGAGGAATCATGCTGCTCAGCTGGCAATAATCAAGCAGCTGAGCAGGCAGGAATTACGCAGCACAGCTGGCAATTGTCAAGCAGATGACAGGCAGGAATCGTGCAGCTCAGCTGGCAATTGTCAAGCAGATGAGCAGACAGTAATCACGCAGCTCAGCAGGCCCTGATCACGTGACTGAGCATGCACTGTTCACGTGGCTGATCATACACTGATCACGTGATTGATCATGCACTGATCACTTGGATATCATGCACTGATCACGTGGCTGATCATACACTGTTCACGTGTCTGACCATGCACTGATCACGTGGCTGATCATACACTGCTCACGTAACTGATCATGCACTGATCACGTGGCTGATCATGCACTGATCACGTGGCTGATCATGCACTGATCACGTGGCTGATCATGCACTGATCACGTGACTGATCATGCACTGATCACGACTGATCATGCACTGATCACGTGGCTGATCATACTGATCACGTGACTGATCATGCACTGATCACGTGGCTGATCATGCACTGATCACGTGACTGATCATGCACTGATCACGTGGCTATCATGCACTGATCACGTGGCTATCATGCACTGATCACGTGGCTGATCATGCACTGATCACGTGGCTATCATGCACTGATCACGTGACTGATCATGCACTGATCACGTGGCTGATCATGCACTGATCACGTGGCTGATCATGCACTGATCACGTGACTGATCATGCACTGATCACGTGGCTATCATGCACTGATCACGTGGCTGATCATGCACTGATCACGTGGCTGATCATGCACTGTCACGTGACTGATCATGCACTGATCACGTGGCATCATGCACTGATCACGTGGCTGATCATGCACTGATCACGTGACTGATCATGCACTGATCACGTGGCTATCATGCACTGATCACGTGGCTGATCATGCACTGATCACGTGGCTATCATGCACTGATCACGTGACTGATCATGCACTGATCACGTGACTGATCATGCACTGATCACGTGACTGATCATGCACTGATCACGTGACTGATCATGCACTGATCACGTGGCTATCATGCACTGATCACGTGGCTGATCATGCACTGATCACGTAGCTACCATGCACTGTCACGTGACTGATCATGCACTGATCACGTAATTATCATGCACTGATCACGTGACTGATCATGCACTGATCACGTGGCTGATCATGCACTGATCACGTGACTGATCATGCACTGATCACGTGGCTATCATGCACTGATCACGTGGCTATCATGCACTGATCACGTGGCTATCATGCACTGATCACGTGGCTGATCATGCACTGATCACGTGACTGATCATGCACTGATCACGTGGCTATCATGCACTGATCACGTGGCTGATCATGCACTGATCACGTGGCTATCATGCACTGATCACGTGACTGATCATGCACTGATCACGGCTATCATGCACTGATCACGTGACTGATCATGCACTGATCACGTGGCTGATCATGCACTGATCACGTGACTGATCATGCACTGATCACGTGGCTATCATGCACTGATCATGTGACTGATCATGTGCTGATCATGTTTGGTATCATACACTGATCATGTGCCTCTGGAGGCAATGAACAAAGAGCTGAGTAGGCACGAATCAGTAGGCAATAATCATGGAACTCAGCTCTGAGAAATCATGCTGCTCAGCTGGCAATAATCAAGCAGCTGAGCAGGCAGGAATTACGCAGCACAGCTGGCAATTGTCAAGCAGATGACAGGCAGGAATCGTGCAGCTCAGCTGGCAATTGTCAAGCAGATGAGCAGACAGTAATCACGCAGCTCAGCAGGCCCTGATCACGTGACTGAGCATGCACTGTTCACGTGGCTGATCATACACTGATCACGTGACTGATCATGCACTGATCACGTGATGATCATGCACTGATCACGTGGCTGATCATGCACTGATCACGTGGCTGATCATGCACTGATCACGTGGCTGATCATGCACTGATCACGTGACTGATCATGCACTGATCACGTGGCTATCATGCACTGATCACGTGGCTGATCATGCACTGATCACGGGACTGATCATGCACTGATCACGGGCTATCATGCACTGATCACGTGACTGATCATGCACTGATCACGTGGCTGATCATGCACTGATCACGTGACTGATCATGCACTGATCACGTGACTGATCATGCACTGATCACGTGACTGATCATGCACTGATCACTGGCTGATCATGCACTGATCACGTGGCTATCATGCACTGATCACGTGGCTGATCATGCACTGATCACGTGACTGATCATGCACTGATCACGTCTGATCATGCACTGATCACGTGACTGATCATGCACTGATCACGTGGCTGATCATGCACTGATCACGTGACTGATCATGCACTGATCACGTGGCTATCATGCACTGATCACGTGGCTGATCATGCACTGATCACGTAGCTATCATGCACTGATCACGTGACTGATCATGCACTGATCACGTGGCTGATCATGCACTGATCACGTGACTGATCATGCACTGATCACGTGGCTGATCATGCACTGATCACGTGACTGATCATGCACTGATCACGTGGCTATCATGCACTGATCACGTGGCTGATCATGCACTGATCACGTGCTATCATGCACTGATCACGTGACTGATCATGCACTGATCACGTGGCTGATCATGCACTGATCACGTGGCTGATCATGCACTGATCACGTGACTGATCATGCACTGATCACGTGGCTGATCATGCACTGATCACGTGGCTATCATGCACTGATCACGTGACTGATCATGCACTGATCACGTGGCTGATCATGCACTGATCACGTGGCTGATCATGCACTGATCACGTGACTGATCATGCACTGATCACGTGGCTGATCATGCACTGATCACGTGACTGATCATGCACTGATCACGTGGCTATCATGCACTGATCACGTGGCTGATCATGCACTGATCACGTAGCTATCATGCACTGATCACGTGACTGATCATGCACTGATCACGTGGCTGATCATGCACTGATCACGTGACTGATCATGCACTGATCACGTGGCTGATCATGCACTGATCACGTGGCTGATCATGCACTGATCACGTGGCTGATCATGCACTGATCACGTGACTGATCATGCACTGATCACGTGACTGATCATGCACTGATCACGTGGCTGATCATGCACTGATCACGTGACTGATCATGCACTGATCACGTGACTGATCATGCACTGATCACGTGGCTATCATGCACTGATCACGTGGCTGATCATGCACTGATCACGTAGCTACCATGTACTGGTCACGTGACTGATCACGTGGCTGATCATGCACTGATCACGTGGCTGATCATGCACTGATCACGTGGCTGATCATGCACTGATCACGTGACTGATCATGCACTGATCACGTGGCTATCATGCACTGATCACGTGGCTGATCATGCAATGATCACGTAGCTACCATGCACTGATCACGTGACTGATCATGCACTGATCACGTAACTGATCATGCACTGATCACGTGGCTGATCATGCACTGATCACGTGACTGATCATGCACTGATCACGTGACTGATCATGCACTGATCACGTGGCTATCATGCACTGATCACGTGGCTGATCATGCACTGATCACGTGTCTGATCATGCACTGATCACGTGGCTGATCATGCACTGATCACGTGACTGATCATGCACTGATCACGTGGCTATCATGCACTGATCACGTGGCTGATCATGCACTGATCACGTGACTGATCACATACCTGATCACGTGACTGATCATGCACTGATCACGTGGCACTCATGCACTGATCACGTGGCTGATCATGCACTGATCACGTGACTGATCATGCACTGATCACGTGGCTATCATGCACTGATCACGTGGCTGATCATGCAATGATCACGTAGCTACCATATACTGGTCACGTGACTGATCATGCACTGATCACGTCATTGATCATGCACTGATCACGTGGCTGATCATGCACTGATCACGTGGCTGATCATGCACTGATCACGTGACTGATCATGCACTGATCACGTGACTGATCATGCACTGATCACGTGGCTATCATGCACTGATCACGTGGCTGATCATGCACTGATCACGTGACTGATCATGCACTGATCACGTGACTGATCATGCACTGATCACGTGGCTATCATGCACTGATCACGTGGCTGATCATGCACTGATCACGTGGCTGATCATGCACTGATCACGTGACTGATCATGCACTGATCACGTGGCTATCATGCACTGATCACGTGACTGATCATGCACTGATCACGTAGCTATCATGCACTGATCACGTGGCTGATCATACACTGATCACGTAACTGATCATGCACTGATCACGTGGCTATCATGCACTGATCACGTGGCTGATCATGCACTGATCACGTGGCTGATCACACACTGTCACGTGACTGATCATGCACTGATCACGTGGCACTCATGCACTGATCACGTGGCTGATCATACACTGATCACGTAACTGATCATGCACTGATCACGTGGCTATCATGCACTGATCACGTGGCTGATCATGCAATGATCACGTACTACCATATACTGGTCACGTGACTGATCATGCACTGATCACGTAAATGATCATGCACTGATCAGTGACTGATCATGCACTGATCACGTGACTGATCATGCACTGATCACGTGGCTATCATGCACTGATCACGTGGCTGATCATGCAATGATCACGTAGCAACCATGTACTGGTCACGTGACTGATCATGCACTGATCACGTAATTGATCATGCACTGATCACGTGACTGATCATGCACTGATCACGTGGCTGATCACACACTGATCACGTGACTGATCATGCACTGATCACGTGGCTATCATGCACTGATCACGTGGCTGATCATGCACTGATCACGTGGCTATCATGCACTGATCACGTGACTGATCATGCACTGATCACGTAATTGATCATGCACTGATCACGTGGCTGATCATGCACTGATCACGTGACTGATCATGCACTGATCACGTGGCTATCATGCACTACTCACGTGGCTGATCATGCAATGATCATGTAGCTACCATGTACTGGTCACGTGACTGATCATACACCCATCAGGTGACTGATCATGCACTGATCACGTGGCTATCATGCACTGATCACGTGGCTGATCATGCACTGATCACGTGCCTGATCATGCACTGATCACGTGACTGATCATGCACTGATCACGTAGCAATCATGCACTGATCACGTGGCTGATCATGCACTGATCACGTGGCTATCATGCACTGATCACGTGGCTGATCATGCACTGATACCGTGACTGAGCATGGACTGATCACATGACTATCATGTAGTGATCACGTGACTTAATGGCGCTGATCATGTGACTGATCATGCGCTGATCATGTTTGCTATCATACACTGATCATGTGCCTCTGGAGGCAATAAACAAAGAGCTGAGTAGGCACGAATCAGTCAGCAGGCAATAATCATGGAACTCAGCTGTGAGGAATCATGCTGCTCAGCTGGCAATAATCAAGCAGCTGAGCAGGCAGGAATTACGCAGCACAGCTGGCAATTGTCAAGCAGATGACAGGCAGGAATCATGCAGCTCAGCTGGCAATTGTCAAGCAGATGAGCAGACAGTAATCACGCAGCTCAGCAGGCCCTGATCACGTGACTGAGCATGCACTGTTCACGTGGCTGATCATACACTGATCACGTGATTGATCATGCACTGATCACTTGGATATCATGCACTGATCACGTGGCTGATCATACACTGTTCACGTGTCTGACCATGCACTGATCACGTGGCTGATCATGCACTGATCACGTAGCTATCATGCACTGATCACGTGGCTGATCATGCACTGATCACGTGGCTGATCATGCACTGATCACGTGACTGATCATGCACTGATCACGTGACTGATCATGCACTGATCACGTGACTGATCATGCACTGATCACGTGGCTATCATGCACTGCTCACGTGGCTGATCATGCAATGATCACGTAGCTACCATGTACTGGTCACGTGACTGATCATGCACTGATCACGTGACTGATCATGCACTGATCACGTGACTGATCATGCACTGATCACGTGACTGATCATGCACTGATCACGTGGCTGATCATGCACTGATCACGGGCTATCATGCACTGACTACATGACTGACATGCACTGATCACGTGGCTGATCATGCACTGATCACGTGACTGATCATGCACTGATCACGTGACTGATCATGCACTGATCACGTGACTGATCATGCACTGATCACTGGCTATCATGCACTGATCACGTGGCTATCATGCACTGATCACGTGGCTGATCATGCACTGATCACGTGGCTGATCATGCACTGATCACGTGACTGATCATGCACTGATCACGTCTATATCATGCACTGATCACGTGACTGATCATGCACTGATCACTGGATGATCATGCACTGATCACGTGACTGATCATGCACTGATCACGTGGCTATCATGCACTGATCACGTGGCTGATCATGCACTGATCACTGAAACTGATCATGCACTGATCACGTGGCTATCATGCACTGATCACGTGGCTGATCATGCACTGATCACGTAGCTATCATGTACTGATCACGTGACTGATCATGCACTGATCACGTAGCTGATCATGCACTGATCACGTGACTGATCATGCACTGATCACGTGACTGATCATGCACTGATCACGTGGCTATCATGCACTGATCACGTGGCTGATCATGCACTGATCACGTAGCTATCATGCACTGATCACGTGACTGATCATGCACTGATCACGTGGCTGATCATGCACTGATCACGTGGCTGATCATGCACTGATCACGTGACTGATCATGCACTGATCACGTGACTGATCATGCACTGATCACGTGGCTATCATGCACTGATCACGTGGCTGATCATGCACTGATCACGTGCCTGATCATGCACAGATCACGTGACTGATCATGCACTGATCACGTGACTGATCATGCACTGATCACGTGGCTATCATGCACTGATCACGTGGCTGATCATGCACTGATCACGTAGCTATCATGCACTGATCACGTGACTGATCATGCACTGATCACGTGACTGATCATGCACTGATCACGTGGCTATCATGCACTGATCACGTGGCTGATCATGCACTGATACCGTGACTGAGCATGGACTGATCACATGACTATCATGTAGTGATCACGTGACTTAATGGCGCTGATCATGTGACTGATCATGTTTGCTATCATACACTGATCATGTGCCTCTGGAGGCAATAAACAAAGAGCTGAGTAGGCACGAATCAAACAGTCAGCAGGCAATAATCATGGAACTCAGCTGTGAGGAATCATGCTGCTCAGCTGGCAATAATCAAGCAGCTGAGCAGGCAGGAATTACGCAGCACAGCTGGCAATTGTCAAGCAGATGACAGGCAGGAATCGTGCAGCTCAGCTGGCAATTGTCAAGCAGATGAGCAGACAGTAATCACGCAGCTCAGCAGGCCCTGATCACGTGACTGAGCATGCACTGTTCACGTGGCTGATCATACACTGATCACGTGGTTGATCATGCACTGATCACGTGGCTGATCATGCACTGATCACGTGGCTGATCATACACTGTCACGTGGCTGATCATGCACTGATCACGTGGCTATCATGCACTGATCACGTGACTGATCATGCACTGATCACGTGACTGATCATGCACTGATCACGTGGCTATCATGCACTGATCACGTGGCTGATCATACACTGATCACGTGACTGATCATGCACTGATCACGTGGCTATCATGCACTGATCACGTGGCTGATCATGCACTGTCACATGGCTGATCACACACTGTCACGTGGCTGATCATGCAATGATCACGTAGCAACCATGTACTATCACGTGACTGATCATGCACTGATCACGTAATTGATCATGCACTGATCACGTGGCTGATCATGCACTGATCACGTGACTGATCATGCACTGATCACGTGACTGATCATGCACTGATCACGTGGCTATCATGCACTGATCACGTGGCTGATCATGCACTGATCACGTGACTGATCATGCACTGATCACGTGACTGATCATGCACTGATCACGTGGCTATCATGCACTGATCACGTGGCTATCATGCACTGATCACGTGACTGATCATGCACTGATCACGTGACTGATCATGCACTGATCACGTGGTATCATGCACTGATCACGTGGCTATCATGCACTGATCACGTGGCTGATCATGCAATGATCACGTAGCTACCATGTACTGATCACGTGACTGATCATGCACTGATCACGTAATTGATCATGCACTGATCACGTGGCTGATCATGCACTGATCACGTGGCTGATCATGCACTGATCACGTGACTGATCATGCACTGATCACGTGGCTATCATGCACTGATCACGTGGCTGATCATGCACTGATCACGTGACTATCATGCACTGATCACGTGGCTATCATGCACTGATCACGTGGCTATCATGCACTGATCACGTGGCTGATCATGCACTGATCACGTGACTGATCATGCACTGATCACGTGGCTATCATGCACTGATCACGTGGCTGATCATGCAATGATCACGTAGCTACCATGTACTGGTCACGTGACTGATCATGCACTGATCACGTGGCTGATCATGCACTGATCACGTGGCTGATCATGCACTGATCACGTGACTGATCATGCACTGATCACGTGACTGATCATGCACTGATCACGTGGCTATCATGCACTGATCACGTGGCTGATCATGCACTGATCACACAGCTACATGTACTGTCACATGACTGATCATGCACTGATCACGTGATTGATCATGCACTGATCACGTGGCTTATCATGCATTGATCATGTGACTGATCATGTGCTGATCATGTTTGGTGTCATACACTGATCATGTGCCTCTGGAGGCAATGAACAAAGAGCTGAGTAGGCAGGAATCAGTCAGCAGGCAATAATCATGGAACTCAGCTCTGAGAAATCATGCTGCTCAGCTGGCAATAATCAAGCAGATGAGCAGGCAGGAATTACGCAGCACAGCTGGCAATTGTCAAGCAGATGACAGGCAGGAATCGTGCAGCTCAGCTGGCAATTGTCAAGCAGATGAGCAGACAGTAATCACGCAGCTCAGCAGGCCATGATCACGTGACTGAGCATGCACTGTTCACGTGGCTGATCACATACCTGATCACGTGACTGATCATGCACTGATCACGTGGCTATCATGCACTGATCACGTGATTGATCATGCACTGATCACGTATGTATGCACTGATCACGTGGCTGATCATGCACTGATCACGTGGCTGATCATGCACTGATCACGTGACTGATCATGCACTGATCACGTGGCTATCATGCACTGATCACGTGGCTGATCATGCACTGATCACGGGACTGATCATGCACTGATCACGTGCTATCATGCACTGATCACATGACTGATCATGCACTGATCACGTGGATGATCATGCACTGATCACGTGACTGATCATGCACTGATCACGTGACTGATCATGCACTGATCACGTGACTGATCATGCACTGATCACGTGGCTATCATGCACTGATCACGTGGCTGATCATGCACTGATCACGTGACTGATCATGCACTGATCACTGGCTATCATGCACTGATCACGTGGCTGATCATGCACTGATCACGTGGCTGATCATGCACTGATCACGTGACTGATCATGCACTGATCACGTCTATATCATGCACTGATCACGTGACTGATCATGCACTGATCACGTGGATGATCATGCACTGATCATGTGACTGATCATGCACTGATCACGTGGCTATCATGCACTGATCACGTGGCTGATCATGCACTGATCACGTGGCTGATCATGCACTGATCACGTGACTGATCATGCACTGATCACGTGACTGATCATGCACTGATCACGTGGCTGATCATGCACTGATCACGTGACTGATCATGCACTGATCACGTGACTGATCATGCACTGATCACGTGGCTATCATGCACTGATCACGTGGCTGATCATGCAATGATCACGTAGCTACCATGTACTGGTCACGTGACTGATCATGCACTGATCACGTAATTGATCATGCACTGATCACGTGGCTGATCATGCACTGATCACGTGACTGATCATGCACTGATCACGTGACTGATCATGCACTGATCACGTGGCTATCATGCACTGATCACGTGGCTGATCATGCACTGATCACGTGCCTGATCATGCACTGATCACGTGACTGATCATGCACTGATCACGTGGCTATCATGCACTGATCACGTGGATATCATGCACTGATCACGTGCTGTCATGCACTGATCACGTGACTGATCATGCACTGATCACGTGGTATCATGCACTGATCACGTGGCTGATCATGCACTGATCACGTGGCTGATCATGCACTGATCACGTGGCTGATCATAACTGATCACGTGGCTGATCATGCACTGATCACGTGGCTATCATGCACTGATCACGTGGCTGATCATGCAATGATCACGTAGCTATCATGCACTGATCACGTGACTGATCATGCACTGATCACGTGGCTATCATGCACTGATCACGTGGCTGATCATGCACTGATCACGTGACTGATCATGCACTGATCACGTGACTATCATGCACTGATCACGTGGCTATCATGCACTGATCACGTGGCTATCATGCACTGATCACGTGGCTGATCACACACTGATCACGTGACTGATCATGCACTGATCACGTGGCTATCATGCACTGATCACGTGGCTGATCATGCACTGATCACGTGGCTGATCATGCACTGATCACGTGGCTGATCATGCACTGATCACGTAGCTACCATGCACTGATCACGTGACTGATCATGCACTGATCACGTGACTGATCATGCACTGATCACGTGGCTGATCATGCACTGATCACGTGGCTATCATGCACTGATCACGTGGCTGATCATGCAATGATCACGCAGCTACCATGTACTGGTCACGTGACTGATCATGCACTGATCACGTGGCTGATCATGCACTGATCACGTGGCTGATCATGCACTGATCACGTGGCTGATCATGCACTGATCACGTGTCTGATCATGCACTGATCACGTGGCTGATCATGACTGATCACGTAGCTGATCATGCACTGATCACGTGGCTATCATGCACTGATCACGTGGCTGATCATGCACTGATCACGTAGCTACATGCACTGATCACGTGACTGATCATGCACTGATCACGTAATTGATCATGCACTGATCACGTGACTGATCATGCACTGATCACGTGACTGATCATGCACTGATCACGTGGCTATCATGCACTGATCACGTGGCTGATCATGCAATGATCACGTAGCTATCATGTACTGGTCACGTGACTGATCATGCACTGATCACGTAATTGATCATGCACTGATCACGTGACTGATCATGCACTGATCACGTAGCTATCATGCACTGATCACGACTGATCATGCACTGATCACGTGGCTGATCATGCACTGATCACGTGCTGATCATGCACTGATCACGTGACTGATCATGCACTGATCACGTGACTGATCATGCACTGATCACGTGACTATCATGCACTGATCACGTGGCTATCATGCACTGATCACGTGGCTGATCATGCACTGATCACGTAGCTACCATGCACTGATCACGTGACTGATCATGCACTGATCACGTGTCTGATCATGCACTGATCACGTGGCTGATCATGCACTGATCACGTGACTGATCATGCACTGATCACGTGGATATCATGCACTGATCACGTGACTGATCATGCACTGATCACGTGACTATCATGCACTGATCACGTGGCTGATCATACTGATCACGTGCCTGTCATGCACTGATCACGTGGCTGATCATGCACTGATCACGTGACTGATCATGCACTGATCACGTGGCTATCATGCACTGATCACGTGGCTATCATGCACTGATCACGTGGCTGATCATGCACTGATCACGTAGCTATCATGCACTGATCACGTGACTGATCATGCACTGATCACGTGATGATCATGCACTGATCACGTGGCTGATCATGCACTGATCACGTGACTGATCATGCACTGATCACGTGGCTATCATGCACTGATCACGTGGCTGATCATGCACTGATCACGTGGCTGATCATGCACTGATCACGTGACTGATCATGCACTGATCACGTGGCATCATGCACTGATCACGTGGCTGATCATGCACTGATCACGTGACTGATCATGCACTGATCACGTGGCTATCATGCACTGATCACGTGGCTATCATGCACTGATATCATGCACTGATCACGTGGATGATCACACACTGATCACGTGACTGATCATGCACTGATCACGTGGCTATCATGCACTGATCACGTGGCTGATCATGCACTGATCACGTGGCTATCATGCACTGATCACGTGACTGATCATGCACTGATCACGTAATTGATCATGCACTGATCACGTGGCTGATCATGCACTGATCACGTGACTGATCATGCACTGATCACGTGGCTATCATGCACTACTCACGTGGCTGATCATGCAATGATCATGTAGCTACCATGTACTGGTCACGTGACTGATCATACACCCATCAGGTGACTGATCATGCACTGATCACGTGGCTATCATGCACTGATCACGTGGCTGATCATGCACTGATCACGTGCCTGATCATGCACTGATCACGTGACTGATCATGCACTGATCACGTAGCAATCATGCACTGATCACGTGACTGATCATGCACTGATCACGTGGCTATCATGCACTGATCACGTGGCTGATCATGCACTGATACCGTGACTGAGCATGGACTGATCACATGACTATCATGTAGTGATCACGTGACTTAATGGCGCTGATCATGTGACTGATCATGCGCTGATCATGTTTGCTATCATACACTGATCATGTGCCTCTGGAGGCAATAAACAAAGAGCTGAGTAGGCACGAATCAAACAGTCAGCAGGCAATAATCATGGAACTCAGCTGTGAGGAATCATGCTGCTCAGCTGGCAATAATCAAGCAGCTGAGCAGGCAGGAATTACGCAGCACAGCTGGCAATTGTCAAGCAGATGACAGGCAGGAATCGTGCAGCTCAGCTGGCAATTGTCAAGCAGATGAGCAGACAGTAATCACGCAGCTCAGCAGGCCCTGATCACGTGACTGAGCATGCACTGTTCACGTGGCTGATCATACACTGATCACGTGATTGATCATGCACTGATCACTTGGATATCATGCACTGATCACGTGGCTGATCATACACTGTTCACGTGTCTGACCATGCACTGATCACGTGGCTGATCATACACTGCTCACGTAACTGATCATGCACTGATCACGTGGCTGATCATGCACTGATCACGTGGCTGATCATGCACTGATCACGTGGCTATCATGCACTGATCACGTGACTGATCATGCACTGATCACGTGACTGATCATGCACTGATCACGTGGCTGATCATGCACTGATCACGTGACTGATCATGCACTGATCACGTGGCTGATCATGCACTGATCACGTGACTGATCATGCACTGATCACGTGGCTATCATGCACTGATCACGTGGCTGATCATGCACTGATCACGCAGCTATCATGTACTGATCACGTGACTGATCATGCACTGATCACGTAATGATCATGCACTGATCACGTGGCTGATCATGCACTGATCACGTGACTGATCATGCACTGATCACGTGACTGATCATGCACTGATCACGTGGCTATCATGCACTGATCACGTGGCTGATCATGCACTGATCACGTGCCTGATCATGCACTGATCACATGACTGATCATGCACTGATCACGTGACTGATCATGCACTGATCACGTGGCTATCATGCACTATCACGTGGCTGATCATGCAATGATCACGTAGCTACCATGTACTGGTCACGTGACTGATCATGCATGATCACGTGACTGATCATGCACTGATCACGTGGCTATCATGCACTGATCACGTGGCTGATCATGCACTGATCACGTACCTGGTCATGCACTGATCACGTGACTGATCATGCACTGATCACGTGGCAATCATGCACTGATCACGTGGCTGATCATGCACTGATCACGTGGCTATCATGCACTGATCACGTGGCTATCATGCACTGATCACGTGGCTGATCATGCACTGATACCGTGACTGAGCATGGACTGATCACATGACTATCATGTAGTGATCACGTGACTTAATGGCGCTGATCATGTGACTGATCATGCGCTGATCATGTTTGCTATCATACACTGATCATGTGCCTCTGGAGGCAATAAACAAAGAGCTGAGTAGGCACGAATCAAACAGTCAGCAGGCAATAATCATGGAACTCAGCTGTGAGGAATCATGCTGCTCAGCTGGCAATAATCAAGCAGCTGAGCAGGCAGGAATTACGCAGCACAGCTGGCAATTGTCAAGCAGATGACAGGCAGGAATCGTGCAGCTCAGCTGGCAATTGTCAAGCAGATGAGCAGACAGTAATCACGCAGCTCAGCAGGCCCTGATCACGTGACTGAGCATGCACTGTTCACGTGGCTGATCATACACTGATCACGTGATTGATCATGCACTGATCACTTGGATATCATGCACTGATCACGTGGCTGATCATACACTGTTCACGTGTCTGACCATGCACTGATCACGTGGCTGATCATACACTGCTCACGTAACTGATCATGCACTGATCACGTGGCTGATCATGCACTGATCACGTGGCTGATCATGCACTGATCACGTGGCTATCATGCACTGATCACGTGACTGATCATGCACTGATCACGTACTGATCATGCACTGATCACGTGGCTGATCATGCACTGATCACGTGGCTGATCATGCACTGATCACGTGGCTGATCATGCACTGATCACGTGACTGATCATGCACTGATCACGTGGCTATCATGCACTGATCACGTGGCTATCATGCACTGATCACGTGGCTGATCATGCACTGATCACGTAGCTATCATGCACTGATCACGTGACTGATCATGCACTGATCACGTGGCTGATCATGCACTGATCACGTGGCTGATCATGCACTGATCACGTGACTGATCATGCACTGATCACGTGGCTATCATGCACTGATCACGTGGCTGATCATGCACTGATCACGTGGCTGACACACACTGATCACGTGACTGATCATGCACTGATCACGTGGCATCATGCACTGATCACGTGGCTGATCATACACTGATCACGTGACTGATCATGCACTGATCACGTGGCTATCATGCACTGATCACGTGGCTGATCATGCACTGATCACGTATTTATCATGCACTGATCACGTGACTGATCATGCACTGATCACGTGGCTGATCATGCACTGATCAGTGACTGATCATGCACTGATCACGTGACTGATCATGCACTGATCACGTGGCTGATCATGCACTGATCACGTAGCTATCATGCACTGTCACGTGACTGATCATGCACTGATCACGTAATTATCATGCACTGATCACGTGACTGATCATGCACTGATCACGTGGCTGATCATGCACTGATCACGTGACTGATCATGCACTGATCACGTGGCTATCATGCACTGATCACGTGGCTGATCATGCACTGATCACGTGCTATCATGCACTGATCACGTGACTGATCATGCACTGATCACGTCTATATCATGCACTGATCACGTGACTGATCATGCACTGATCACGTGGATGATCATGCACTGATCACGTGACTGATCATGCACTGATCACGTGGCTATCATGCACTGATCATGTGACTGATCATGTGCTGATCATGTTTGCTGTCATACACTGATCATGTGCCTCTGGAGGCAATGAACAAAGAGCTGAGTAGGCACGAATCAGTAGGCAATAATCATGGAACTCAGCTCTGAGAAATCATGCTGCTCAGCTGGCAATAATCAAGCAGCTGAGCAGGCAGGAATTATGCAGCACAGCTGGCAATTGTCAAGCAGATGACAGGCAGGAATCGTGCAGCTCAGCTGGCAATTGTCAAGCAGATGAGCAGACAGTAATCACGCAGCTCAGCAGGCCCTGATCACGTGACTGAGCATGCACTGTTCACGTGGCTGATCACACACTGATCACGTGACTGATCATGCACTGATCACGTGGCTATCATGCACTGATCACGTGATTGATCATGCACTGATCACGTAATTGTATGCACTGATCACGTGGCTGATCATGCACTGATCACGTGGCTGATCATGCACTGATCATGTGACTGATCATGCACTGATCACGTGGCTATCATGCACTGATCACGTGGCTGATCACACACTGATCACAGGACTGATCATGCACTGATCACGGCGCTAAATGCACTGACACATGACTGACATGCACTGATCACGTGCTGATCATGCACTGATCACGTGACTGATCATGCACTGATCACGTGACTGATCATGCACTGATCACGTGGCTATCATGCACTGATCACGTGGCTGATCATGCACTGATCACGTGACTGATCATGCACTGATCACGTGGCTGATCATGCACTGATCACGTGACTGATCATGCACTGATCACGTGGCTGATCATGCACTGATCACGTGGCTATCATGCACTGATCACGTGGCTGATCATGCAATGATCACGTAGCTACCATGTACTGGTCACGTGACTGATCATGCACTGATCACGTGGCTGATCATGCACTGATCACGTGACTGATCATGCACTGATCACGTGGCTGATCATGCACTGATCACGTGGCTATCATGCACTGATCACGTGGCTGATCATGCACTGATCACGCAGCTACCATGCACTGATCACGTGACTGATCATGCACTGATCACGTACTGATCATGCACTGATCACGTGGCTTATCATGCACTGATCATGTGACTGATCATGCACTGATCATGTTTGCTGATCATACACTGATCATGTGCCTCTGGAGGCAATGAACAAAGAGCTGAGTAGGCACGAATCAGTCAGCAGGCAATAATCATGGAACTCAGCTCTGAGAAATCATGCTGCTCAGCTGGCAATAATCAAGTAGATGAGCAGGCAGGAATTACGCAGCACAGCTGGCAATTGTCAAGCAGATGACAGGCAGGAATCATGCAGCTCAGCTGGCAATTGTCAAGCAGATGAGCAGACAGTAATCACGCAGCTCAGCAGGCCCTGATCACGTGACTGAGCATGCACTGTTCACGTGGCTGATCACACATGATCACGTGACTGATCATGCACTGATCACGTGGCTATCATGCACTGATCACGTGACTGATCATGCACTGATCACGTGGCTGTATGCACTGATCACGTGGCTATCATGCACTGATCACGTGGCTGATCATGCACTGATCACGTGACTGATCATGCACTGATCACGTGGCTATCATGCACTGATCACGTGGCTGATCATGCACTGATCACGGGACTGATCATGCACTGATCACGGGCTATCATGCACTGATCACATGACTGATCATGCACTGATCACGTGGCTGATCATGCACTGATCACGTGACTGATCATGCACTGATCACGTGACTGATCATGCACTGATCACGTGGCTATCATGCACTGATCACGTGGCTGATCATGCACTGATCACGTGACTGATCATGCACTGATCACGTGGCTATCATGCACTGATCACGTGGCTATCATGCACTGATCACGTGGCTGATCATGCACTGATCACGTGACTGATCATGCACTGATCACGTCTGATCATGCACTGATCACGTGATGATCATGCACTGATCACGTGATGATCATGCACTGATCACGTGACTGATCATGCACTGATCACGTGGCTATCATGCACTGATCACGTGGCTGATCATGCACTGATCACGTAGCTATCATGCACTGATCACGTGACTGATCATGCACTGATCACGTAATTGATCATGCACTGATCACGTGACTGATCATGCACTGATCACGTGACTGATCATGCACTGATCACGTGACTGATCATGCACTGATCACGTGGCTATCATGCACTGATCACGTGGCTGATCATGCACTGATCACGTAGCTATCATGCACTGATCACGTGACTGATCATGCACTGATCACGTGACTGATCATGCACTGATCACGTGGCTGATCATGCACTGATCACGTGACTGATCATGCACTGATCACGTGGCTGATCATGCACTGATCACGTAGCTATCATGCACTGATCACGTGACTGATCATGCACTGATCACGTGACTGATCATGCACTGATCACGTGGCTATCATGCACTGATCACGTGGCTGATCACACTGATCACGTGACTGATCATGCACTGATCACGTGGCTATCATGCACTGATCACGTGGCTGATCATGCACTGATCACGTGGCTATCATGCACTGATCACGTGGCTGATCATGCACTGATCACGGGACTGATCATGCACTGATCACGGGCTATCATGCACTGATCACATGACTGATCATGCACTGATCACGTGGCTGATCATGCACTGATCACGTGACTGATCATGCACTGATCACGTGACTGATCATGCACTGATCACGTGGCTGATCATGCACTGATCACGTGGCTATCATGCACTGATCACGTGGCTGATCATGCACTGATCACGTGGCTATCATGCACTGATCACGTGACTGATCATGCACTGATCACGTGGCTGATCATGCACTGATCACGTGGCTGATCATGCACTGATCACGTGACTGATCATGCACTGATCACGTGGCTGATCATGCACTGATCACGTGGCTGATCATGCACTGATCACGTGGCTGATCATGCACTGATCACGTGACTGATCATGCACTGATCACGTGGCTGATCATGCACTGATCACGTGGCTGATCATGCACTGATCACGTGACTGATCATGCACTGATCACGTGACTGATCATGCACTGATCACGTGGCTATCATGCACTGATCACGTGGCTGATCATGCAATGATCACGTAGCTACCATGCACTGGTCACGTGACTGATCATGCACTGATCACGTAAATGATCATGCACTGATCACGTGACTGATCATGCACTGATCACGTGACTGATCATGCACTGATCACGTGGCTATCATGCACTGATCACGTGGCTGATCATGCAATGATCACGTAGCAACCATGTACTGGTCACGTGACTGATCATGCACTGATCACGTAATTGATCATGCACTGATCACGTGGCTGATCATGCACTGATCACGTGACTGATCATGCACTGATCACGTGACTGATCATGCACTGATCACGTGGCTATCATGCACTGATCACGTGCTGATCATGCACTGATCACGTGACTGATCATGCACTGATCACGTGACTGATCATGCACTGATCACGTGGCTATCATGCACTGATCACGTGGCTGATCATGCACTGATCACGTGGCTGATCATGCACTGATCACGTGACTGATCATGCACTGATCACGTGGTATCATGCACTGATCACGTGGCTGATCATGCACTGATCACGTGACTGATCATGCACTGATCACGTGGCTATCATGCACTGATCACGTGGCTGATCATGCACTGATCACGTGGCTATCATGCACTGATCACGTGACTGATCATGCACTGATCACGTAACTGATCATGCACTGATCACGTGACTGATCATGCACTGATCACGTGACTGATCATGCACTGATCACGTGACTGATCATGCACTGATCACGTGGCTGATCATGCACTGATCACGTGGCTGATCATGCACTGATCACGTAGCTATCATGTACTGATCACGTGACTGATCATGCACTGATCACGTGACTGATCATGCACTGATCACGTGGCTGATCATGCACTGATCACGTGACTGATCATGCACTGATCACGTGGCTGATCATGCACTGATCACGTGGCTATCATGCACTGATCACGTGACTGATCATGCACTGATCACGTGACTGATCATGCACTGATCACGTGGCTGATCATGCACTGATCACGTGACTGATCATGCACTGATCACGTGGCTGATCATGCACTGATCACGTGACTGATCATGCACTGATCACGTGGCTATCATGCACTGATCACGTGGCTGATCATGCACTGATCACGTGGCTATCATGCACTGATCACGTGACTGATCATGCACTGATCACGTAACTGATCATGCACTGATCACGTGGCTGATCATGCACTGATCACGTGACTGATCATGCACTGATCACGTGGCTATCATGCACTGATCACGTGGCTGATCATGCACTGATCACGTGGCTGATCATGCACTGATCACGTGACTGATCATGCACTGATCACGTGGCTGATCATGCACTGATCACGTGGCTGATCATGCACTGATCACGTGACTGATCATGCACTGATCACGTGGCTATCATGCACTGATCACGTGGCTGATCATGCAATGATCACGTACTACCATGCACTGATCACGTGACTGATCATGCACTGATCACGTAAATGATCATGCACTGATCACGTGACTGATCATGCACTGATCACGTGACTGATCATGCACTGATCACGTGGCTATCATGCACTGATCACGTGGCTGATCATGCACTGATCACGAGCAACCATGTACTGGTCACGTGACTGATCATGCACTGATCACGTAATTGATCATGCACTGATCACGTGGCTGATCATGCACTGATCACGTGGCTGATCATGCACTGATCACGTGACTGATCATGCACTGATCACGTGGCTATCATGCACTGATCACGTGGCTGATCATGCACTGATCACGTGGCTATCATGCACTGATCACGTGACTGATCATGCACTGATCACGTAACTGATCATGCACTGATCACGTGGCTGATCATGCACTGATCACGTGACTGATCATGCACTGATCACGTGGCTATCATGCACTATCACGTGGCTGATCATGCAATGATCACGTAGCTACCATGTACTGGTCACGTGACTGATCATACACCCATCAGGTGACTGATCATGCACTGATCACGTGGCTATCATGCACTGATCACGTGGCTGATCATGCACTGATCACGTGCCTGATCATGCACTGATCACGTGACTGATCATGCACTGATCACGTGGCTATCATGCACTGATCACGTGGCTGATCATGCACTGATCACGTGGCTGATCATGCACTGATCACGTGGCTATCATGCACTGATACCGTGACTGAGCATGGACTGATCACATGACTATCATGTAGTGATCACGTGACTTAATGGCGCTGATCATGTGACTGATCATGCGCTGATCATGTTTGCTATCATACACTGATCATGTGCCTCTGGAGGCAATGAACAAAGAGCTGAGTAGGCACGAATCAGTCAGCAGGCAATAATCATGGAACTCAGCTGTGAGGAATCATGCTGCTCAGCTGGCAATAATCAAGCAGCTGAGCAGGCAGGAATTACGCAACACAGCTGGCAATTGTCAAGCAGATGACAGGCAGGAATCATGCAGCTCAGCTGGCAATTGTCAAGCAGATGAGCAGACAGTAATCACGCAGCTCAGCAGGCCCTGATCACGTGACTGAGCATGCACTGTTCACGTGGCTGATCATACACTGATCACGTGATTGATCATGCACTGATCACTTGGATATCATGCACTGATCACGTGGCTGATCATACACTGTTCACGTGTCTGACCATGCACTGATCACGTGGCTGATCATGCACTGATCACGTAGCTATCATGCACTGATCACGTGGCTGATCATGCACTGATCACGTGGCTGATCATGCACTGATCACGTGACTGATCATGCACTGATCACGTGACTGATCATGCACTGATCACGTGACTGATCATGCACTGATCACGTGGCTATCATGCACTGCTCACGTGGCTGATCATGCAATGATCACGTAGCTACCATGCACTGGTCACGTGACTGATCATGCACTGATCACGTGACTGATCATGCACTGATCACGTGACTGATCATGCACTGATCACGTGACTGATCATGCACTGATCACGTGGCTGATCATGCACTGATCACGGGCTATCATGCACTGACACATGACTGACATGCACTGATCACGTGGCTGATCATGCACTGATCACGTGACTGATCATGCACTGATCACGTGACTGATCATGCACTGATCACGTGACTGATCATGCACTGATCACGTGGCTATCATGCACTGATCACGTGGCTATCATGCACTGATCACGTGGCTGATCATGCACTGATCACGTGGCTGATCATGCACTGATCACGTGACTGATCATGCACTGATCACGTCATCATGCACTGATCACGTGACTGATCATGCACTGATCACGTGGCTGATCATGCACTGATCACGTGACTGATCATGCACTGATCACGTGGCTATCATGCACTGATCACGTGGCTGATCATACACTGTTCACGTGACTGATCATGCACTGATCACGTGGCTATCATGCACTGATCACGTGGCTGATCATGCACTGATCACGTGGCTATCATGCACTGATCACGTGACTGATCATGCACTGATCACGTAACTGATCATGCACTGATCACGTGACTGATCATGCACTGATCACGTGACTGATCATGCACTGATCACGTGGCTATCATGCACTGATCACGTGGCTGATCATGCACTGATCACGTGGCTATCATGCACTGATCACGTGACTGATCATGCACTGATCACGTGGCTGATCATGCACTGATCACGTGGCTGATCATGCACTGATCACGTGACTGATCATGCACTGATCACGTGACTGATCATGCACTGATCACGTGGCTATCATGCACTGATCACGTGGCTGATCATGCACTGATCACGTGACTGATCATGCACTGATCACGTGACTGATCATGCACTGATCACGTGGCTATCATGCACTGATCACGTGGCTGATCATGCACTGATCACGTAGCTATCATGCACTGATCACGTGACTGATCATGCACTGATCACGTGACTGATCATGCACTGATCACGTGGCTATCATGCACTGATCACGTGGCTGATCATGCACTGATACCGTGACTGAGCATGGACTGATCACATGACTATCATGTAGTGATCACGTGACTTAATGGCGCTGATCATGTGACTGATCATGTTTGCTATCATACACTGATCATGTGCCTCTGGAGGCAATAAACAAAGAGCTGAGTAGGCACGAATCAAACAGTCAGCAGGCAATAATCATGGAACTCAGCTGTGAGGAATCATGCTGCTCAGCTGGCAATAATCAAGCAGCTGAGCAGGCAGGAATTACGCAGCACAGCTGGCAATTGTCAAGCAGATGACAGGCAGGAATCGTGCAGCTCAGCTGGCAATTGTCAAGCAGATGAGCAGACAGTAATCACGCAGCTCAGCAGGCCCTGATCACGTGACTGAGCATGCACTGTTCACGTGGCTGATCATACACTGATCACGTGCTGATCATGCACTGATCACGTGGCTGATCATGCACTGATCACGTGGCTGATCATACACTGTCACGTGGCTGATCATGCACTGATCACGTGGCTATCATGCACTGTCACGTGACTGATCATGCACTGATCACGTGACTGATCATGCACTGATCACGTGGCTATCATGCACTGATCACGTGGCTGATCATACACTGATCACGTGACTGATCATGCACTGATCACGTGGCTATCATGCACTGATCACGTGGCTGATCATGCACTGATCACGTGGCTGATCACACACTGTCACGTGGCTGATCATGCACTGATCACGTAGCAACCATGTACTGATCACGTGACTGATCATGCACTGATCACGTAACTGATCATGCACTGATCACGTGGCTGATCATGCACTGATCACGTGACTGATCATGCACTGATCACGTGACTGATCATGCACTGATCACGTGGCTATCATGCACTGATCACGTGGCTGATCATGCACTGATCACGTGACTGATCATGCACTGATCACGTGACTGATCATGCACTGATCACGTGGCTATCATGCACTGATCACGTGGCTATCATGCACTGATCACGTGACTGATCATGCACTGATCACGTGACTGATCATGCACTGATCACGTGGTATCATGCACTGATCACGTGGCTATCATGCACTGATCACGTGGCTGATCATGCAATGATCACGTAGCTACCATGTACTGATCACGTGACTGATCATGCACTGATCACGTAATTGATCATGCACTGATCACGTGGCTGATCATGCACTGATCACGTGGCTGATCATGCACTGATCACGTGACTGATCATGCACTGATCACGTGGCTATCATGCACTGATCACGTGGCTGATCATGCACTGATCACGTGAATATCATGCACTGATCACGTGGCTATCATGCACTGATCACGTGGCTATCATGCACTGATCACGTGGCTGATCATGCACTGATCACGTGACTGATCATGCACTGATCACGTGGCTATCATGCACTGATCACGTGGCTGATCATGCAATGATCACGTAGCTACCATGTACTGGTCACGTGACTGATCATGCACTGATCACGTGGCTGATCATGCACTGATCACGTGGCTGATCATGCACTGATCACGTGACTGATCATGCACTGATCACGTGACTGATCATGCACTGATCACGTGGCTATCATGCACTGATCACGTGGCTGATCATGCACTGATCACGCAGCTACATGTACTGTCACATGACTGATCATGCACTGATCACGTGATTGATCATGCACTGATCACGTGGCTTATCATGCATTGATCATGTGACTGATCATGTGCTGATCATGTTTGCTATCATACACTGATCATGTGCCTCTGGAGGCAATGAACAAAGAGCTGAGTAGGCAGGAATCAGTCAGCAGGCAATAATCATGGAACTCAGCTGTGAGAAATCATGCTGCTCAGCTGGCAATAATCAAGCAGCTGAGCAGGCAGGAATTACGCAGCACAGCTGGCAATTGTCAAGCAGATGACAGGCAGGAATCGTGCAGCTCAGCTGGCAATTGTCAAGCAGATGAGCAGACAGTAATCACGCAGCTCAGCAGGCCATGATCACGTGACTGAGCATGCACTGTTCACGTGGCTGATCACATACCTGATCACGTGACTGATCATGCACTGATCACGTGGCTATCATGCACTGATCACGTGATTGATCATGCACTGATCACGTATGTATGCACTGATCACGTGGCTATCATGCACTGATCACGTGGCTGATCATGCACTGATCACGTGACTGATCATGCACTGATCACGTGGCTATCATGCACTGATCACGTGGCTGATCATGCACTGATCACGGGACTGATCATGCACTGATCACGTGCTATCATGCACTGATCACATGACTGATCATGCACTGATCACGTGGATGATCATGCACTGATCACGTGACTGATCATGCACTGATCACGTGACTGATCATGCACTGATCACGTGACTGATCATGCACTGATCACGTGGCTATCATGCACTGATCACGTGACTGATCATGCACTGATCACGTGACTGATCATGCACTGATCACGTGGCTATCATGCACTGATCACGTGGCTGATCATGCACTGATCACGTGGCTGATCATGCACTGATCACGTGACTGATCATGCACTGATCACGTCTATATCATGCACTGATCACGTGACTGATCATGCACTGATCACGTGGATGATCATGCACTGATCATGTGACTGATCATGCACTGATCACGTGGCTATCATGCACTGATCACGTGGCTGATCATGCACTGATCACGTGGCTGATCATGCACTGATCACGTGACTGATCATGCACTGATCACGTGACTGATCATGCACTGATCACGTGGCTGATCATGCACTGATCACGTGACTGATCATGCACTGATCACGTGACTGATCATGCACTGATCACGTGGCTATCATGCACTGATCACGTGGCTGATCATGCAATGATCACGTAGCTACCATGTACTGGTCACGTGACTGATCATGCACTGATCACGTAATTGATCATGCACTGATCACGTGGCTGATCATGCACTGATCACGTGACTGATCATGCACTGATCACGTGACTGATCATGCACTGATCACGTGGCTATCATGCACTGATCACGTGGCTGATCATGCACTGATCACGTGCCTGATCATGCACTGATCACGTGACTGATCATGCACTGATCACGTGGCTATCATGCACTGATCACGTGGATGATCATGCACTGATCACGTGGCTGATCATGCACTGATCACGTGACTGATCATGCACTGATCACGTGGTATCATGCACTGATCACGTGGCTGATCATGCACTGATCACGTGGCTGATCATGCACTGATCACGTGGCTGATCATGCACTGATCACGTGCTGATCATGCACTGATCACGTGGCTATCATGCACTGATCACGTGGCTGATCATGCACTGATCACGTAGCTATCATGCACTGATCACGTGACTGATCATGCACTGATCACGTGGCTATCATGCACTGATCACGTGGCTGATCATGCACTGATCACGTGACTGATCATGCACTGATCACGTGACTATCATGCACTGATCACGTGGCTATCATGCACTGATCACGTGGCTATCATGCACTGATCACGTGGCTGATCATGCACTGATCACGTGACTGATCATGCACTGATCACGTGGCTATCATGCACTGATCACGTGGCTGATCATGCACTGATCACGTGGCTGATCATGCACTGATCACGTGGCTGATCATGCACTGATCACGTAGCTACCATGCACTGATCACGTGACTGATCATGCACTGATCACGTGACTGATCATGCACTGATCACGTGGCTGATCATGCACTGATCACGTGGCTATCATGCACTGCTCACGTGGCTGATCATGCAATGATCACGCAGCTACCATGTACTGGTCACGTGACTGATCATGCACTGATCACGTGGCTGATCATGCACTGATCACGTGGCTGATCATGCACTGATCACGTGGCTGATCATGCACTGATCACGTGACTGATCATGCACTGATCACGTGGCTGATCATGACTGATCACGTAGCTGATCATGCACTGATCACGTGGCTATCATGCACTGATCACGTGGCTGATCATGCACTGATCACGTAGCTTACATGCACTGATCACGTGACTGATCATGCACTGATCACGTAATTGATCATGCACTGATCACGTGACTGATCATGCACTGATCACGTGACTGATCATGCACTGATCACGTGGCTATCATGCACTGATCACGTGGCTGATCATGCAATGATCACGTAGCTATCATGTACTGGTCACGTGACTGATCATGCACTGATCACGTAATTGATCATGCACTGATCACGTGACTGATCATGCACTGATCACGTGGCTATCATGCACTGATCACGTGACTGATCATGCACTGATCACGTGGCTGATCATGCACTGATCACGTGCTGATCATGCACTGATCACGTGACTGATCATGCACTGATCACGTGACTGATCATGCACTGATCACGTGACTATCATGCACTGATCACGTGGCTATCATGCACTGATCACGTGGCTGATCATGCACTGATCACGTAGCTACCATGCACTGATCACGTGACTGATCATGCACTGATCACGTGTCTGATCATGCACTGATCACGTGGCTGATCATGCACTGATCACGTGACTGATCATGCACTGATCACGTGGATATCATGCACTGATCACGTGACTGATCATGCACTGATCACGTGACTATCATGCACTGATCACGTGGCTGATCATACTGATCACGTGCCTGTCATGCACTGATCACGTGGCTGATCATGCACTGATCACGTGACTGATCATGCACTGATCACGTGGCTGATCATGCACTGATCACGTGGCTATCATGCACTGATCACGTGGCTGATCATGCACTGATCACGTGGCTATCATGCACTGATCACGTGACTGATCATGCACTGATCACGTGTATGATCATGCACTGATCACGTGGCTGATCATGCACTGATCACGTGACTGATCATGCACTGATCACGTGGCTATCATGCACTGATCACGTGGCTGATCATGCACTGATCACGTGGCTGATCATGCACTGATCACGTGACTGATCATGCACTGATCACGTGGCACTCATGCACTGATCACGTGGCTGATCATGCACTGATCACGTGACTGATCATGCACTGATCACGTGGCTATCATGCACTGATCACGTGGCTATCATGCACTGATATCATGCACTGATCACGTGGATGATCACACACTGATCACGTGACTGATCATGCACTGATCACGTGGCTATCATGCACTGATCACGTGGCTGATCATGCACTGATCACGTGGCTATCATGCACTGGTCACGTGACTGATCATGCACTGATCACGTAATTGATCATGCACTGATCACGTGGCTGATCATGCACTGATCACGTGACTGATCATGCACTGATCACGTGGCTATCATGCACTACTCACGTGGCTGATCATGCAATGATCATGTAGCTACCATGTACTGGTCACGTGACTGATCATACACCCATCAGGTGACTGATCATGCACTGATCACGTGGCTATCATGCACTGATCACGTGGCTGATCATACACTGATCACCTGCCTGGTCATGCACAGATCACGTGACTAATCATGAACTGATCACGTAGCAATCATTCACTTATCACCTGACTGATCATGCACTGATCACGTGGCTATCATGAAATGATCACGTGGCTGATCATGCACTGCTACCGTGACTGAGCATGGACTGATCACATGACTATCATGTAGTGATCACGTGACTTAATGGCGCTGACCATGTGACTGATCATGCGCTGATCATGTTTGCTCTCATACACTGATCATGTGCCTCTGGAGGCAATAAACAAAGAGCTGAGTAGGCATGAAATAAACAGTCAGCAGGCAATAATCATGGAACTCAGCTGTGAGGAATCATGCTGCTCAGCTGGCAATAATCAAGCAGCTGAGCAGGCAGGAATTACACAGCACAGCTGGCAATTGTCAAGCAGATGACAGGCAGGAATCGTGCAGCTCAGCTGGCAATTGTCAAGCAGATGAGCAGACAGTAATCACGCAGCTCAGCAGGCCCTGATCACGTGACTGAGCATGCACTGTTCACCTCGCTAATCATACACTGATCACGTGATTGATCAAGCACTGATCACTTAGATATCATGCACTGATCACGTGGCTGATCATACACTGTTCACGTGTCTGACCATGCACCGATCACGTGGCTGATCATACACTGCTCACATAACTGATCATGCACTGATCACGTGGCTGATCATGCACTGATCACGTAGCTGATCATGCAATGATCACGTAACTACCATGTACTGATCACGTGAGTGATCATGCACTGATCACGTAACTGATCATGCACTGATCACGTGGCTGATCATGCACTGATCACGTGACTAACCATGCACTGATCACGTGGCTGATCATGCACTGATCACGTGACTGATCATGCACTGATCACGTGGCTATCATGCATTGACCACTTGGCTGATCATGCACTGATCACGTAGCTATCATGTACTGGTCACGTTACTGATCATGCACTGATCACGTAATAGATCATGCACTGATCATGTGGCTGATCATGCACTGATCACGTGACTGATCATGCACTGATCACGTGACTGATCATGCACTGTTCACGTGGCTATCATGCACTGATCACATGGCTGGTCATACACTGATCACGTGCCTGGTCATGCACAGATTACATGACTGATCATGCATTGATCACGTCACTGATCATGCACTGATCACGTGGCTATCATGCACTACTCACGTGGCTGATCATGCAATGATCATGTAGCTACCATGTACTGGTCACGTGACTGATCATGCATCCATCAGGTGACTGATCATGCACTGATCACCTGGCTATCATGCACTGTTCACGTGGCTGATCATACACTGCTCACCTACCTGGTCATGCACAGATCACGTGACTAATCATGAACTGATCACGTAGCAATCATTCACTGATCACCTGGCTGATCATGCACTGATCACGTGGCTATCATGCAATGATCACGTGGCTATCATGCACTGATCACGTGGCTGATCATGCACTGATACCGTGACTGAGCATGGACTGATCACATGACTATCATGTAGTGATCACGTGACTTAATGGCGCTGACCATGTGACTGATCATGCGCTGAGCATGTTTGCTATCATACACTGATCATGTGCCTCTGGAGGCCATAAACAAAGAGCTGAGTAGGCATGAATCAAACAGTCAGCAGGCAATAATCATGGAACTCAGCTGTGAGGAATCATGCTGCTCAGCTGGCAATAATCAAGCAGCTGAGCAGGCAGGAATTACACAGCACAGCTGGCAAATGTCAAGCAGATGACAGGCAGGAATCCTGCAGCTCAGCTGGCAATTGTCAAGCAGATGAGCAGACAGTAATCATGCAGCTCAGCAGGCCTTGATTAGGTGACTGAGCATGCACTGTTCACGTGGCTGATCATACACTGATCACGTGATTGATCATGCACTGATCACTTGGATATCATGCACTGATCACGTGGCTAATCATACACTGTTCACGTGTCTGACCATGCACTGATCACGTGGCTGATCATACACTGCTCACGTAACTGATCAGGCACTGATCACATAACTGATCATGCACTGATCACGTGGCTGATCATGCACTGATCACGTAGCTACCATGTACTGGTCACGTGACTGATCATGCACTGATCACGTAACTGATCATGCACTGATCATGTAATTGATCATGCATTGATCACGTGGCTGATCATGCACTAATCACGTGGCTGATCATGCACTGATCACGTGACTGATCATGCACTGATCACGTGGCTATCATGCACTGATCACGTGGCTATCATGCACTGATCACGTGGCTGATCATGCAATAATCACGTAGCTACCATGCACTGGTCACGTGACTGATCATGCACTGATCACGTGGCTTAACATGCACTGCTCACGTGGCTGATCATGCACTGTTCACGTAACTTATCATGCACTGATCACGTGGATATCATGCACTGATCACGTGGCTGATCATGCACTGATCACGTGGCTTACTACACACTGTCACGTGACTGATCATGCACTGATCACGTGGCACATCATGCACTGATCACGTGGCTGATCATACACTGATCACGTGACTGATCATGCACATCACGTGGCTATCATGCACTGATCACCTGGCTGGTCATGCACTGATCACGTATTTACCATATACTGATCACGTGACTGATCATGCTCAGATCACGGATGATCATGCACTGTTCACTGACTGATCATGCACTGATCACGTGACTGATCATGCACTGCTCACGTGGCTATCATGCACTGATCACGTGGCTGATCATGCAATGATCACCTAGCAACCATGTACTTGTCACGTGACTGATCATGCACTTATCACGTAATTATTCCTGCACTGATCACCTGACTGATCATGCACTGATCACGTGGCTGATCACACACGTATCACGTGACTGATCATGCACTGATCACGTGGCTATCATGCACTGATCACGTGGCTGATCATGCAATGATCACGTAGCTACCATGTACTGATCACGTGACTGATCATGCACTGATCACGTCTATATCATGCACTGATCACGTGACTGCCCATGCACTGATCACCCGGATGAACATACACTGATTATGTGACAGATCATGCACTGATCACGTGGCTATCATGCATTGATTATGTGATTCATCATGTGCTGATCATGTTTGCTGTCATACAGTGATCATGTGCCTCTGGAGGCAATGAACAAAGAGCTGAGTAGGCAGGAATCAGTAGGCAATAATCATGGAACTCAGCTCTGAGAAATCATGCTGCTCAGCTGGCAATAATCAAGCAGATGAGCAGGCAGGAATTATGCAGCACAGCTGGCAATTGTCAAGCAGATGACAGGCAGGAATCGTGCAGCTCAGCTGGCAATTGTCAAGCAGATGAGCAGACAGTAATCACGCAGCTCAGCAGGCCCTGATCACGTGACTGAGCATGCACTGTTCACGTGGCTGATCACACACTGATCACGTGAATGATCATGCACTGATCACGTGGCTCTCATGCACAGATCACGTGATTGCGCATGCACTGATCACGTAATTGTATGCACAGCTCACGTGTCTATCATGCACTGATGACGTGGCTTATCATGTACTGATCATGTGACTGATCATGCACTGATCACGTGGCTATCTTGCACTGGTCACGTGGCTGATCATGCACTCATCACAGGACTGATCGTGCACTGATTACGGGCTATAATGCATTGACTACATGACTCACATGCACTGATCACGTGCATGATCATGCACTGATCACGTGACTGACCATGCACTGATCACGTGACTGATCATGCACTGATCACGTGGCTAACATGCACTGATCATTTGGCTGGTCATACACTGATCATGTGACTGGTCATGCACTGATCACGTGGCTGATCATGCACTGAACACGTGACTGATCATGCACTGATCACGTGTCTATCATGCACTGATCACGTGGCTATCATGCACAGATCACGTGGCTGATCATGCAATGATCACGTAGCTACCATGCACTGATCACGTGACTGATCATGCACTGATCATGTGACTGATCATGCACTGATCACGTGGCTGATCATGAACTGATCACGTGGCTATGATGCACTGCTCACTTGGCTGATCATGCAATGATCACGCAGCTACCATGTACTGGTCACATGACTGATCATGCACTGATCACGTACTGATGATGCACTGATCACGTGGCTTATCATGCATTGATCATGTGACTCATCATGTGCTGATCATGTTTGATGTCATACACTGATCATGTGCCTCTGGAGGCAATGAACACAGAGCTGAGTAGGCAGGAATCAGTCAGCAGGCAATAATCATGGAAGTCAGCTCTGAGAAATCATGCTGCTCAGCTGGCAATAATCAAGTAGATGAGCAGGCAGAAATTACGCAGCACAGGTGGCAAATGTCAAGGAGATGACTGGCAGGAATCATGCAGCTCAGCTGGCAATTGTCAAGCAGATGAGCAGACAGTAATCACGCAGCTCAGCAGGCCCTGATCACGTGACTGAGCATGCACTGTACACGTGGATGAACACACATATATCACGTGACTGATCATGCACTGATCACGTGGCTCTGATGCACTGATCACGTGATTGCGCATGCACTGATCACGTAAATGTATGCACTGATCACGTGGCTATCATGCACTGATCACGTGGCTGATCATGCACTGATCATGTGACTGATCATGCACTGATCACGTGGCTATCTTGCACTGATCACGTGGCTGATCATACACTGATCACGGGACTGATCATGCACTGATCACGGGCTATCATGCATTGATTACATGACTCAACATGCACTGATCACCTGGATGATCATGCACTGATCATGTGACTGACCATGCTCTGATCACGTGACTGATCATGCACTGATGAGTGGCAATCATGCACTGATCACGTGGCTGATCATGCACTGATCACGTGACTGATAATCCACTGATCATCTGGCTATCGTGCACTCATTACCTGGCTATCGTGCACTGATCACGTGGTTGATCATGCACTGATCACGTGACTGATCATGCACTGATCACGTCTGTATCATGCACTGATCACCTGATGATCATGCACTGATCACGTGATAAACATACACTGATCATGTGACTGATCATGCAGTGATCACGCGGCTATCATGCACTGCTCATGTGGCTGATCATGAAATGATCACGTAGCTACTATGTACTGGTCACGTGAGTGATCATGCACTGATCACGTAATTGATCATACACTGATCAGGTGACTTATCATGCACTGATCACGTGACTGATCATGCACTGATCACGTGACTGATCATGCACTGATCTCGTGGCTATCATGCACTGCTCACATGGCTGATCATGCAATGATCACGTAGCTACCATGTACTGGTCACGTGACTGATCATGCACTGATCACGTAATTGATCATGCACTGATCACGTGGCTGATCATGCACTGATCACGTGACTGATCATGCACTGATCACGTGGCTGATCATGCAATGATCACGTAGCTACCATGTACTGGTCACGTGACTGATCATGCACTGATCACGTAATTGATCCTGCACTGATCACGTGGCTATCATGCACTGCTCACGTGGCTGATCACACATGTATCACGTGACTTATCATGCACTGATCACGTGGCTATCATGCACTGATCACGTGGTTTTCATGCACTGATCACGTGGATATCATGCACTGATCACTTGGCTGATCATACACTCATCACGGGACTGATCGAGCACTGATCACGGGCTATCATGCACTGACTACATGACTCCACATGCACTGATCACGTGGATGATCATGCATTTATCACGTGACTGATCATGCACTAATCACGAGACTGATCATGCACTGATCACATGGCTGATCATGCACTGATCACGTGGCTATCATGCACTGACACGTGGCTGATCTGGCAATGATCACGTAGCTACCATGCACTGGTCACGTGACTATCATGCACTGATCACGTAATTGATCATGCACTGATCACGTGGCTGATCATACACTGATCACGTGACTGATCATGCACTGATCACGTGGCTAATCATGCACTGATCACCTGTCTGACCATGCACTGATCACTGGCTGATCATGCACTGATCACGTGACTGATCATGAACTGATCACGTAATTGATCATGCACTGATCACGTGGCTGATCATGCACTGAACACGTGACTGATCATGCACTGATCACGTGACTGATCATGCACTGATCACGTGGCTATCATGCACTGCTCACGTGGCTGGTCATGCAATGATCACGTAGCTACCATATACTGGTCACGCCGACTGATCATGCACAGATCATGTAAATGATCATGCACTGATCACGTGACTGATCATGCACTGATCACTTGACTGATCATGCACTGATCACGTGGCTATCATGCACTGATCACGTGGCTGATCATGCAATGATCACGTAGCTACCATGTACTGATCACGTGACTGATCATGCACTGATCATGTAATTGATCCAGCACTGATCAGGTGGCTCAACATGCACTGATCACGTTACTCTTCTCGCACTGATGACTTGACTGATCATGCACTGATCACGTGGTTATCATGCACTGATCACGTGGCTATCATTCACTGATCACGTGCCTGGTCATGCACAGATCACGTGACTAATCATGAACTTATCACGTGGCTATAATGCACTGATCATGTGAATATCATGCACTGATTACGTGCCTGTCAGGCACAGATCACGTGACTAATCATGAACTGATCACGTAGGTATCATGCACTGATCACGTGGCTGATCATACACTGTTCACGTGTCTGACCATGCAGTGATCACGTGGCTGATCATGCACTGCTCACGTAACTGATCATGCACTGATCACGTGGCTATCATGCACTAATCACGTGGCTATCATTCACTGATCACGTGGATATCATGCACTGATCACGTGGCTGATCACACACATATCACATGACTGATCATGCACTGATCACGTGGCTGATCATGCAATGATCACGTAGCTACCATGTACTGGTCACGTGACTGATCATGCACTGATCACGTGGCTATCATGCACTGATCATGTGATTCATCATGTGCTGATCATGTTTGGTGTCATACACTGATCATGTGCCTCTGGAGGCAATGAACAAAGAGCTGAGAAGGCAGGAATCAGTAGGCAATAATCATGGAACTCAGCTCTGAGAAATCATGCTGCTCAGCTGGCAATAATCAAGTAGATGAGCAGGCAGGAATTATGCAGCACAGATGGCAATTGTCAAGCAGATGAGCAGACAGTAATCACGCAGCTCAGCAGGCACTGATCACGTGACTGAGCATGCACTGATCACGTTGCTGATCACACACTGTCACGTGAATGATCATGCACTGATCACGTGGCTCATCATGCACTGATCACGTGATTGATCATGCACTGATCACGTGATTGTCATGCACTGATCACGTGGCTATCATGCACTGATCACGTGGCTGATCATGCACTGATCACGTGACTGATCATGCACTGATCACGTAGCTATCATGCACTGATCACGTGGCTGATCATGCACTGATCACGGGACTGATCATGCACTGATCACGCGCTATCATGCACTGACTACATGACTGACATGCACTGATCACGTGCATGATCATGCACTGATCACGTGGCTATCATGCACTGATCACGTGGCTGATCATGCACTGATCACGTGCCTGATCATGCACTGATCACGTGGCTGATCATGCACTGATCACGTGACTGATCATGCACTGATCACGTGGCTATCATGCACTGATCACGTGGCTATCATGCACTGATCACGTGGCTGATCATGCACTGATCACGTGACTGATCATGCACTGATCACGTGACTATCATGCACTGATCACGTGGCTATCATGCACTGATCACGTGGCTGATCATGCACTGATCACGTGCCTGATCATGCACTGATCACGTGGCTGATCATGCACTGATCACGTGGCTGATCATGCACTGATCACGTGACTGATCATGCACTGATCACGTGACTGATCATGCACTGATCACTGGCTTATCATGCATTGATCATGTGACTGATCATGTGCTGATCATGTTTGGTGTCACACACTGATCATGTGCATCTGGAGGCAATGAACAAAGAGCTGAGTAGGCAGGAATCAGTCAGCAGGCTATAATCATGGAACTCAGCTCTGAGAAATCATGCTGCTCAGCTGGCAATAATCAAGTAGATGAGCAGGCAGGAATTATGCAGCACAGGTGGCAATTGTCAAGCAGATGACAGACAGGAATCGTGCAGCTCAGCTGGCAATTGTCAAGCAGATGAGCAGACAGTAATCACGCAGCTCAGCAGGCCCTGATCACGTGACTGAGCATGCACTGATCACGTGGCTGATCATGCACTGATCACGTGACTGATCATGCACTGATCACGTGGCTGATCATGCACTGATCACGTGGCTATCATGCACTGATCACGTGGCTGATCATGCACTGATCACGTAGCAACCATGTACTGGTCACGTGACTGATCATGCACTGATCACGTAATTGATCATGCACTGATCACGTGGCTGATCATGCACTGATCACGTGGCTGATCACACACGTATCACGTGACTGATCATGCACTGATCACGTGGCTATCATGCACTGATCACGTGGCTATCATGCACTGATATCATGCACTGATCACGTGGCTGATCACACACGATCACGTGACTGATCATGCACTGATCACGTGGCTATCATGCACTGATCACGTGACTGATCATGCACTGATCACGTGGCTATCATGCACTGATCACGTGGCTATCATGCACTGATATCATGCACTGATCACGTGGCTGATCATGCACGATCACGTGACTGATCATGCACTGATCACGTAGCTACCATGCACTGATCACGTGACTGATCATGCACTGATCACGTGGCTGATCATGCACTGATCACGTGACTGATCATGCACTGATCACGTGGCTGATCATGCACTGATCACGTGGCTATCATGCACTGATCACGTGGCTGATCATGCAATGATCACGCAGCTACCATGTACTGGTCACATGACTGATCATGCACTGATCACGTAATTGATCATGCACTGATCACCTGGCTTATCATGCATTGATCATGTGACTGATCATGCACTGATCATGTTTGGTGTCATACACTGATCATGTGCCTCTGGAGGCAATGAACAAAGAGCTGAGTAGGCAGGAATCAGTCAGACAATAATCATGGAACTCAGCTCTGAGAAATCATGCTGCTCAGCTGGCAATAATCAAGTAGCTGAGCAGGCAGGAATTATGCAGCACAGCTGGCAATTGTCAAGCAGATGACAGGCAGGAATCGTGCAGCTCAGCTGGCAATTGTCAAGCAGATGAGCAGACAGTAATCACGCAGCTCAGCAGGCCCTGATCACGTGACTGAGCATGCACTGTTCACGTGGCTGATCACACACTGATCACGTGACTGATCATGCACTGATCACGTGGCTATCATGCACTGATCACGTGATTGATCATGCACTGATCACGTTATTGTCATGCACTGATCACGTGACTGATCATGCACTGATCACGTAGCTATCATGCACTGATCACGTGGCTGATCATGCACTGATCACGGGACTGATCATGCACTGATCACGGGCTATCATGCACTGATCACGTGACTGATCATGCACTGATCACGTGGCTGATCATGCACTGATCACGTGACTGATCATGCACTGATCACGTGACTGATCATGCACTGATCACGTGACTGATCATGCACTGATCACTGGCTATCATGCACTGATCACGTGGCTATCATGCACTGATCACGTGGCTGATCATGCACTGATCACGTGACTGATCATGCACTGATCACGTCTGATCATGCACTGATCACGTGACTGATCATGCACTGATCACGTGGATGATCATGCACTGATCACGTCACTGATCATGCACTGATCACGTGGCTATCATGCACTGATCACGTGGCTGATCATGCAATGATCACGTAGCTACCATGTACTGTCACGTGACTGATCATGCACTGATCACGTAATTGATCATGCACTGATCACGTGACTGATCATGCACTGATCACGTGACTGATCATGCACTGATCACGTGACTGATCATGCACTGATCACGTGCTGTCATGCACTGATCACGTGGCTGATCATGCACTGATCACGTAGCTATCATGTACTGATCACGTGACTATCATGCACTGATCACGTGACTGATCATGCACTGATCACGTGGCTGATCATGCACTGATCACGTGACTGATCATGCACTGATCACGTGGCTGATCATGCACTGATCACGTAGCTACCATGTACTGATCACGTGACTGATCATGCACTGATCATGTAATTGATCATGCACTGATCACGTGGCTGATCATGCACTGATCACGTGACTGATCATGCACTGATCACGTGGCTGATCATGCACTGATCACGTGACTGATCATGCACTGATCACGTGGCTATCATGCACTGATCACGTGGCTGATCATGCAATGATCACGTAGCTACCATGCACTGATCACGTGACTATCATGCACTGATCACGTGACTGATCATGCACTGATCACGTGGCTGATCATGCACTGATCACGTGACTGATCATGCACTGATCACGTGGCTGATCATGCACTGATCACGTGTCTGATCATGCACTGATCACTGGCTGATCATGCACTGATCACGTGACTGATCATGCACTGATCACGTAATTGATCATGCACTGATCACGTGGCTGATCATGCACTGATCACGTGACTGATCATGCACTGATCACGTGACTGATCATGCACTGATCACGTGGCTATCATGCACTGATCACGTGGCTGATCATGCAATGATCACGTAGCTACCATATACTGGTCACGTGACTGATCATGCACTGATCACGTAAATGATCATGCACTGATCACGTGACTGATCATGCACTGATCACGTGACTGATCATGCACTGATCACGTGGCTATCATGCACTGATCACGTGGCTGATCATGCAATGATCACGTAGCAACCATGTACTGGTCACGTGACTGATCATGCACTGATCACGTAATTGATCATGCACTGATCACGTGGCTGATCATGCACTGATCACGTGACTGATCATGCACTGATCACGTGACTGATCATGCACTGATCACGTGGCTATCATGCACTGATCACGTGCTGATCATGCACTGATCACGTGCCTGATCATGCACTGATCACGTGACTGATCATGCACTGATCACGTGGCTATCATGCACTGATCACGTGGCTATCATGCACTGATCACGTGGCTGATCATGCACTGATCACGTGACTGATCATGCACTGATCACGTGGTATCATGCACTGATCACGTGGCTGATCATGCACTGATCACGTGTCTGATCATGCACTGATCACGTGGCTGATCATACACTGATCACGTGACTGATCATGCACTGATCACGTGGCTATCATGCACTGATCACGTGGCTGATCATGCACTGATCACGTGGATATCATGCACTGATCACGTGGCTGATCACACACGATCACGTGACTGATCATGCACTGATCACGTGGCTGATCATGCACTGATCACGTAGCTGATCATGCACTGATCACGTGACTGATCATGCACTGATCACGTGGCTATCATGCACTGATCATGTGACTGATCATGTGCTGATCATGTTTGGTGTCATACACTGATCATGTGCCTCTGGAGGCAATGAACAAAGAGCTGAGTAGGCAGGAATCAGTAGGCAATAATCATGGAACTCAGCTCTGAGAAATCATGCTGCTCAGCTGGCAATAATCAAGCAGCTGAGCAGGCAGGAATTATGCAGCACAGATGGCAATTGTCAAGCAGATGACAGGCAGGAATCGTGCAGCTCAGCTGGCAATTGTCAAGCAGATGAGCAGACAGTAATCACGCAGCTCAGCAGGCCCTGATCACGTGACTGAGCATGCACTGTTCACGTGGCTGATCACACACTGATCACGTGAATGATCATGCACTGATCACGTGGCTATCATGCACTGATCACGTGACTGATCATGCACTGATCACGTAATTGAATGCACTGATCACGTGGCTATCATGCACTGATCACGTGGCTGATCATGCACTGATCACGTGACTGATCATGCACTGATCACGTGGCTATCATGCACTGATCACGTGGCTGATCATGCACTGATCACGGGACTGATCATGCACTGATCACGCGCTATCATGCACTGACTACATGACTGACATGCACTGATCACGTGCATGATCATGCACTGATCACGTGACTGATCATGCACTGATCACGTGACTGATCATGCACTGATCACGTGGCTATCATGCACTGATCACGTGGCTGATCATGCACTGATCACGTGCCTGATCATGCACTGATCACGTGGCTGATCATGCACTGATCACGTGACTGATCATGCACTGATCACGTGGCTATCATGCACTGATCACGTGGCTATCATGCACTGATCACGTGGCTGATCATGCACTGATCACGTGCCTGATCATGCACTGATCACGTGGCTGATCATGCACTGATCACGTGGCTGATCATGCACTGATCACGTGACTGATCATGCACTGATCACGTGACTGATCATGCACTGATCACGTGGCTTATCATGCATTGATCATGTGACTGATCATGTGCTGATCATGTTTGGTGTCATACACTGATCATGTGCCTCTGGAGGCAATGAACAAAGAGCTGAGTAGGCAGGAATCAGTCAGCAGGCTATAATCATAGAACTCAGCTCTGAGAAATCATGCTGCTCAGCTGGCAATAATCAAGTAGATGAGCAGGCAGGAATTATGCAGCACAGGTGGCAATTGTCAAGGAGATGACAGGCAGGAATCATGCAGCTCAGCTGGCAATTGTCAAGCAGATGAGCAGACAGTAATCACGCAGCTCAGCAGGCCCTGATCACGTGACTGAGCATGCACTGTTCACGTGGCTGATCACACACTGATCACGTGACTGATCATGCACTGATCACGTGGCTATCATGCACTGATCACGTGATTGATCATGCACTGATCACGTAATTGTCATGCACTGATCACGTGGCTATCATGCACTGATCACGTGGCTGATCATGCACTGATCACGTGGCTATCATGCACTGATCACGTGGCTGATCATGCACTGATCACGTGGCTATCATGCACTGATCACGTGGCTGATCATGCACTGATCACGTGACTGATCATGCACTGATCACGTGACTGATCATGCACTGATCACGTGGCTATCATGCACTGATCACGTGGCTGATCATGCACTGATCACGTGACTGATCATGCACTGATCACATGACTGATCATGCACTGATCACGTGACTGATCATGCACTGATCACGTGGCTATCATGCACTGATCACGTGGCTGATCATGCACTGATCACGTAGCTACCATGTACTGATCACGTGACTGATCATGCACTGATCACGTGACTGATCATGCACTGATCACGTGGCTGATCATGCACTGATCACGTGACTGATCATGCACTGATCACGTGACTGATCATGCACTGATCACGTGGCTATCATGCACTGATCACGTGGCTGATCATGCACTGTCACGTGACTGATCATGCACTGATCACGTGACTGATCATGCACTGATCACGTGGCTATCATGCACTGATCACGTGGCTGATCATGCACTGATCACGTAGCTACCATGCACTGGTCACGTGACTGATCATGCACTGATCACGTAATTGATCATGCACTGATCACGTGGCTGATCATGCACTGATCACGTGGCTGATCACACATGATCACGTGACTGATCATGCACTGATCACGTGGCTGATCATGCACTGATCACGTGGCTGATCATGCACTGATCACGTGGCTGTCATGCACTGATCACGTGGCTGATCATGCACTGATCACGTAGCAATCATGTACTGATCACGTGACTGATCATGCACTGATCACGTAATTGATCATGCACTGATCACGTGGCTGATCATGCACTGATCACGTGGCTGATCACACACGTATCACGTGACTGATCATGCACTGATCACGTGACTGATCATGCACTGATCACGTGGCTATCATGCACTGATCACGTGGCTATCATGCACTGATCACGTGGCTGATCACACTGATCACGTGACTGATCATGCACTGATCACGTGGCTATCATGCACTGATCACGTGGCTATCATGCACTGATCACGTGGCTGATCATGCAATGATCACGTAGCTACCATGCACTGTCACGTGACTGATCATGCACTGATCACGTGACTGATCATGCACTGATCACGTGACTGATCATGCACTGATCACGTGACTGATCATGCACTGATCACGTGACTGATCATGCACTGATCACGTGGCTATCATGCACTGATCACGTGGCTGATCATGCACTGATCACGTGGCTACCATGCACTGATCACATGACTGATCATGCACTGATCACGTGATTGATCATGCACTGATCACGTGGCTTATCATGCATTGATCATGTGACTGATCATGTGCTGATCATGTTTGCTGTCATACACTGATCATGTGCCTCTGGAGGCAATGAACAAAGAGCTGAGTAGGCAGGAATCAGTCAGCAGGCAATAATCATGGAACTCAGCTCTGAGAAATCATGCTGCTCAGCTGGCAATAATCAAGTAGATGAGCAGGCAGGAATTACGCAGCACAGGTGGCAATTGTCAAGCAGATGACAGGCAGGAATCGTGCAGCTCAGCTGGCAATTGTCAAGCAGATGAGCAGACAGTAATCACGCAGCTCAGCAGGCCCTGATCACGTGACTGAGCATGCACTGTTCACGTGGCTGATCATACACTGATCACGTGACTGATCATGCACTGATCACGTGGCTATCATGCACTGATCACGTGGCTGATCATGCACTGATCACGTAATTGTCATGCACTGATCACGTGGCTGATCATGCACTGATCACGTGGCTGATCATGCACTGATCACGTGGCTATCATGCACTGATCACGTGGCTGATCATGCACTGATCACGTGGCTATCATGCACTGATCACGTGGCTGATCATGCACTGATCACGTGACTGATCATGCACTGATCACGTGACTGATCATGCACTGATCACGTGGCTATCATGCACTGATCACGTGGCTGATCATGCACTGATCACGTGCCTGATCATGCACTGATCACGTGACTGATCATGCACTGATCACGTGACTGATCATGCACTGATCACGTGGCTATCATGCACTGATCACGTGGCTGATCATGCACTGATCACGTAGCTACCATGTACTGGTCACGTGACTGATCATGCACTGATCACGTGATGATCATGCACTGATCACGTGGCTGATCATGCACTGATCACGTGGCTGATCATGCACTGATCACGTGACTGATCATGCACTGATCACGTGGCTATCATGCACTGATCACGTGGCTGATCATGCACTGATCACGTGACTGATCATGCACTGATCACGTGACTGATCATGCACTGATCACGTGGCTATCATGCACTGATCACGTGGCTGATCATGCACTGATCACGTAGCTACCATGTACTGGTCACGTGACTGATCATGCACTGATCACGTAATTGATCATGCACTGATCACGTGGCTGATCATGCACTGATCACGTGGCTGATCACACATGATCACGTGACTGATCATGCACTGATCACGTGGCTGATCATGCACTGATCACGTGGCTGATCATGCACTGATCACGTGGCTATCATGCACTGATCACGTGGCTGATCATGCACTGATCACGTAGCTATCATGCACTGATCACGTGACTGATCATGCACTGATCACGTAATTGATCATGCACTGATCACGTGGCTGATCATGCACTGATCACGTGGCTGATCACACACTATCACGTGACTGATCATGCACTGATCACGTGACTATCATGCACTGATCACGTGGCTATCATGCACTGATCACGTGGATATCATGCACTGATCACGTGGCTGATCACACTATCACGTGACTGATCATGCACTGATCACGTGGCTGATCATGCACTGATCACGTGGCTATCATGCACTGATCACGTGGCTGATCATGCAATGATCACGTAGCTACCATGCACTGGTCACGTGACTGATCATGCACTGATCACGTGACTGATCATGCACTGATCACGTGACTGATCATGCACTGATCACGTGACTGATCATGCACTGATCACGTGACTGATCATGCACTGATCACGTGGCTATCATGCACTGATCACGTGGCTGATCATGCAATGATCACGTAGCTACCATGCACTGATCACGTGACTGATCATGCACTGATCACGTGACTGATCATGCACTGATCACGTGGCTTATCATGCACTGATCATGTGACTGATCATGTGCTGATCATGTTTGCTGTCATACACTGATCATGTGCCTCTGGAGGCAATGAACATAGAGCTGAGTAGGCAGGAATCAGTCAGCAGGCTATAATCATGGAACTCAGCTCTGAGAAATCATGCTGCTCAGCTGGCAATAATCAAGTAGATGAGCAGGCAGGAATTACGCAGCACAGGTGGCAATTGTCAAGCAGATGACAGGCAGGAATCGTGCAGCTCAGCTGGCAATTGTCAAGCAGATGAGCAGACAGTAATCACGCAGCTCAGCAGGCCCTGATCACGTGACTGAGCATGCACTGTTCACGTGGCTGATCATACACTGATCACGTGACTGATCATGCACTGATCACGTGGCTATCATGCACTGATCACGTGGCTGATCATACACTGATCACGTGACTGATCATGCACTGATCACGTGGCTGATCATGCACTGATCACGTGGCTGATCATGCACTGATCACGTGGCTGATCATGCACTGATCACGTGGCTGATCATGCACTGATCACGTGGCTGATCATGCACTGATCACGTGGCTGATCATGCACTGATCACGTGACTGATCATGCACTGATCACGTGACTGATCATGCACTGATCACGTGGCTTATCATGCACTGATCATGTGACTGATCATGTGCTGATCATGTTTGGTGTCATACACTGATCATGTGCATCTGGAGGCAATGAACAAAGAGCTGAGTAGGCAGGAATCAGTCAGCAGGCTATAATCATGGAACTCAGCTCTGAGAAATCATGCTGCTCAGCTGGCAATAATCAAGTAGATGAGCAGGCAGGAATTATGCAGCACAGGTGGCAATTGTCAAGGAGATGACAGGCAGGAATCATGCAGCTCAGCTGGCAATTGTCAAGCAGATGAGCAGACAGTAATCACGCAGCTCAGCAGGCCCTGATCACGTGACTGAGCATGCACTGTTCACGTGGCTGATCACACACTGATCACGTGACTGATCATGCACTGATCACGTGGCTATCATGCACTGATCACGTGACTGATCATGCACTGATCACGTGATTGTCATGCACTGATCACGTGGCTGATCATGCACTGATCACGTGGCTGATCATGCACTGATCACGTGGCTATCATGCACTGATCACGTGGCTGATCATGCACTGATCACGTGGCTATCATGCACTGATCACGTGGCTGATCATGCACTGATCACGTGACTGATCATGCACTGATCACGTGACTGATCATGCACTGATCACGTGGCTATCATGCACTGATCACGTGGCTGATCATGCACTGATCACGTGACTGATCATGCACTGATCACGTGACTGATCATGCACTGATCACGTGACTGATCATGCACTGATCACGTGGCTATCATGCACTGATCACGTGGCTGATCATGCACTGATCACGTAGCTACCATGTACTGGTCACGTGACTGATCATGCACTGATCACGTGACTGATCATGCACTGATCACGTGGCTGATCATGCACTGATCACGTGACTGATCATGCACTGATCACGTGACTGATCATGCACTGATCACGTGGCTATCATGCACTGATCACGTGGCTGATCATGCACTGATCACGTGACTGATCATGCACTGATCACGTGACTGATCATGCACTGATCACGTGGCTATCATGCACTGATCACGTGGCTGATCATGCACTGATCACGTAGCTATCATGCACTGATCACGTGACTGATCATGCACTGATCACGTAATTGATCATGCACTGATCACGTGGCTGATCATGCACTGATCACGTGGCTGATCACACATGATCACGTGACTGATCATGCACTGATCACGTGGCTGATCATGCACTGATCACGTGGCTGATCATGCACTGATCACGTGGCTGATCATGCACTGATCACGTGGCTGATCATGCACTGATCACGTAGCAACCATGCACTGATCACGTGACTGATCATGCACTGATCACGTAATTGATCATGCACTGATCACGTGGCTGATCATGCACTGATCACGTGGCTGATCACACACTATCACGTGACTGATCATGCACTGATCACGTGACTGATCATGCACTGATCACGTGGCTATCATGCACTGATCACGTGGCTATCATGCACTGATCACGTGGCTGATCACACTGTATCACGTGACTGATCATGCACTGATCACGTGGCTATCATGCACTGATCACGTGGCTATCATGCACTGATCACGTGGCTGATCATGCAATGATCACGTAGCTACCATGCACTGGTCACGTGACTGATCATGCACTGATCACGTGACTGATCATGCACTGATCACGTGACTGATCATGCACTGATCACGTGACTGATCATGCACTGATCACGTGACTGATCATGCACTGATCACGTGGCTATCATGCACTGATCACGTGGCTGATCATGCACTGATCACGCAGCTATCATGCACTGATCACGTGACTGATCATGCACTGATCACGTAATTGATCATGCACTGATCACGTGGCTTATCATGCATTGATCATGTGACTGATCATGTGCTGATCATGTTTGCTGTCATACACTGATCATGTGCCTCTGGAGGCAATGAACAAAGAGCTGAGTAGGCAGGAATCAGTCAGCAGGCAATAATCATGGAACTCAGCTCTGAGAAATCATGCTGCTCAGCTGGCAATAATCAAGTAGATGAGCAGGCAGGAATTACGCAGCACAGGTGGCAATTGTCAAGCAGATGACAGGCAGGAATCGTGCAGCTCAGCTGGCAATTGTCAAGCAGATGAGCAGACAGTAATCACGCAGCTCAGCAGGCCCTGATCACGTGACTGAGCATGCACTGTTCACGTGGCTGATCACACACTGATCACGTGACTGATCATGCACTGATCACGTGGCTATCATGCACTGATCACGTGATTGATCATGCACTGATCACGTAATTGTCATGCACTGATCACGTGGCTGATCATGCACTGATCACGTGGCTGATCATGCACTGATCACGTGGCTATCATGCACTGATCACGTGGCTGATCATGCACTGATCACGTGGCTATCATGCACTGATCACGTGGCTGATCATGCACTGATCACGTGACTGATCATGCACTGATCACGTGACTGATCATGCACTGATCACGTGGCTATCATGCACTGATCACGTGGCTGATCATGCACTGATCACGTGCCTGATCATGCACTGATCACGTGACTGATCATGCACTGATCACGTGACTGATCATGCACTGATCACGTGGCTATCATGCACTGATCACGTGGCTGATCATGCACTGATCACGTAGCTACCATGTACTGTCACGTGACTGATCATGCACTGATCACGTGATGATCATGCACTGATCACGTGGCTGATCATGCACTGATCACGTGGCTGATCATGCACTGATCACGTGACTGATCATGCACTGATCACGTGGCTATCATGCACTGATCACGTGGCTGATCATGCACTGATCACGTGACTGATCATGCACTGATCACGTGACTGATCATGCACTGATCACGTGGCTATCATGCACTGATCACGTGGCTGATCATGCACTGATCACGTAGCTACCATGCACTGATCACGTGACTGATCATGCACTGATCACGTAATTGATCATGCACTGATCACGTGGCTGATCATGCACTGATCACGTGGCTGATCACACATGATCACGTGACTGATCATGCACTGATCACGTGGCTGATCATGCACTGATCACGTGGCTGATCATGCACTGATCACGTGGCTGATCATGCACTGATCACGTGGCTGATCATGCACTGATCACGTAGCAACCATGTACTGATCACGTGACTGATCATGCACTGATCACGTAATTGATCATGCACTGATCACGTGGCTGATCATGCACTGATCACGTGGCTGATCACACACTGATCACGTGACTGATCATGCACTGATCACGTGACTATCATGCACTGATCACGTGGCTATCATGCACTGATCACGTGGCTATCATGCACTGATCACGTGGCTGATCACACTATCACGTGACTGATCATGCACTGATCACGTGGCTATCATGCACTGATCACGTGGCTATCATGCACTGATCACGTGGCTGATCATGCAATGATCACGTAGCTACCATGCACTGGTCACGTGACTGATCATGCACTGATCAGGTGACTGATCATGCACTGATCACGTGACTGATCATGCACTGATCACGTGACTGATCATGCACTGATCACGTGACTGATCATGCACTGATCACGTGGCTATCATGCACTGATCACGTGGCTGATCATGCACTGATCACGCAGCTACCATGCACTGATCACATGACTGATCATGCACTGATCACGTGACTGATCATGCACTGATCACGTGGCTTATCATGCATTGATCATGTGACTGATCATGTGCTGATCATGTTTGCTGTCATACACTGATCATGTGCCTCTGGAGGCAATGAACAAAGAGCTGAGTAGGCAGGAATCAGTCAGCAGGCAATAATCATGGAACTCAGCTGTGAGAAATCATGCTGCTCAGCTGGCAATAATCAAGCAGCTGAGCAGGCAGGAATTACGCAGCACAGCTGGCAATTGTCAAGCAGATGACAGGCAGGAATCGTGCAGCTCAGCTGGCAATTGTCAAGCAGATGAGCAGACAGTAATCACGCAGCTCAGCAGGCCCTGATCACGTGACTGAGCATGCACTGTTCACGTGGCTGATCACACACTGATCACGTGACTGATCATGCACTGATCACGTGGCTATCATGCACTGATCACGTGGCTGATCATACACTGATCACGTGCCTGATCATGCACTGATCACGTGGCTGATCATGCACTGATCACGTGACTGATCATGCACTGATCACGTGGCTGATCATGCACTGATCACGTGGCTATCATGCACTGATCACGTGGCTGATCATGCACTGATCACGTAGCTACATATACTGATCACGTGACTGATCATGCACTGATCACGTGGCTGATCATGCACTGATCACGTGACTGATCATGCACTGATCACGTGACTGATCATGCACTGATCACGTGGCTGATCATGCACTGATCACGTAGCAACCATGTACTGGTCACGTGACTGATCATGCACTGATCACGTAATTGATCATGCACTGATCACGTGACTGATCATGCACTGATCACGTGGCTGATCATGCACTGATCACGTGACTGATCATGCACTGATCACGTGGCTATCATGCACTGATCACGTGGCTATCATGCACTGATCACGTGGATATCATGCACTGATCACGTGGCTGATCACACTGATCACGTGACTGATCATGCACTGATCACGTGGCTATCATGCACTGATCACGTGGCTGATCATGCACTGATCACGTAGCTATCATGCACTGATCACGTGACTGATCATGCACTGATCACGTGGCTATCATGCACTGATCACGTGGCTGATCATGCACTGATCACGGGACTGATCATGCACTGATCACGGGCTATCATGCACTGATCACATGACTGATCATGCACTGATCACGTGGCTGATCATGCACTGATCACGTGACTGATCATGCACTGATCACGTGACTGATCATGCACTGATCACGTGGCTGATCATGCACTGATCACGTGGCTGATCATGCACTGATCACGTGGCTGATCATGCACTGATCACGTGACTGATCATGCACTGATCACGTGGCTGATCATGCACTGATCACGTGGCTGATCATGCACTGATCACGTAGCTATCATGCACTGATCACGTGACTGATCATGCACTGATCACGTGACTGATCATGCACTGATCACGTGGCTGATCATGCACTGATCACGTGGCTGATCATGCACTGATCACGTGACTGATCATGCACTGATCACGTGGCTGATCATGCACTGATCACGTGACTGATCATGCACTGATCACGTGGCTATCATGCACTGATCACGTGGCTGATCATGCAATGATCACGTAGCTACCATGCACTGATCACGTGACTGATCATGCACTGATCACGTAACTGATCATGCACTGATCACGTGGCTGATCATGCACTGATCACGTGACTGATCATGCACTGATCACGTGGCTGATCATGCACTGATCACGTGGCTGATCATGCACTGATCACGTGGCTGATCATGCACTGATCACGTGACTGATCATGCACTGATCACGTGACTGATCATGCACTGATCACGTGGCTGATCATGCACTGATCACGTGACTGATCATGCACTGATCACGTGACTGATCATGCACTGATCACGTGGCTATCATGCACTGATCACGTGGCTGATCATGCAATGATCACGTAGCTACCATATACTGGTCACGTGACTGATCATGCACTGATCACGTAAATGATCATGCACTGATCACGTGACTGATCATGCACTGATCACGTGACTGATCATGCACTGATCACGTGGCTATCATGCACTGATCACGTGGCTGATCATGCAATGATCACGTAGCAACCATGTACTGGTCACGTGACTGATCATGCACTGATCACGTAATTGATCATGCACTGATCACGTGGCTGATCATGCACTGATCACGTGACTGATCATGCACTGATCACGTGACTGATCATGCACTGATCACGTGGCTATCATGCACTGATCACGTGGCTGATCATGCACTGATCACGTGCCTGATCATGCACTGATCACGTGACTGATCATGCACTGATCACGTGGCTATCATGCACTGATCACGTGGCTATCATGCACTGATCACATGCCTGATCATGCACTGATCACGTGACTGATCATGCACTGATCACGTGGCTATCATGCACTGATCACGTGGCTGATCATGCACTGATCACGTGTCTGATCATGCACTGATCACGTGGCTGATCATACACTGATCACGTGACTGATCATGCACTGATCACGTGGCTATCATGCACTGATCACGTGGCTGATCATGCACTGATCACGTGGATATCATGCACTGATCACGTGGCTGATCATGCACTATCACGTGACTGATCATGCACTGATCACGTGGCTGATCATGCACTGATCACGTGACTGATCATGCACTGATCACGTGACTGATCATGCACTGATCACGTGGCTATCATGCACTGATCATGTGACTGATCATGTGCTGATCATGTTTGGTGTCATACACTGATCATGTGCCTCTGGAGGCAATGAACAAAGAGCTGAGTAGGCAGGAATCAGTAGGCAATAATCATGGAACTCAGCTCTGAGAAATCATGCTGCTCAGCTGGCAATAATCAAGCAGATGAGCAGGCAGGAATTACGCAGCACAGGTGGCAATTGTCAAGAGATGACAGGCAGGAATCGTGCAGCTCAGCTGGCAATTGTCAAGCAGATGAGCAGACAGTAATCACGCAGCTCAGCAGGCCCTGATCACGTGACTGAGCATGCACTGTTCACGTGGCTGATCATACACTGATCACGTGAATGATCATGCACTGATCACGTGGCTATCATGCACTGATCACGTGATTGATCATGCACTGATCACGTAATTGTATGCACTGATCACGTGGCTGATCATGCACTGATCACGTGGCTGATCATGCACTGATCACGTGACTGATCATGCACTGATCACGTGGCTATCATGCACTGATCACGTGGCTGATCATGCACTGATCACGGGACTGATCATGCACTGATCACGGGCTATCATGCACTGACTACATGACTGATCATGCACTGATCACGTGCTGATCATGCACTGATCACGTGGCTATCATGCACTGATCACGTGGCTGATCATGCACTGATCACGTGCCTGATCATGCACTGATCACGTGGCTGATCATGCACTGATCACGTGACTGATCATGCACTGATCACGTGGCTATCATGCACTGATCACGTGGCTATCATGCACTGATCACGTGGCTGATCATGCACTGATCACGTGACTGATCATGCACTGATCACGTGACTGATCATGCACTGATCACGTGGCTATCATGCACTGATCACGTGGCTGATCATGCACTGATCACGTGGCTGATCATGCACTGATCACGTGGCTGATCATGCACTGATCACGTGGCTGATCATGCACTGATCACGTGACTGATCATGCACTGATCACGTGACTGATCATGCACTGATCACGTGGCTTATCATGCATTGATCATGTGACTGATCATGTGCTGATCATGTTTGGTATCATACACTGATCATGTGCCTCTGGAGGCAATGAACAAAGAGCTGAGTAGGCAGGAATCAGTCAGCAGGCTATAATCATGGAACTCAGCTCTGAGAAATCATGCTGCTCAGCTGGCAATAATCAAGTAGATGAGCAGGCAGGAATTATGCAGCACAGGTGGCAATTGTCAAGCAGATGACAGGCAGGAATCGTGCAGCTCAGCTGGCAATTGTCAAGCAGATGAGCAGACAGTAATCACGCAGCTCAGCAGGCCCTGATCACGTGACTGAGCATGCACTGTTCACGTGGCTGATCACACACTATCACGTGACTGATCATGCACTGATCACGTGGCTATCATGCACTGATCACGTGATTGATCATGCACTGATCACGTAATGATCATGCACTGATCACGTGGCTATCATGCACTGATCACGTGGCTGATCATGCACTGATCACGTGACTGATCATGCACTGATCACGTGGCTATCATGCACTGATCACGTGGCTGATCATGCACTGATCACGGGACTGATCATGCACTGATCACGGCGGTATCATGCACTGACACATGACTGATCATGCACTGATCACGTGGATGATCATGCACTGATCACGTGGCTATCATGCACTGATCACGTGGCTGATCATGCAATGATCACGTAGCTACCATGTACTGATCACGTGACTGATCATGCACTGATCACGTAATTGATCATGCACTGATCACGTGGCTGATCATGCACTGATCACGTGGCTGATCATGCACTGATCACGTGACTGATCATGCACTGATCACGTGACTGATCATGCACTGATCACGTGGCTATCATGCACTGATCACGTGGCTGATCATACTGATCACGTGGCTGATCATGCACTGATCACGTGGCTGATCATGCACTGATCACGTGACTGATCATGCACTGATCACGTGGCTGATCATGCACTGATCACGTGACTGATCATGCACTGATCACGTGACTGATCATGCACTGATCACGTGGATATCATGCACTGATCACGTGGCTGATCATGCACTGATCACGTGTCTGATCATGCACTGATCACGTGGCTGATCATGCACTGATCACGTAACTGATCATGCACTGATCACGTGGCTATCATGCACTGATCACGTGGCTGATCATGCACTGATCACGTGGCTGATCATGCACTGATCACGTGACTGATCATGCACTGATCACGTGGCACTCATGCACTGATCACGTGGCTGATCATGCACTGATCACGTGACTGATCATGCACTGATCACGTGGCTATCATGCACTGATCACGTGGCTGATCATGCAATGATCACGTAGCTACCATATACTGGTCACGTGACTGATCATGCACTGATCACGTAAATGATCATGCACTGATCACGTGACTGATCATGCACTGATCACGTGACTGATCATGCACTGATCACGTGGCTATCATGCACTGATCACGTGGCTGATCATGCACTGATCACGTGACTGATCATGCACTGATCACGTGGCTATCATGCACTGATCACGTGGCTGATCATGCACTGATCACGTAGCTATCATGCACTGATCACGTGACTGATCATGCACTGATCACGTAATTGATCATGCACTGATCACGTGACTGATCATGCACTGATCACGTGGCTGATCACACACGATCACGTGACTGATCATGCACTGATCACGTGGCTATCATGCACTGATCACGTGGCTATCATGCACTGATCACGTGGACATCATGCACTGATCACGTGGCTGATCATGCACTGATCACGTGACTGATCATGCACTGATCACGTGGCTGATCATGCACTGATCACGTAGCTATCATGCACTGATCACGTGACTGATCATGCACTGATCACGTAATTGATCATGCACTGATCACGTGACTGATCATGCACTGATCACGTGGCTGATCATGCACTGATCACGTGACTGATCATGCACTGATCACGTGGCTGATCATGCACTGATCACGTGACTGATCATGCACTGATCACGTGGCTGATCATGCACTGATCACGTGGCTGATCATGCACTGATCACGTAGCTATCATGCACTGATCACGTGACTGATCATGCACTGATCACGTACTGATCATGCACTGATCACGTGGCTGATCATGCACTGATCACGTGGCTGATCATGCACTGATCACGTGACTGATCATGCACTGATCACGTGGCTGATCATGCACTGATCACGTGACTGATCATGCACTGATCACGTGGCTATCATGCACTGATCACGTGGCTGATCATGCAATGATCACGTAGCTATCATGCACTGATCACGTGACTGATCATGCACTGATCACGTAATTGATCATGCACTGATCAGTGACTGATCATGCACTGATCACGTGACTGATCATGCACTGATCACGTGACTGATCATGCACTGATCACGTGGCTATCATGCACTGATCACGTGGCTGATCATGCACTGATCACGTAGCTACCATGCACTGGTCACGTGACTGATCATGCACTGATCACGTAATTGATCATGCACTGATCACGTGGCTGATCATGCACTGATCACGTGGCTGATCATGCACTGATCACGTGACTGATCATGCACTGATCACGTGACTGATCATGCACTGATCACGTGGCTATCATGCACTGATCACGTGGCTGATCATGCACTGATCACGTGCTGATCATGCACTGATCACGTGACTGATCATGCACTGATCACGTGACTGATCATGCACTGATCACGTGGCTATCATGCACTATCACGTGGCTGATCATGCAATGATCACGTAGCTACCATGTACTGTCACGTGACTGATCATGCACTGATCACGTGACTGATCATGCACTGATCACGTGGCTGATCATGCACTGATCACGTGCCTGTCATGCACTGATCACGTGACTGATCATGCACTGATCACGTGGCTATCATGCACTGATCACGTGGCTGATCATGCACTGATCACGTGACTATCATGCACTGATCACGTGACTGATCATGCACTGATCACGTGGCTATCATGCACTGATCACGTGGCTGATCATGCACTGATCACGTAGCTACCATGTACTGGTCACGTGACTGATCATGCACTGATCACGTGACTGATCATGCACTGATCACGTGACTGATCATGCACTGATCACGTGACTGATCATGCACTGATCACGTGGCTATCATGCACTGATCACGTGGCTGATCATGCACTGATCACGTGGCTGATCATGCACTGATCACGTGACTGATCATGCACTGATCACGTGACTGATCATGCACTGATCACGTGGCAATCATGCACTGATCACGTGGCTGATCATGCACTGATCACGTGGCTATCATGCACTGATCACGTGGCTGATCATGCACTGATACCGTGACTGAGCATGGACTGATCACATGACTATCATGTAGTGATCACGTGACTTAATGGCGCTGATCATGTGACTGATCATGCGCTGATCATGTTTGCTATCATACACTGATCATGTGCCTCTGGAGGCAATAAACAAAGAGCTGAGTAGGCATGAATCAAACAGTCAGCAGGCAATAATCATGGAACTCAGCTGTGAGGAATCATGCTGCTCAGCTGGCAATAATCAAGCAGATGACAGGCAGGAATCATGCAGCTCAGCTGGCAATTGTCAAGCAGATGAGCAGACAGTAATCACGCAGCTCAGCAGGCCTGATCACGTGACTGAGCATGCACTGTTCACGTGGCTGATCATACACTGATCACGTGACTGATCATGCACTGATCACGTGGATATCATGCACTGATCACGTGGCTGATCATACACTGATCACGTGTCTGACCATGCACTGATCACGTGGCTGATCATACACTGATCACGTAACTGATCATGCACTGATCACGTGGCTGATCATGCACTGATCACGTGGCTGATCATGCACTGATCACGTGACTGATCATGCACTGATCACGTGACTGATCATGCACTGATCACGTGGCTATCATGCACTGATCACGTGGCTGATCATGCACTGATCACGCAGCTACCATGCACTGATCACGTGACTGATCATGCACTGATCACGTACTTGATCATGCACTGATCACGTGGCTTATCATGCACTGATCATGTGACTGATCATGTGCTGATCATGTTTGGTGTCACACACTGATCATGTGCATCTGGAGGCAATGAACAAAGAGCTGAGTAGGCAGGAATCAGTCAGCAGGCTATAATCATGGAACTCAGCTCTGAGAAATCATGCTGCTCAGCTGGCAATAATCAAGTAGATGAGCAGGCAGGAATTATGCAGCACAGGTGGCAATTGTCAAGGAGATGACAGGCAGGAATCGTGCAGCTCAGCTGGCAATTGTCAAGCAGATGAGCAGACAGTAATCACGCAGCTCAGCAGGCCCTGATCACGTGACTGAGCATGCACTGTTCACGTGGCTGATCACACACTATCACGTGACTGATCATGCACTGATCACGTGGCTATCATGCACTGATCACGTGATTGATCATGCACTGATCACGTAATTGTCATGCACTGATCACGTGGCTATCATGCACTGATCACGTGGCTGATCATGCACTGATCACGTGACTGATCATGCACTGATCACGTGGCTATCATGCACTGATCACGTGGCTGATCATACACTGATCACGGGACTGATCATGCACTGATCACGGGCTATCATGCACTGATACATGACTGACATGCACTGATCACGTGGATGATCATGCACTGATCACGTGACTGATCATGCACTGATCACGTGACTGATCATGCACTGATCACGTGGCTGATCATGCACTGATCACGTGGCTATCATGCACTGATCACGTGGCTGATCATGCACTGATCACGTAGCTATCATGTACTGATCACGTGACTGATCATGCACTGATCACGTGATTGATCATGCACTGATCACGTGGCTGATCATGCACTGATCACGTGACTGATCATGCACTGATCACGTGACTGATCATGCACTGATCACGTGACTGATCATGCACTGATCACGTGGCTATCATGCACTGATCACGTGGCTATCATGCACTGATCACGTGGCTGATCATGCACTGATCACGTAGCTATCATGCACTGATCACGTGACTGATCATGCACTGATCACGTGGCTGATCATGCACTGATCACGTGACTGATCATGCACTGATCACGTGACTGATCATGCACTGATCACGTGACTGATCATGCACTGATCACGTGGCTATCATGCACTGATCACGTGGCTGATCATGCACTGATCACGTGGCTGATCATGCACTGTCACGTGACTGATCATGCACTGATCACGTGGCACTCATGCACTGATCACGTGGCTGATCATACACTGCTCACGTAACTGATCATGCACTGATCACGTGGCTATCATGCACTGATCACGTGGCTGATCATGCACTGATCACGTAGCTACCATGCACTGATCACGTGACTGATCATGCACTGATCACGTAAATGATCATGCACTGATCACGTGACTGATCATGCACTGATCACGTGACTGATCATGCACTGATCACGTGGCTATCATGCACTGATCACGTGGCTGATCATGCACGATCACGTAGCAACCATGTACTGGTCACGTGACTGATCATGCACTGATCACGTAATTGATCATGCACTGATCACGTGACTGATCATGCACTGATCACGTGGCTGATCATGCACTGATCACGTGACTGATCATGCACTGATCACGTGGCTATCATGCACTGATCACGTGGCTGATCATGCACTGATCACGTAGCTATCATGCACTGATCACGTGACTGATCATGCACTGATCACGTGATTGATCATGCACTGATCACGTGGCTGATCATGCACTGATCACGTGACTGATCATGCACTGATCACGTGACTGATCATGCACTGATCACGTGGCTATCATGCACTGATCACGTGGCTGATCATGCACTGATCACGTGGCTATCATGCACTGATCACGTGACTGATCATGCACTGATCACGTAACTGATCATGCACTGATCACGTGGCTGATCATGCACTGATCACGTGACTGATCATGCACTGATCACGTGGCTATCATGCACTACTCACGTGGCTGATCATGCAATGATCATGTAGCTACCATGTACAGGTCACGTGAATGATCATACACCCATCAGGTGACTGATCATGCACTGATCACGTGGCTATCATGCACTGATCACGAGACTGATCATGCACTGATCACGTCTAATCATGCACTGATCACATGACTGCCCATGCACTGATCACGTGGATGATCATGCACTAATCATGTGACAGATCATGCACTGATCACGTGGCTGATCATGCACTGATACCGTGACTGAGCATGGACTGATCACATGACTATCATGTAGTGATCACGTGACTTAATGGCGCTGATCATGTGACTGATCATGCGCTGATCATGTTTGCTATCATACACTGATCATGTGCCTCTGGAGGCAATAAACAAAGAGCTGAGTAGGCACGAATCAAACAGTCAGCAGGCAATAATCATGGAACTCAGCTGTGAGGAATCATGCTGCTCAGCTGGCAATAATCAAGCAGCTGAGCAGGCAGGAATTACGCAGCACAGCTGGCAATTGTCAAGCAGATGACAGGCAGGAATCGTGCAGCTCAGCTGGCAATTGTCAAGCAGATGAGCAGACAGTAATCACGCAGCTCAGCAGGCCCTGATCACGTGACTGAGCATGCACTGTTCACGTGGCTGATCATACACTGATCACGTGATTGATCATGCACTGATCACTTGGATATCATGCACTGATCACGTGGCTGATCATACACTGTTCACGTGTCTGACCATGCACTGATCACGTGGCTGATCATACACTGCTCACGTAACTGATCATGCACTGATCACGTGGCTATCATGCACTGATCACGTGGCTGATCATGCACTGATCACGTGGCTGATCATGCACTGATCACGTGACTGATCATGCACTGATCACGTGGCAATCATGCACTGATCACGTGGCTGATCATACACTGATCACGTGACTGATCATGCACTGATCACTGGCTATCATGCACTGATCACGTGGCTATCATGCACTGATCACGTGGCTGATCATGCACTGATCACGTGACTGATCATGCACTGATCACGTCTGATCATGCACTGATCACGTGACTGATCATGCACTGATCACGTGACTGATCATGCACTGATCACGTGACTGATCATGCACTGATCACGTGGCTATCATGCACTGATCACGTGGCTGATCATGCACTGATCACGTAGCTACCATGCACTGATCACGTGACTGATCATGCACTGATCACGTGGCTGATCATGCACTGATCACGTGACTGATCATGCACTGATCACGTGACTGATCATGCACTGATCACGTGGATATCATGCACTGATCACGTGGCTGATCATGCACTGATCACGTGTCTGATCATGCACTGATCACGTGGCTGATCATGCACTGATCACGTGACTGATCATGCACTGATCACGTGGCTATCATGCACTGATCACGTGGCTGATCATGCACTGATCACGTGGCTGATCATGCACTGTCACGTGACTGATCATGCACTGATCACGTGGCACTCATGCACTGATCACGTGGCTGATCATGCACTGATCACGTAACTGATCATGCACTGATCACGTGGCTATCATGCACTGATCACGTGGCTGATCATGCAATGATCACGTAGCTACATATACTGGTCACGTGACTGATCATGCACTGATCACGTAAATGATCATGCACTGATCACGTGACTGATCATGCACTGATCACGTGACTGATCATGCACTGATCACGTGGCTATCATGCACTGATCACGTGGCTGATCATGCACTGATCACGTAGCAAATGTACTGGTCACGTGACTGATCATGCACTGATCACGTAATTGATCATGCACTGATCACGTGACTGATCATGCACTGATCACGTGGCTGATCACACACTGATCACGTGACTGATCATGCACTGATCACGTGGCTATCATGCACTGATCACGTGGCTATCATGCACTGATCACGTGGATATCATGCACTGATCACGTGGCTGATCATGCACGATCACGTGACTGATCATGCACTGATCACGTGGCTATCATGCACTGATCACGTGGCTATCATGCACTGATCACGTGGCTGATCATGCACTGATCACGTAGCTATCATGCACTGATCACGTGACTGATCATGCACTGATCACGTGATTGATCATGCACTGATCACGTGGCTGATCATGCACTGATCACGTGGCTGATCATGCACTGATCACGTGACTGATCATGCACTGATCACGTGGCTGATCATGCACTGATCACGTAACTGATCATGCACTGATCACGTGGCTATCATGCACTGATCACGTGGCTGATCATGCACTGATCACGTGGCTGATCACACACTGTCACGTGACTGATCATGCACTGATCACGTGGCACTCATGCACTGATCACGTGGCTGATCATACACTGCTCACGTAACTGATCATGCACTGATCACGTGGCTATCATGCACTGCTCACGTGGCTGATCATGCAATGATCACGTAGCTACCATATACTGGTCACGTGACTGATCATGCACTGATCACGTAAATGATCATGCACTGTTCACGTGACTGATCATGCACTGATCACGTGACTGATCATGCACTGATCACGTGGCTATCATGCACTGCTCACGTGGCTGATCATGCAATGATCACGTAGCAACCATGTACTGGTCACGTGACTGATCATGCACTGATCACGTAATTGATCATGCACTGATCACGTGGCTCATCATGCACTGATCACGTGGCTGATCACACACTATCACGTGGCTGATCATGCACTGATCACGTGGCTATCATGCACTGTCACGTGACTGATCATGCACTGATCACGTGACTGATCATGCACTGATCACGTGGCTGATCATGCACTGATCACGTGACTGATCATGCACTGATCACGTGACTGATCATGCACTGATCACGTGGCTATCATGCACTGATCACGTGGCTGATCATGCAATGATCACGCAGCTACCATGTACTGGTCACGTGACTGATCATGCACTGATCACGTAATTGATCATGCACTGATCACGTGACTGATCATGCACTGATCACGTGGCTGATCACACACGATCACGTGACTGATCATGCACTGATCACGTGGCTATCATGCACTGATCACGTGGCTGATCATGCACTGATCACGTGGATATCATGCACTGATCACGTGGCTGATCATGCACTGATCACGTGACTGATCATGCACTGATCACGTGGCTATCATGCACTGATCACGTGGCTATCATGCACTGATCACGTGGCTATCATGCACTGATCACGTGGCTGATCACACTGATCACGTGACTGATCATGCACTGATCACGTGGCTATCATGCACTGATCACGTGGCTGATCATGCACTGATCACGTAGCTATCATGCACTGATCACGTGACTGATCATGCACTGATCACGTGACTGATCATGCACTGATCACGTGGCTGATCATGCACTGATCACGTGGCTATCATGCACTGATCACGTGGCTGATCATGCACTGATCACGCAGCTATCATGCACTGATCACGTGACTGATCATGCACTGATCACGTGGCTGATCATGCACTGATCACGTGACTGATCATGCACTGATCACGTGGCTATCATGCACTGATCACGTGGCTGATCATGCACTGATCACGCAGCTACCATGCACTGATCACGTGACTGATCATGCACTGATCACGTAACTGATCATGCACTGATCACGTGGCTGATCATGCACTGATCACGTGACTGATCATGCACTGATCACGTGACTGATCATGCACTGATCACGTGGCTATCATGCACTGATCACGTGGCTGATCATGCACTGATCACGTGACTGATCATGCACTGATCACGTGACTGATCATGCACTGATCACGTGACTGATCATGCACTGATCACGTGGCTGATCATGCACTGATCACGTGGCTATCATGCACTGATCACGTGGCTGATCATGCACTGATACCGTGACTGATCATGCACTGATCACATGACTATCATGTACTGATCACGTGACTTAATGGCACTGATCATGTGACTGATCATGCGCTGATCATGTTTGCTATCATACACTGATCATGTGCCTCTGGAGGCAATAAACAAAGAGCTGAGTAGGCATGAATCAAACAGTCAGCAGGCAATAATCATGGAACTCAGCTGTGAGGAATCATGCTGCTCAGCTGGCAATAATCAAGCAGATGACAGGCAGGAATCATGCAGCTCAGCTGGCAATTGTCAATCAGATGAGCAGACAGTAATCACGCAGCTCAGCAGGCACTGATCACGTGACTGAGCATGCACTGATCACGTGGCTGATCATGCACTGATCACGTGACTGATCATGCACTGATCACGTGGATATCATGCACTGATCACGTGGCTGATCATGCACTGATCACGTGTCTGATCATGCACTGATCACGTGGCTGATCATGCACTGATCACGTGACTGATCATGCACTGATCACGTGGCTGATCATGCACTGATCACGTGGCTGATCATGCACTGATCACGTGGCTATCATGCACTGATCACGTGACTGATCATGCACTGATCACGTGACTGATCATGCACTGATCACGTGGCTGATCATGCACTGATCACGTGACTGATCATGCACTGATCACGTGACTGATCATGCACTGATCACGTGGCTATCATGCACTGATCACGTGGCTGATCATGCACTGATCACGTGCTATCATGTACTGATCACATGACTGATCATGCACTGATCACGTGGCTTATCATGCACTGATCATGTGACTGATCATGTGCTGATCATGTTTGGTGTCATACACTGATCATGTGCCTCTGGAGGCAATGAACAAAGAGCTGAGTAGGCACGAATCAGTCAGCAGGCTATAATCATGGAACTCAGCTGTGAGAAATCATGCTGCTCAGCTGGCAATAATCAAGCAGATGAGCAGGCAGGAATTATGCAGCACAGGTGGCAATTGTCAAGCAGATGACAGGCAGGAATCGTGCAGCTCAGCTGGCAATTGTCAAGCAGATGAGCAGACAGTAATCACGCAGCTCAGCAGGCCCTGATCACGTGACTGAGCATGCACTGTTCACGTGGCTGATCATACACTGATCACGTGACTGATCATGCACTGATCACGTGGCTATCATGCACTGATCACGTGGCTGATCATGCACTGATCACGTAATTGTCATGCACTGATCACGTGGCTGATCATGCACTGATCACGTGGCTGATCATGCACTGATCACGTGACTGATCATGCACTGATCACGTGGCTATCATGCACTGATCACGTGGCTGATCATGCACTGATCACGGGACTGATCATGCACTGATCACGGGCTATCATGCACTGACACATGACTGACATGCACTGATCACGTGGATGATCATGCACTGATCACGTGACTGATCATGCACTGATCACGTGACTGATCATGCACTGATCACGTGGCTGATCATGCACTGATCACGTGGCTATCATGCACTGATCACGTGGCTGATCATGCACTGATCACGTAGCTATCATGCACTGATCACGTGACTGATCATGCACTGATCACGTGGCTATCATGCACTGATCACGTGGCTGATCATGCACTGATCACGTGACTGATCATGCACTGATCACGTGACTGATCATGCACTGATCACGTGGCTATCATGCACTGATCACGTGGCTGATCATGCACTGATCACGTGGCTATCATGCACTGATCACGTGGCTGATCATGCACTGATCACGTGACTGATCATGCACTGATCACGTGGCTATCATGCACTGATCACGTGGCTGATCATGCACTGATCACGTGGCTGATCATGCACTGATCACGTGGCTGATCATGCACTGATCACGTGGCTGATCATGCACTGATCACGTGACTGATCATGCACTGATCACGTGGCTGATCATGCACTGATCACGTGGCTATCATGCACTGATCACGTGGCTGATCATGCACTGATCACGTGACTGATCATGCACTGATCACGTGGCTGATCATGCACTGATCACGTGGCTATCATGCACTGATCACGTGGCTGATCATGCACTGATCACGTGGCTGATCATGCACTGATCACGTGGCTATCATGCACTGATCACGTGGCTGATCATGCACTGATCACGTGGCTGATCATGCACTGATCACGTGACTGATCATGCACTGATCACGTGGCTGATCATGCACTGATCACGTGGCTGATCATGCACTGATCACGTGACTGATCATGCACTGATCACGTGGCTGATCATGCACTGATCACGTGGCTGATCATGCACTGATCACGTGACTGATCATGCACTGATCACGTGGCTGATCATGCACTGATCACGTGGCTGATCATGCACTGATCACGTGACTGATCATGCACTGATCACGTGGCTGATCATGCACTGATCACGTGGCTGATCATGCACTGATCACGTGACTGATCATGCACTGATCACGTGGCTATCATGCACTGATCACGTGGCTGATCATGCACTGATCACGTAGCTATCATGCACTGATCACGTGACTGATCATGCACTGATCACGTGACTGATCATGCACTGATCACGTGACTGATCATGCACTGATCACGTGACTGATCATGCACTGATCACGTGACTGATCATGCACTGATCACGTGGCTATCATGCACTGCTCACGTGGCTGATCATGCACTGATCACGTAGCTACCATGCACTGATCACGTGACTGATCATGCACTGATCACGTAATTGATCATGCACTGATCACGTGGCTGATCATGCACTGATCACGTGGCTGATCATGCACTGATCACGTGACTGATCATGCACTGATCACGTGGCTATCATGCACTGATCACGTGGCTGATCATGCACTGATCACGTGACTGATCATGCACTGATCACGTGGCTATCATGCACTGATCACGTGGCTGATCATGCACTGATCACGTGCCTGACATGCACTGATCACATGACTGATCATGCACTGATCACGTGACTGATCATGCACTGATCACGTGGCTATCATGCACTACTCACGTGGCTGATCATGCAATGATCATGTAGCTACCATGTACAGGTCACGTGACTGATCATACACCCATCAGGTGACTGATCATGCACTGATCACGTGGCTGATCATGCACTGATCACGTGACTGATCATGCACTGATCACGTGACTATCATGCACTGATCACATAGCTATCATGAACTGATCACCTGGCTGATCATGCACTGATCACGTGGCTGATCATGCACTGATACCGTGACTGAGCATGGACTGATCACATGACTATCATGTAGTGATCACGTGACTTAATGGCGCTGATCATGTGACTGATCATGCGCTGATCATGTTTGCTATCATACACTGATCATGTGCCTCTGGAGGCAATAAACAAAGAGCTGAGTAGGCACGAATCAAACAGTCAGCAGGCAATAATCATGGAACTCAGGTGTGAGGAATCATGCTGCTCAGCTGGCAATAATCAAGCAGCTGAGCAGGCAGGAATTACGCAGCACAGCTGGCAATTGTCAAGCAGATGACAGGCAGGAATCGTGCAGCTCAGCTGGCAATTGTCAAGCAGATGAGCAGACAGTAATCACGCAGCTCAGCAGGCCCTGATCACGTGACTGAGCATGCACTGTTCACGTGGCTGATCATACACTGATCACGTGATGATCATGCACTGATCACTTGGATATCATGCACTGATCACGTGGCTGATCATACACTGTTCACGTGTCTGACCATGCACTGATCACGTGGCTGATCATACACTGCTCACGTAACTGATCATGCACTGATCACGTGGCTATCATGCACTGATCACGTGGCTGAACATGCACTGTTCACGTGGCTGATCACACACCTGTCACGTGACATATCATGCACTGATCACGTGGCACTCATGCACTGATCACGTGGCTGATCATACTCTGCTCACGTAACTGATCATGCACACATCACGTGGCTATCATGCACTGCTCACGTGGCTCGTCATGGAATGATCACGTAGCTACCATATACTGGTCACGTGACTGATCATGCACTGATCACGTAACTGATCATGCACTGTTCACGTGACTGATCATGCACTGATCACGTGACTGATCATGCACTGATCACGTGGCTATCATGCACTGATCACGTGGCTGATCATGCACTGATCACGTGCTGACCATGCACTGATCACGTGGCTGATCATGCACTGATCACGTAACTGATCATGCACTGATCACGTGGCATCATGCACTGATCACGTGGCTGATCACACTGATCACGTGACTGATCATGCACTGATCACGTGGCTATCATGCACTGATCACGTGGCTGTCATGCACTGATCACGTGGCTATCATGCACTGATCACGTGACTGATCATGCACTGATCACGTGACTGATCATGCACTGATCACGTGACTGATCATGCACTGATCACGTGACTGATCATGCACTGATCACGTGGCTATCATGCACTGATCACGTGGCTGATCATGCAATGATCACGTAGCTACCATGTACTGGTCACGTGACTGATCATGCACTGATCACGTGGCTGATCATGCACTGATCACGTGGCTGATCATGCACTGATCACGTGACTGATCATGCACTGATCACGTGGCTGATCATGCACTGATCACGTGGCTGATCATGCACTGATCACGCAGCTATCATGCACTGATCACATGACTGATCATGCACTGATCACATGACTGATCATGCACTGATCACGTGGCTTATCATGCACTGATCATGTGACTGATCATGCACTGATCATGTTTGGTATCATACACTGATCATGTGCCTCTGGAGGCAATGAACAAAGAGCTGAGTAGGCAGGAATCAGTCAGCAGGCAATAATCATGGAACTCAGCTGTGAGAAATCATGCTGCTCAGCTGGCAATAATCAAGCAGCTGAGCAGGCAGGAATTACGCAGCACAGGTGGCAATTGTCAAGCAGATGACAGGCAGGAATCGTGCAGCTCAGCTGGCAATTGTCAAGCAGATGAGCAGACAGTAATCACGCAGCTCAGCAGGCCCTGATCACGTGACTGAGCATGCACTGTTCACGTGGCTGATCATACACTGATCACGTGACTGATCATGCACTGATCACGTGGCTATCATGCACTGATCACGTGGCTGATCATGCACTGATCACGTGTGTCATGCACTGATCACGTGGCTGATCATGCACTGATCACGTGGCTGATCATGCACTGATCACGTGACTGATCATGCACTGATCACGTGGCTATCATGCACTGATCACGTGGCTGATCATGCACTGATCACGTGACTGATCATGCACTGATCACGGGCTATCATGCACTGATCACATGACTGATCATGCACTGATCACGTGGATGATCATGCACTGATCACGTGGCTATCATGCACTGATCACGTGGCTGATCATGCAATGATCACGTAGCTACCATGCACTGGTCACGTGACTGATCATGCACTGATCACGTAACTGATCATGCACTGATCACGTGGCTGATCATGCACTGATCACGTGACTGATCATGCACTGATCACGTGACTGATCATGCACTGATCACGTGGCTGATCATGCACTGATCACGTGGCTGATCATGCACTGATCACGTGGCTGATCATGCACTGATCACGTGGCTGATCATGCACTGATCACGTGACTGATCATGCACTGATCACGTGGCTATCATGCACTGATCACGTGGCTGATCATGCACTGATCACGTGGCTGATCATACACTGATCACGTGACTGATCATGCACTGATCACGTGGCTATCATGCACTGATCACGTGGCTGATCATGCACTGATCACGTAGCTATCATGCACTGGTCACGTGACTGATCATGCACTGATCACGTAACTGATCATGCACTGATCACGTGACTGATCATGCACTGATCACGTGACTGATCATGCACTGATCACGTGGCTATCATGCACTGATCACGTGGCTGATCATGCAATGATCACGTAGCTACCATGTACTGGTCACGTGACTGATCATGCACTGATCACGTAATGATCATGCACTGATCACGTGACTGATCATGCACTGATCACGTGGCTGATCACACACTGATCACGTGACTGATCATGCACTGATCACGTGGCTATCATGCACTGATCACGTGGCTGATCATGCACTGATCACGTGGATATCATGCACTGATCACGTGGCTGATCATGCACTGATCACGTGACTGATCATGCACTGATCACGTGGCTATCATGCACTGATCACGTGGCTATCATGCACTGATCACGTGGCTGATCATGCACTGATCACGTAGCTATCATGCACTGATCACGTGACTGATCATGCACTGATCACGTGATTGATCATGCACTGATCACGTGGCTGATCATGCACTGATCACGTGGCTATCATGCACTGATCACGTGGCTGATCATGCACTGATCACGCAGCTATCATGCACTGATCACGTGGCTGATCATGCACTGATCACGTGGCTGATCATGCACTGATCACGTGACTGATCATGCACTGATCACGTGACTGATCATGCACTGATCACGTGGCTATCATGCACTGATCACGTGGCTGATCATGCACTGATCACGTAGCTATCATGCACTGATCACGTGACTGATCATGCACTGATCACGTAATTGATCATGCACTGATCACGTGGCTGATCATGCACTGATCACGTGACTGATCATGCACTGATCACGTGACTGATCATGCACTGATCACGTGGCTATCATGCACTGATCACGTGGCTGATCATGCACTGATCACGTGCCTGATCATGCACTGATCACATGACTGATCATGCACTGATCACGTGACTGATCATGCACTGATCACGTGGCTATCATGCACTATCACGTGGCTGATCATGCAATGATCATGTAGCTATCATGTACCATCACGTGACTGATCATGCACTGATCACGTGACTGATCATGCACTGATCACGTGGCTATCATGCACTGATCACGTGGCTGATCATGCACTGATCACGTGCCTGATCATGCACTGATCACGTACTGATCATGCACTGATCACGTGGCAATCATGCACTGATCACGTGGCTGATCATGCACTGATCACGTGGCTATCATGCACTGATCACGTGGCTGATCATGCACTGATACCGTGACTGAGCATGGACTGATCACATGACTATCATGTAGTGATCACGTGACTTAATGGCGCTGATCATGTGACTGATCATGCGCTGATCATGTTTGCTATCATACACTGATCATGTGCCTCTGGAGGCAATAAACAAAGAGCTGAGTAGGCACGAATCACACAGTCAGCAGGCAATAATCATGGAACTCAGGTGTGAGGAATCATGCTGCTCAGCTGGCAATAATCAAGCAGCTGAGCAGGCAGGAATTACACAGCACAGCTGGCAATTGTCAAGCAGATGAGCAGACAGGAATCACGCAGCTCAGCAGGCACTGATCACGTGACTGAGCATGCACTGATCACGTGGCTGATCATGCACTGATCACGTGACTGATCATGCACTGATCACGTGGCTATCATGCACTGATCACGTGGCTGATCATGCACTGATCACGTGCTATCATGCACTGATCACGTGGCTGATCATACACTGATCACGTGACTGATCATGCACTGATCACGTGGCTATCATGCACTGATCACGTGGCTGATCATGCACTGATCACGTAGCTATCATGCACTGATCACGTGACTGATCATGCACTGATCACGTGGCTGATCATGCACTGATCACGTGGCTGATCATGCACTGATCACGTGACTGATCATGCACTGATCACGTGACTGATCATGCACTGATCACGTGGCTATCATGCACTGATCACGTGGCTGATCATGCACTGATCACGTAGCTATCATGCACTGATCACGTGACTGATCATGCACTGATCACGTAACTGATCATGCACTGATCACGTGGCTGATCATGCACTGATCACGTGACTGATCATGCACTGATCACGTGGCTATCATGCACTGATCACGTGACTGATCATGCACTGATCACGTGACTGATCATGCACTGATCACGTGACTGATCATGCACTGATCACGTGTCAATCATGCACTGATCACGTGGCTGATCATGCACTGATCACGTGACTGATCATGCACTGATCACGTGGCTATCATGCACTGATCACGTGGCTATCATGCACTGATCACGTGGCTGATCATGCACTGATCACGTGACTGATCATGCACTGATCACGTCTGATCATGCACTGATCACGTGACTGATCATGCACTGATCACGTGGCTGATCATGCACTGATCACGTGACTGATCATGCACTGATCACGTGGCTATCATGCACTGATCACGTGGCTGATCATGCACTGATCACGTAGCTATCATGCACTGATCACGTGACTGATCATGCACTGATCACGTAACTGATCATGCACTGATCACGTGGCTGATCATGCACTGATCACGTGGCTATCATGCACTGATCACGTGGCTGATCATGCACTGATCACGTAGCTATCATGCACTGATCACGTGACTGATCATGCACTGATCACGTAATTGATCATGCACTGATCACGTGGCTGATCATGCACTGATCACGTGGCTATCATGCACTGATCACGTGGCTGATCATGCACTGATCACGTGGCTATCATGCACTGATCACGTGACTGATCATGCACTGATCACGTGACTGATCATGCACTGATCACGTGACTGATCATGCACTGATCACGTGACTGATCATGCACTGATCACGTGGCTGATCATGCACTGATCACGTGACTGATCATGCACTGATCACGTGGCTATCATGCACTGATCACGTGGCTGATCATGCACTGATCACGTGACTGATCATGCACTGATCACGTGGCTATCATGCACTGATCACGTGGCTGATCATGCACTGATCACGTGGCTATCATGCACTGATCACGTGACTGATCATGCACTGATCACGTAACTGATCATGCACTGATCACGTGACTGATCATGCACTGATCACGTGGCTGATCATGCACTGATCACGTGGCTATCATGCACTACTCACGTGGCTGATCATGCAATGATCATGTAGCTACCATGTACTGGTCACGTGACTGATCATACACCCATCAGGTGACTGATCATGCACTGATCACGTGGCTGATCATGCACTGATCACGTGACTGATCATGCACTGATCACGTGACTATCATGCACTGATCACATGGCTATCATGCACTGATCACGTGGCTGATCATGCACTGATCACGTGGCTGATCATGCACTGATACCGTGACTGAGCATGGACTGATCACATGACTATCATGTAGTGATCACGTGACTTAATGGCGCTGATCATGTGACTGATCATGCGCTGATCATGTTTGCTATCATACACTGATCATGTGCCTCTGGAGGCAATAAACAAAGAGCTGAGTAGGCACGAATCAAACAGTCAGCAGGCAATAATCATGGAACTCAGCTGTGAGGAATCATGCTGCTCAGCTGGCAATAATCAAGCAGCTGAGCAGGCAGGAATTACGCAGCACAGCTGGCAATTGTCAAGCAGATGACAGGCAGGAATCGTGCAGCTCAGCTGGCAATTGTCAAGCAGATGAGCAGACAGTAATCACGCAGCTCAGCAGGCCCTGATCACGTGACTGAGCATGCACTGTTCACGTGGCTGATCATACACTGATCACGTGATGATCATGCACTGATCACTTGGATATCATGCACTGATCACGTGGCTGATCATACACTGTTCACGTGTCTGACCATGCACTGATCACGTGGCTGATCATACACTGCTCACGTAACTGATCATGCACTGATCACGTGGCTATCATGCACTGATCACGTGGCTGAACATGCACTGTTCACGTGGCTGATCACACACCTGTCACGTGACATATCATGCACTGATCACGTGGCACTCATGCACTGATCACGTGGCTGATCATACTCTGCTCACGTAACTGATCATGCACACATCACGTGGCTATCATGCACTGCTCACGTGGCTCGTCATGAATGATCACGTAGCTACCATATACTGGTCACGTGACTGATCATGCACAGATCACGTAAATGATCATGCACTGTTCACGTGACTGATCATGCACTGATCACGTGACTGATCATGCACTGATCACGTGGCTGATCATGCACTGTCACGTGACTGATCATGCACTGATCACGTGGCATCATGCACTGATCACGTGGCTGATCATGCACTGATCACGTGGCTGATCATGCACTGATCACGTGGCTGATCATGCACTGATCACGTGACTGATCATGCACTGATCACGTGGCATCATGCACTGATCACGTGGCTGATCATGCACTGATCACGTGACTGATCATGCACTGATCACGTGGCTATCATGCACTGATCACGTGGCTGATCATGCACTGATCACGTGGCTATCATGCACTGATCACGTGACTGATCATGCACTGATCACGTAACTGATCATGCACTGATCACGTGACTGATCATGCACTGATCACGTGACTGATCATGCACTGATCACGTGGCTATCATGCACTGATCACGTGGCTGATCATGCAAGATCACGTAGCTACCATGTACTGATCACGTGACTGATCATGCACTGATCACGTGACTGATCATGCACTGATCACGTGACTGATCATGCACTGATCACATGGCTATCATGCACTGATCACATGGCTGATCATGCACTGATCACGTAGCTACCATGCACTGATCACGTGACTGATCATGCACTGATCACGTAATTGATCATGCACTGATCACGTGACTGATCATGCACTGATCACGTGACTGATCATGCACTGATCACGTGACTGATCATGCACTGATCACGTGGCTATCATGCACTGATCACGTGGCTGATCATGCACTGATCACGTAGCTATCATGCACTGATCACGTGACTGATCATGCACTGATCACGTAATGATCATGCACTGATCACGTGGCTGATCATGCACTGATCACGTGACTGATCATGCACTGATCACGTAGCTATCATGCACTGATCACGTGACTGATCATGCACTGATCACGTAATTGATCATGCACTGATCACGTGGCTGATCATGCACTGATCACGTGACTGATCATGCACTGATCACGTGGCTGATCATGCACTGATCACGTGACTGATCATGCACTGATCACGTGGCTATCATGCACTGATCACGTGGCTGATCATGCACTGATCACGTAGCTACCATGCACTGATCACGTGACTGATCATGCACTGATCACGTAACTGATCATGCACTGATCACGTGACTGATCATGCACTGATCACGTGACTGATCATGCACTGATCACGTGGCTATCATGCACTGCTCACGTGGCTGATCATGCACTGATCACGTAGCAACCATGCACTGATCACGTGACTGATCATGCACTGATCACGTAATTGATCATGCACTGATCACGTGGCTGATCATGCACTGATCACGTGACTGATCATGCACTGATCACGTGACTGATCATGCACTGATCACGTGGCTATCATGCACTGATCACGTGGCTGATCATGCACTGATCACGTGACTGATCATGCACTGATCACGTGACTGATCATGCACTGATCACGTGGCTATCATGCACTGATCACGTGATCATGCACTGATCACGTGGCTGATCATGCACTGATCACGTGACTGATCATGCACTGATCACGTGGTATCATGCACTGATCACGTGACTGATCATGCACTGATCACGTGGCTGATCATGCACTGATCACGTGACTGATCATGCACTGATCACGTGGCTATCATGCACTGATCACGTGGCTGATCATGCACTGATCACGTGGCTGATCATGCACTGATCACGTGGCTATCATGCACTGATCACGTGGCTGATCATGCACTGATCACGTGGCTATCATGCACTGATCACGTGACTGATCATGCACTGATCACGTAACTGATCATGCACTGATCACGTGACTGATCATGCACTGATCACGTGACTGATCATGCACTGATCACGTGGCTATCATGCACTACTCACGTGGCTGATCATGCAATGATCATGTAGCTACCATGTACTGGTCACGTGACTGATCATACACCCATCAGGTGACTGATCATGCACTGATCACGTGGCTGATCATGCACTGATCACCTGACTGATCATGCACTGATCACGTGACAATCATGCACTGATCACATGGCTATCATGCACTGATCACCTGGCTGATCATGCACTGATCACGTGGCTGATCATGCACTGATACCGTGACTGAGCATGGACTGATCACATGACTATCATGTAGTGATCACGTGACTTAATGGCGCTGATCATGTGACTGATCATGCGCTGATCATGTTTGCTATCATACACTGATCATGTGCCTCTGGAGGCAATAAACAAAGAGCTGAGTAGGCACGAATCAAACAGTCAGCAGGCAATAATCATGGAACTCAGGTGTGAGGAATCATGCTGCTCAGCTGGCAATAATCAAGCAGCTGAGCAGGCAGGAATTACGCAGCACAGCTGGCAATTGTCAAGCAGATGACAGGCAGGAATCATGCAGCTCAGCTGGCAATTGTCAAGCAGATGAGCAGACAGTAATCACGCAGCTCAGCAGGCCCTGATCACGTGACTGAGCATGCACTGTTCACGTGGCTGATCATACACTGATCACGTGATGATCATGCACTGATCACTTGGATATCATGCACTGATCACGTGGCTGATCATACACTGTTCACGTGTCTGACCATGCACTGATCACGTGGCTGATCATACACTGCTCACGTAACTGATCATGCACTGATCACGTGGCTATCATGCACTGATCACGTGGCTGAACATGCACTGTTCACGTGGCTGATCACACACCTGTCACGTGACATATCATGCACTGATCACGTGGCACTCATGCACTGATCACGTGGCTGATCATACTCTGCTCACGTAACTGATCATGCACACATCACGTGGCTATCATGCACTGCTCACGTGGCTCGTCATGAATGATCACGTAGCTACCATATACTGGTCACGTGACTGATCATGCACAGATCACGTAAATGATCATGCACTGTTCACGTGACTGATCATGTACTGATCACGTGACTGATCATGCACTGATCACGTGGCTGATCATGCACTGTCACGTGACTGATCATGCACTGATCACGTGGCATCATGCACTGATCACGTGGCTGATCATGCACTGATCACGTGTCTGATCATGCACTGATCACGTGGCTGATCATGCACTGATCACGTGACTGATCATGCACTGATCACGTGGCACTCATGCACTGATCACGTGGCTGATCATGCACTGATCACGTGACTGATCATGCACTGATCACGTGGCTATCATGCACTGATCACGTGGCTGATCATGCACTGATCACGTAGCTACCATGCACTGGTCACGTGACTGATCATGCACTGATCACGTGACTGATCATGCACTGATCACGTGACTGATCATGCACTGATCACGTGACTGATCATGCACTGATCACGTGGCTATCATGCACTGATCACGTGGCTGATCATGCAAGATCACGTAGCTACCATGTACTGGTCACGTGACTGATCATGCACTGATCACGTGGCTATCATGCACTGATCACGTGGCTGATCATGCACTGATCACGTGACTGATCATGCACTGATCACGTGACTGATCATGCACTGATCACGTGGCTGATCATGCACTGATCACGCAGCTATCATGCACTGATCACATGACTGATCATGCACTGATCACATGACTGATCATGCACTGATCACGTGGCTTATCATGCACTGATCATGTGACTGATCATGTGCTGATCATGTTTGGTGTCATACACTGATCATGTGCCTCTGGAGGCAATGAACAAAGAGCTGAGTAGGCAGGAATCAGTCAGCAGGCAATAATCATGGAACTCAGCTGTGAGAAATCATGCTGCTCAGCTGGCAATAATCAAGCAGCTGAGCAGGCAGGAATTACACAGCACAGGTGGCAATTGTCAAGCAGATGACAGGCAGGAATCGTGCAGCTCAGCTGGCAATTGTCAAGCAGATGAGCAGACAGTAATCACGCAGCTCAGCAGGCCCTGATCACGTGACTGAGCATGCACTGTTCACGTGGCTGATCATACACTGATCACGTGACTGATCATGCACTGATCACTTGGCTATCATGCACTGATCACGTGACTGATCATGCACTGATCACGTAATTGTATGCACTGATCACGTGGCTATCATGCACTGATCACGTGGCTGATCATGCACTGATCACGTGACTGATCATGCACTGATCACGTGGCTATCATGCACTGATCACGTGGCTGATCATGCACTGATCACGGGACTGATCATGCACTGATCACGGGCTATCATGCACTGACTACATGACTCACATGCACTGATCACGTGGATGATCATGCACTGATCACGTGACTGATCATGCACTGATCACGTGACTGATCATGCACTGATCACGTGGCTGATCATGCACTGATCACGTGGCTATCATGCACTGATCACGTGGCTGATCATGCACTGATCACGTAGCTACCATGTACTGATCACGTGACTGATCATGCACTGATCACGTGGCTATCATGCACTGATCACGTGGCTGATCATGCACTGATCACGTGGCTGATCATGCACTGATCACGTGACTGATCATGCACTGATCACGTGGCTATCATGCACTGATCACGTGGCTGATCATGCACTGATCACGTGGCTATCATGCACTGATCACGTGGCTATCATGCACTGATCACGTGGCTGATCATGCACTGATCACGTGACTGATCATGCACTGATCACGTGACTATCATGCACTGATCACGTGACTTCATGCACTGATCACGTGACTGATCATGCACTGATCACGTGGCTATCATGCACTGATCACGTGGCTGATCATGCACTGATCACGTGGCTATCATGCACTGATCACGTGGCTGATCATGCACTGATCACGTGACTGATCATGCACTGATCACGTGGCTATCATGCACTGATCACGTGGCTGATCATGCACTGATCACGTAGCTACCATGCACTGATCACGTGACTGATCATGCACTGATCACGTGACTGATCATGCACTGATCACGTGGCTGATCATGCACTGATCACGTGGCTATCATGCACTGATCACGTGGCTGATCATGCAATGATCACGCAGCTACCATGCACTGATCACGTGACTGATCATGCACTGATCACGTAACTGATCATGCACTGATCACGTGGCTGATCATGCACTGATCACGTGGCTGATCATGCACTGATCACGTGACTGATCATGCACTGATCACGTGACTGATCATGCACTGATCACGTGGCTGATCATGCACTGATACCGTGACTGAGCATGGACTGATCACATGACTATCATGTAGTGATCACGTGACTTAATGGCGCTGATCATGTGACTGATCATGCGCTGATCATGTTTGCTATCATACACTGATCATGTGCCTCTGGAGGCAATAAACAAAGAGCTGAGTAGGCACGAATCAAACAGTCAGCAGGCAATAATCATGGAACTCAGGTGTGAGGAATCATGCTGCTCAGCTGGCAATAATCAAGCAGCTGAGCAGGCAGGAATTACGCAGCACAGCTGGCAATTGTCAAGCAGATGACAGGCAGGAATCATGCAGCTCAGCTGGCAATTGTCAAGCAGATGAGCAGACAGTAATCACGCAGCTCAGCAGGCCCTGATCACGTGACTGAGCATGCACTGTTCACGTGGCTGATCATACACTGATCACGTGATGATCATGCACTGATCACTTGGATATCATGCACTGATCACGTGGCTGATCATACACTGTTCACGTGTCTGACCATGCACTGATCACGTGGCTGATCATACACTGCTCACGTAACTGATCATGCACTGATCACGTGGCTATCATGCACTGATCACGTGGCTGAACATGCACTGTTCACGTGGCTGATCACACACCTGTCACGTGACATATCATGCACTGATCACGTGGCACTCATGCACTGATCACGTGGCTGATCATACACTGATCACGTGACTGATCATGCACTGATCACGTGGCTGATCATGCACTGCTCACGTGACTGATCATGCACTGATCACGTGGCACTCATGCACTGATCACGTGGCTGATCATGCACTGATCACGTAACTGATCATGCACTGATCACGTGGCTATCATGCACTGATCACGTGGCTGATCATGCAATGATCACGTAGCTACCATATACTGGTCACGTGACTGATCATGCACTGATCACGTAAATGATCATGCACTGATCACGTGACTGATCATGCACTGATCACGTGACTGATCATGCACTGATCACGTGGCTATCATGCACTGATCACGTGGCTGATCATGCACTGATCACGTAGCAACCATGTACTGATCACGTGACTGATCATGCACTGATCACGTAATTGATCATGCACTGATCACGTGGCTATCATGCACTGATCACGTGGCTGATCACACATGATCACGTGACTGATCATGCACTGATCACGTGGCTATCATGCACTGATCACGTGGCTATCATGCACTGATCACGTGGCTATCATGCACTGATCACGTGGCTGATCATGCACTGATCACGTAGCTATCATGCACTGATCACGTGACTGATCATGCACTGATCACGTGGCTGATCATGCACTGATCACGTGGCTGATCATGCACTGATCACGTGGCTGATCATGCACTGATCACGTGACTGATCATGCACTGATCACGTGACTGATCATGCACTGATCACGTGGCTATCATGCACTGATCACGTGGATCATGCACTGATCACGTGGCTGATCATGCACTGATCACGTGACTGATCATGCACTGATCACGTGGCTATCATGCACTGATCACGTGGCTATCATGCACTGATCACGTGGCTGATCATGCACTGATCACGTAGCTATCATGCACTGATCACGTGACTGATCATGCACTGATCACGTGACTGATCATGCACTGATCACGTGACTGATCATGCACTGATCACGTGACTGATCATGCACTGATCACGTGACTGATCATGCACTGATCACGTGGCTATCATGCACTGATCACGTGACTGATCATGCACTGATCACGTCTATATCATGCACTGATCACGTGACTGATCATGCACTGATCACGTGGCTGATCATGCACTGATCACGTGACTATCATGCACTGATCACGTGGCTGATCATGCACTGATCACGTGGCTATCATGCACTGATCACGTGGCTGATCATGCACTGATCACGTGGCTATCATGCACTGATCACGTGGCTGATCATGCACTGATCACGCAGCTACCATGCACTGATCACGTGACTGATCATGCACTGATCACGTAACTGATCATGCACTGATCACGTGGCTTATCATGCACTGATCATGTGACTGATCATGTGCTGATCATGTTTGGTGTCATACACTGATCATGTGCCTCTGGAGGCAATGAACATAGAGCTGAGTAGGCAGGAATCAGTCAGCAGGCTAAAATCATGGAACTCAGCTCTGAGAAATCATGCTGCTCAGCTGGCAATAATCAAGTAGATGAGCAGGCAGGAATTACGCAGCACAGGTGGCAATTGTCAAGCAGATGACAGGCAGGAATCGTGCAGCTCAGCTGGCAATTGTCAAGCAGATGAGCAGACAGTAATCACGCAGCTCAGCAGGCCCTGATCACGTGACTGAGCATGCACTGATCACGTGGCTGATCATACACTGATCACGTGACTGATCATGCACTGATCACGTGGCTATCATGCACTGATCACGTGGCTGATCATGCACTGATCACGTGGCTACCATGCACTGATCACGTGACTGATCATGCACTGATCACGTAACTGATCATGCACTGATCACGTGACTGATCATGCACTGATCACGTGACTGATCATGCACTGATCACGTGGCTATCATGCACTGATCACGTGGCTGATCATGCACTGATCACGTAGCTACCATGCACTGATCACGTGACTGATCATGCACTGATCACGTGGCTGATCATGCACTGATCACGTGGCTGATCATGCACTGATCACGTGACTGATCATGCACTGATCACGTGACTGATCATGCACTGATCACGTGGCTGATCATGCACTGATCACGTGGCTATCATGCACTGATCACGTGACTGATCATGCACTGATCACGTGACTGATCATGCACTGATCACGTGGCTTATCATGCACTGATCATGTGACTGATCATGTGCTGATCATGTTTGGTGTCATACACTGATCATGTGCCTCTGGAGGCAATGAACAAAGAGCTGAGTAGGCAGGATTCAGTCAGCAGGCTATAATCATGGAACTCAGCTCTGAGAAATCATGCTGCTCAGCTGGCAATAATCAAGTAGATGAGCAGGCAGGAATTACACAGCACAGGTGGCAATTGTCAAGCAGATGACAGGCAGGAATCGTGCAGCTCAGCTGGCAATTGTCAAGCAGATGAGCAGACAGTAATCACGCAGCTCAGCAGGCCCTGATCACGTGACTGAGCATGCACTGTTCACGTGGCTGATCATACACTGATCACGTGACTGATCATGCACTGATCACGTGGCTATCATGCACTGATCACGTGACTGATCATGCACTGATCACGTAATTGTCATGCACTGATCACGTGGCTATCATGCACTGATCACGTGGCTGATCATGCACTGATCACGTGACTGATCATGCACTGATCACGTGGCTATCATGCACTGATCACGTGGCTGATCATGCACTGATCACGGGACTGATCATGCACTGATCACGGGCTATCATGCACTGACACATGACTGACATGCACTGATCACGTGGATGATCATGCACTGATCACGTGACTGATCATGCACTGATCACGTGACTGATCATGCACTGATCACGTGGCTGATCATGCACTGATCACGTGGCTATCATGCACTGATCACGTGGCTGATCATGCACTGATCACGTAGCTATCATGCACTGATCACGTGACTGATCATGCACTGATCACGTGGCTATCATGCACTGATCACGTGGCTGATCATGCACTGATCACGTGCCTGATCATGCACTGATCACGTGACTGATCATGCACTGATCACGTGGCTATCATGCACTGATCACGTGGCTGATCATGCACTGATCACGTGGCTATCATGCACTGATCACGTGGCTATCATGCACTGATCACGTGGCTGATCATGCACTGATCACGTGACTGATCATGCACTGATCACGTGACTATCATGCACTGATCACGTGACTTCATGCACTGATCACGTGACTGATCATGCACTGATCACGTGGCTATCATGCACTGATCACGTGGCTGATCATGCACTGATCACGTGGCTATCATGCACTGATCACGTGGATGATCATGCACTGATCACGTGACTGATCATGCACTGATCACGTGACTGATCATGCACTGATCACGTGGCTGATCATGCACTGATCACGTGGCTATCATGCACTGATCACGTGGCTGATCATGCAATGATCACGTAGCTACCATGTACTGGTCACGTGACTGATCATGCACTGATCACGTAATTGATCATGCACTGATCACGTGGCTGATCATGCACTGATCACGTGGCTGATCATACACTGATCACGTGACTGATCATGCACTGATCACGTGACTGATCATGCACTGATCACGTGGCTATCATGCACTGATCACGTGGCTGACATACACTGATCACGTGCCTGATCATGCACTGATCACGTGGCTGATCATGCACTGATCACGTGACTGATCATGCACTGATCACGTGTCTGATCATGCACTGATCACGTGGCTATCATGCACTGCTCACGTGGCTGATCATGCATGATCACGCAGCTACCATGTACTGGTCACATGACTGATCATGCACTGATCACGTGACTGATCATGCACTGATCACGTGGCTATCATGCACTACTCACGTGGCTGATCATGCAATGATCATGTAGCTACCATGTACAGGTCACGTGAATGATCATACACCCATCAGGTGACTGATCATGCACTGATCACGTGGCTATCATGCACTGATCACGAGACTGATCATGCACTGATCACGTCTATATCATGCACTGATCACATGACTGCCCATGCACTGATCACGTGGATGATCATACACTAATCATGTGACAGATCATGCACTGATCACGTGGCTGATCATGCACTGATACCGTGACTGAGCATGGACTGATCACATGACTATCATGTAGTGATCACGTGACTTAATGGCGCTGATCATGTGACTGATCATGCGCTGATCATGTTTGCTATCATACACTGATCATGTGCCTCTGGAGGCAATGAACAAAGAGCTGAGTAGGCACGAATCAGTCAGCAGGCAATAATCATGGAACTCAGCTGTGAGGAATCATGCTGCTCAGCTGGCAATAATCAAGCAGCTGAGCAGGCAGGAATTACGCAGCACAGCTGGCAATTGTCAAGCAGATGACAGGCAGGAATCGTGCAGCTCAGCTGGCAATTGTCAAGCAGATGAGCAGACAGTAATCACGCAGCTCAGCAGGCCCTGATCACGTGACTGAGCATGCACTGTTCACGTGGCTGATCATACACTGATCACGTGATTGATCATGCACTGATCACTTGGATATCATGCACTGATCACGTGGCTGATCATACACTGTTCACGTGTCTGACCATGCACTGATCACGTGGCTGATCATACACTGCTCACGTAACTGATCATGCACTGATCACGTGGCTATCATGCACTGATCACGTGGCTGAACATGCACTGTTCACGTGGCTGATCACACACTGTCACGTGACATATCATGCACTGATCACGTGGCTATCATGCACTGATCACGTGGCTGATCATGCAATGATCACGTAGCTATCATGCACTGTCACGTGACTGATCATGCACTGATCACGTAAATGATCATGCACTGATCACGTGACTGATCATGCACTGATCACGTGACTGATCATGCACTGATCACGTGGCTGATCATGCACTGATCACGTGACTGATCATGCACTGATCACGTGGCTGATCATGCACTGATCACGTGGCTGATCATGCACTGATCACGTGACTGATCATGCACTGATCACGTGGCTATCATGCACTGATCACGTGGCTGATCATGCACTGATCACGTGACTGATCATGCACTGATCACGTGACTGATCATGCACTGATCACGTGGCTATCATGCACTGATCACGTGGCTGATCACACTGATCACGTGACTGATCATGCACTGATCACGTGGCTATCATGCACTGATCACGTGGCTGATCATGCACTGATCACGGGACTGATCATGCACTGATCACGGGCTATCATGCACTGACACATGACTGATCATGCACTGATCACGTGGCTGATCATGCACTGATCACGTGACTGATCATGCACTGATCACGTGACTGATCATGCACTGATCACGTGGCTGATCATGCACTGATCACGTGGCTATCATGCACTGATCACGTGGCTGATCATGCACTGATCACGTAGCTACCATGCACTGATCACGTGACTGATCATGCACTGATCACGTAATTGATCATGCACTGATCACGTGGCTGATCATGCACTGATCACGTGGCTGATCATGCACTGATCACGTGACTGATCATGCACTGATCACGTGACTGATCATGCACTGATCACGTGGCTATCATGCACTGATCACGTGGCTGATCATGCACTGATCACGTGGCTGATCATGCACTGATCACGTGGCTGATCATGCACTGATCACGTGACTGATCATGCACTGATCACGTGACTGATCATGCACTGATCACGTGGCTATCATGCACTGCTCACGTGGCTGATCATGCAATGATCATGTAGCTACCATGTACAGGTCACGTGAATGATCATACACCCATCAGGTGACTGATCATGCACTGATCACGTGGCTATCATGCACTGATCACGAGACTGATCATGCACTGATCACGTCTATATCATGCACTGATCACATGACTGCCCATGCACTGATCACGTGGATGATCATACACTAATCATGTGACAGATCATGCACTGATCACGTGGCTGATCATGCACTGATACCGTGACTGAGCATGGACTGATCACATGACTATCATGTAGTGATCACGTGACTTAATGGCGCTGATCATGTGACTGATCATGCGCTGATCATGTTTGCTATCATACACTGATCATGTGCCTCTGGAGGCAATAAACAAAGAGCTGAGTAGGCACGAATCAAACAGTCAGCAGGCAATAATCATGGAACTCAGCTGTGAGGAATCATGCTGCTCAGCTGGCAATAATCAAGCAGCTGAGCAGGCAGGAATTACGCAGCACAGCTGGCAATTGTCAAGCAGATGACAGGCAGGAATCGTGCAGCTCAGCTGGCAATTGTCAAGCAGATGAGCAGACAGTAATCACGCAGCTCAGCAGGCCCTGATCACGTGACTGAGCATGCACTGTTCACGTGGCTGATCATACACTGATCACGTGATTGATCATGCACTGATCACTTGGATATCATGCACTGATCACGTGGCTGATCATACACTGTTCACGTGTCTGACCATGCACTGATCACGTGGCTGATCATACACTGATCACGTAACTGATCATGCACTGATCACGTGGCTATCATGCACTGATCACGTGGCTGATCATGCACTGTTCACGTGGCTGATCACACACCTGTCACGTGACATATCATGCACTGATCACGTGACTGATCATGCACTGATCACGTGGCTATCATGCACTGATCACGTGGCTGATCATGCACTGATCACGTGCTGATCATGCACTGATCACGTGGCTGATCATGCACTGATCACGTGACTGATCATGCACTGATCACGTGGCTATCATGCACTGATCACGTGACTGATCATGCACTGATCACGTGACTGATCATGCACTGATCAGTGGCTATCATGCACTGATCACGTGGCTGATCATGCACTGATCACGTGACTGATCATGCACTGATCACTGGCTATCATGCACTGATCACGTGGATATCATGCACTGATCACGTGGCTGATCATGCACTGATCACGTGACTGATCATGCACTGATCACGTCTGTATCATGCACTGATCACGTGACTGATCATGCACTGATCACGTGGATGATCATGCACTGATCACGTGACTGATCATGCACTGATCACGTGGCTATCATGCACTGATCACGTGGCTGATCATGCACTGATCACGTGGCTGATCATGCACTGATCACGTGGCTGATCATGCACTGATCACGTGACTGATCATGCACTGATCACGTGGCTATCATGCACTGATCACGTGGCTGATCATGCACTGATCACGTGGCTGATCATGCACTGATCACGTGACTGATCATGCACTGATCACGTGGCATCATGCACTGATCACGTGGCTGATCATGCACTGATCACGTGACTGATCATGCACTGATCACGTGGCTATCATGCACTGATCACGTGGCTGATCATGCACTGATCACGTAGCTATCATGCACTGATCACGTGACTGATCATGCACTGATCACGTGACTGATCATGCACTGATCACGTGGCTATCATGCACTGATCACGTGGATATCATGCACTGATCACGTGGCTGATCATGCACTGATCACGTGACTGATCATGCACTGATCACGTGGCTATCATGCACTGATCACGTGGCTATCATGCACTGATCACGTGGCTGATCATGCAATGATCACGTAGCTATCATGCACTGGTCACGTGACTGATCATGCACTGATCACGTGACTGATCATGCACTGATCACGTGACTGATCATGCACTGATCACGTGACTGATCATGCACTGATCACGTGACTGATCATGCACTGATCACGTGGCTATCATGCACTGATCACGTGGCTGATCATGCACTGATCACGCAGCTACCATGCACTGATCACGTGACTGATCATGCACTGATCACGTAATTGATCATGCACTGATCACGTGGCTTATCATGCACTGATCATGTGACTGATCATGTGCTGATCATGTTTGCTATCATACACTGATCATGTGCCTCTGGAGGCAATGAACAAAGAGCTGAGTAGGCAGGAATCAGTAGGCAATAATCATGGAACTCAGCTGTGAGAAATCATGCTGCTCAGCTGGCAATAATCAAGCAGCTGAGCAGGCAGGAATTATGCAGCACAGCTGGCAATTGTCAAGCAGATGACAGGCAGGAATCGTGCAGCTCAGCTGGCAATTGTCAAGCAGATGAGCAGACAGTAATCACGCAGCTCAGCAGGCCCTGATCACGTGACTGAGCATGCACTGTTCACGTGGCTGATCATACACTGATCACGTGACTGATCATGCACTGATCACGTGGCTATCATGCACTGATCACGTGACTGATCATGCACTGATCACGTAATTGTCATGCACTGATCACGTGGCTATCATGCACTGATCACGTGGCTGATCATGCACTGATCACGTGACTGATCATGCACTGATCACGTCTATATCATGCACTGATCACGTGACTGATCATGCACTGATCACGTGGCTGATCATGCACTGATCATGTGACTGATCATGCACTGATCACGTGGCTATCATGCACTGCTCACGTGGCTGATCATGCAATGATCACGTAGCTACCATGTACTGGTCACGTGACTGATCATGCACTGATCACGTAATTGATCATGCACTGATCACGTGACTGATCATGCACTGATCACGTGACTGATCATGCACTGATCACGTGACTGATCATGCACTGATCACGTGGCTATCATGCACTGCTCACGTGGCTGATCATGCACTGATCACGTAGCTACCATGTACTGGTCACGTGACTGATCATGCACTGATCACGTAATTGATCATGCACTGATCACGTGGCTGATCATGCACTGATCACGTGGCTGATCATGCACTGATCACGTGACTGATCATGCACTGATCACGTGACTGATCATGCACTGATCACGTGGCTATCATGCACTGATCACGTGGCTGATCATGCACTGATCACGTGCCTGATCATGCACTGATCACATGACTGATCATGCACTGATCACGTGACTGATCATGCACTGATCACGTGGCTATCATGCACTACTCACGTGGCTGATCATGCAATGATCATGTAGCTACCATGTACTGGTCACGTGACTGATCATACACCCATCAGGTGACTGATCATGCACTGATCACGTGGCTGATCATGCACTGATCACGTGACTGATCATGCACTGATCACGTGATAAATCATGCACTGATCACATAGCTATCATGCACTGATCACGTGGCTGATCATGCACTGATCACGTGGCTGATCATGCACTGATACCGTGACTGAGCATGGACTGATCACATGACTATCATGTAGTGATCACGTGACTTAATGGCACTGATCATGTGACTGATCATGCACTGATCATGTTTGCTATCATACACTGATCATGTGCCTCTGGAGGCAATAAACAAAGAGCTGAGTAGGCACGAATCAAACAGTCAGCAGGCAATAATCATGGAACTCAGCTGTGAGGAATCATGCTGCTCAGCTGGCAATAATCAAGCAGCTGAGCAGGCAGGAATTACGCAGCACAGCTGGCAATTGTCAAGCAGATGACAGGCAGGAATCATGCAGCTCAGCTGGCAATTGTCAAGCAGATGAGCAGACAGTAATCACGCAGCTCAGCAGGCCCTGATCACGTGACTGAGCATGCACTGTTCACGTGGCTGATCATACACTGATCACGTGATGATCATGCACTGATCACTTGGATATCATGCACTGATCACGTGGCTGATCATACACTGTTCACGTGTCTGACCATGCACTGATCACGTGGCTGATCATACACTGCTCACGTAACTGATCATGCACTGATCACGTGGCTATCATGCACTGATCACGTGACTGATCATGCACTGATCACGTGGCTGATCATGCACTGATCACGTGGCTTATCATGCACTGATCATGTGACTGATCATGTGCTGATCATGTTTGGTGTCACACACTGATCATGTGCCTCTGGAGGCAATGAACATAGAGCTGAGTAGGCAGGAATCAGTCAGCAGGCTATAATCATGGAACTCACCTCTGAGAAATCATGCTGCTCAGCTGGCAATAATCAAGTAGATGAGCAGGCAGGAATTACGCAGCACAGGTGGCAATTGTCAAGGAGATGACAGGCAGGAATCGTGTAGCTCAGCTGGAAATTGTCAAGCAGATGAGCAGACAGTAATCACGCAGCTCAGCAGGCACTGATCACGTGACTGATCATGCACTGATCACGTGGCTGATCACACACTGATCACGTGACTGATCATGCACTGATCACGTGACTGATCATGCACTGATCACGTGGCTGATCATGCACTGATCACGTGGCTGATCATGCACTGATCACGTGGCTGATCATGCACTGATCACGTGACTGATCATGCACTGATCACGTGACTGATCATGCACTGATCACGTGGCTATCATGCACTACTCACGTGGCTGATCATGCAATGATCATGTAGCTACCATGTACAGGTCACGTGAATGATCATACACCCATCAGGTGACTGATCATGCACTGATCACGTGGCTATCATGCACTGATCACGAGACTGATCATGCACTGATCACGTCTATATCATGCACTGATCACATGACTGCCCATGCACTGATCACGTGGATGATCATACACTAATCATGTGACAGATCATGCACTGATCACGTGGCTGATCATGCACTGATACCGTGACTGAGCATGGACTGATCACATGACTATCATGTAGTGATCACGTGACTTAATGGCGCTGATCATGTGACTGATCATGCGCTGATCATGTTTGCTATCATACACTGATCATGTGCCTCTGGAGGCAATAAACAAAGAGCTGAGTAGGCACGAATCAAACAGTCAGCAGGCAATAATCATGGAACTCAGCTGTGAGGAATCATGCTGCTCAGCTGGCAATAATCAAGCAGCTGAGCAGGCAGGAATTACGCAGCACAGCTGGCAATTGTCAAGCAGATGACAGGCAGGAATCGTGCAGCTCAGCTGGCAATTGTCAAGCAGATGAGCAGACAGTAATCACGCAGCTCAGCAGGCCCTGATCACGTGACTGAGCATGCACTGTTCACGTGGCTGATCATACACTGATCACGTGATTGATCATGCACTGATCACTTGGATATCATGCACTGATCACGTGGCTGATCATACACTGTTCACGTGTCTGACCATGCACTGATCACGTGGCTGATCATACACTGCTCACGTAACTGATCATGCACTGATCACGTGGCTATCATGCACTGATCACGTGGCTGAACATGCACTGTTCACGTGGCTGATCACACACCTGTCACGTGACATATCATGCACTGATCACGTGGCACTCATGCACTGATCACGTGGCTGATCATACTCTGCTCACGTAACTCATCATGCACACATCACGTGGCTATCATGCACTGCTCACGTGGCTGTCATGGAATGATCACGTAGCTACCATATACTGGTCACGTGACTGATCATGCACTGATCACGTAAATGATCATGCACTGTTCACGTGACTGATCATGTACTGATCACGTGACTGATCATGCACTGATCACGTGGCTGATCATGCACTGATCACGTGGCTGATCATGCACTGATCACGTGGCTGATCATGCACTGATCACGTGGCTGATCATGCACTGATCACGTGACTGATCATGCACTGATCACGTGGCTATCATGCACTGATCACGTGGCTGATCATGCAATGATCACGCAGCATCATGTACTGATCACGTGACTGATCATGCACTGATCACGTGGCTGATCATGCACTGATCACGTGACTGATCATGCACTGATCACGTGGCTGATCATGCACTGATCACGTGACTGATCATGCACTGATCACGTGGCTATCATGCACTGATCACGTGCTGATCATGCACTGATCACGTGTCTGATCATGCACTGATCACGTGGCTGATCATGCACTGATCACGTGACTGATCATGCACTGATCACGTGGCTATCATGCACTGATCACGTGGCTGATCATGCACTGATCACGTGGCTGATCATGCACTGATCACGTGACTGATCATGCACTGATCACGTGGCATCATGCACTGATCACGTGGCTGATCATGCACTGATCACGTAACTGATCATGCACTGATCACGTGGCTATCATGCACTGATCACGTGGCTGATCATGCAATGATCACGTAGCTACATATACTGGTCACGTGACTGATCATGCACTGATCACGTAAATGATCATGCACTGATCACGTGACTGATCATGCACTGATCACGTGACTGATCATGCACTGATCACGTGGCTATCATGCACTGATCACGTGGCTGATCATGCAATGATCACGCAGCTACCATGTACTGATCACGTGACTGATCATGCACTGATCACGTGGCTGATCATGCACTGATCACGTGACTGATCATGCACTGATCACGTGGCTATCATGCACTGATCACGTGGCTGATCATGCACTGATCACGCAGCTATCATGCACTGATCACGTGACTGATCATGCACTGATCACGTGACTGATCATGCACTGATCACGTGGCTGATCATGCACTGATCACGTGACTGATCATGCACTGATCACGTGACTATCATGCACTGATCACGTGGCTATCATGCACTGATCACGTGGCTGATCATGCACTGATCACGTGCCTGATCATGCACTGATCACGTGACTGATCATGCACTGATCACGTGACTGATCATGCACTGATCACGTGGCTATCATGCACTGATCACGTGGCTGATCATGCACTGATCACGTAGCTACCATGTACTGTCACGTGACTGATCATGCACTGATCACGTGACTGATCATGCACTGATCACGTGGCTATCATGCACTGATCACGTGGCTGATCATGCACTGATCACGTGACTGATCATGCACTGATCACGTGACTGATCATGCACTGATCACGTGGCTATCATGCACTGATCACGTGGCTGATCATGCACTGATCACGTGGCTGATCATGCACTGATCACGTGGCTATCATGCACTGATCACGTGGCTGATCATGCACTGATCACGTGGCTGATCATGCACTGATCACGTGACTGATCATGCACTGATCACGTGGCATCATGCACTGATCACGTGGCTGATCATACACTGATCACGTGACTGATCATGCACTGATCACGTGGCTATCATGCACTGATCACGTGGCTGTCATGCACTGATCACGTAGCTACCATGCACTGATCACGTGACTGATCATGCACTGATCACGTGACTGATCATGCACTGATCACGTGGCTGATCATGCACTGATACCGTGACTGAGCATGGACTGATCACATGACTATCATGTGTGATCACGTGACTTAATGGTGCTGATCATGTGACTGATCATGCGCTGATCATGTTTGCTATCATACACTGATCATGTGCCTCTGGAGGCAATAAACAAAGAGCTGAGTAGGCACGAATCAAACAGTCAGCAGGCAATAATCATGGAACTCAGCTGTGAGGAATCATGCTGCTCAGCTGGCAATAATCAAGCAGCTGAGCAGGCAGGAATTACGCAGCACAGCTGGCAATTGTCAAGCAGATGACAGGCAGGAATCATGCAGCTCAGCTGGCAATTGTCAAGCAGATGAGCAGACAGTAATCACGCAGCTCAGCAGGCCCTGATCACGTGACTGAGCATGCACTGTTCACGTGGCTGATCATACACTGATCACGTGATTGATCATGCACTGATCACTTGGATATCATGCACTGATCACGTGGCTGATCATGCACTGATCACGTGTCTGACATGCACTGATCACGTGGCTGATCATGCACTGATCACGTAACTGATCATGCACTGATCACGTGGCTGATCATGCACTGATCACGTGGCTGATCATGCACTGATCACGTGGCTACCATGCACTGGTCACGTGACTGATCATGCACTGATCACGTAACTGATCATGCACTGATCACGTGGCTGATCATGCACTGATCACGTGACTGATCATGCACTGATCACGTGACTGATCATGCACTGATCACGTGGCTATCATGCACTGATCACGTGGCTGATCATGCACTGATCACGCAGCTACCATGCACTGATCACGTGACTGATCATGCACTGATCACGTAACTGATCATGCACTGATCACGTGGCTTATCATGCACTGATCATGTGACTGATCATGTGCTGATCATGTTTGGTGTCATACACTGATCATGTGCATCTGGAGGCAATGAACAAAGAGCTGAGTAGGCAGGAATCAGTCAGCAGGCTATAATCATGGAACTCAGCTCTGAGAAATCATGCTGCTCAGCTGGCAATAATCAAGTAGATGAGCAGGCAGGAATTATGCAGCACAGGTGGCAATTGTCAAGGAGATGACAGGCAGGAATCGTACAGCTCAGCTGGCAATTGTCAATCAGATGAGCAGACAGTAATCACGCAGCTCAGCAGTCCCTGATCACGTGACTGAGCATGCACTGTTCACGTGGCTGATCATACACTGATCACGTGACTGATCATGCACTGATCACGTGGCTATCATGCACTGATCACGTGACTGATCATGCACTGATCACGTAATTGTCATGCACTGATCACGTGGCTATCATGCACTGATCACGTGGCTGATCATGCACTGATCACGTGACTGATCATGCACTGATCACGTGGCTATCATGCACTGATCACGTGGCTGATCATGCACTGATCACGTGACTGATCATGCACTGATCACGGGCTATCATGCACTGATACATGACTGATCATGCACTGATCACGTGGCTGATCATGCACTGATCACGTGACTGATCATGCACTGATCACGTGACTGATCATGCACTGATCACGTGGCTATCATGCACTGATCACGTGGCTGATCATGCAATGATCACGTAGCTATCATGCACTGATCACGTGACTGATCATGCACTGATCACGTAATTGATCTGATCATGCACTGATCACGTGACTGATCATGCACTGATCACGTGACTGATCATGCACTGATCACGTGGATATCATGCACTGATCACGTTTGATCATGCACTGATCACGTGACTGATCATGCACTGATCACGTGGCTGATCATGCACTGATCACGTGACTGATCATGCACTGATCACGTGGCTATCATGCACTGATCACGTGGCTGATCACACACTGTCACGTGACTGATCATGCACTGATCATGTGGCACTCATGCACTGATCACGTGGCTGATCATACACTGATCACGTAACTGATCATGCACTGATCACGTGGCTATCATGCACTGATCACGTGGCTGATCATGCAATGATCACGTAGCTACCATATACTGTCACGTGACTGATCATGCACTGATCACGTAAATGATCATGCACTGATCACGTGGACTGATCATGCACTGATCACGTGACTGATCATGCACTGATCACGTGGCTATCATGCACTGATCACGTGGCTGATCATGCACTGATCACGTAGCAACCATGTACTGGTCACGTGACTGATCATGCACTGATCACGTAATTGATCATGCACTGATCACGTGACTGATCATGCACTGATCACGTGGCTGATCACACACTGATCACGTGACTGATCATGCACTGATCACGTGGCTATCATGCACTGATCACGTGGCTATCATGCACTGATCACGTGGATATCATGCACTGATCACGTGGCTGATCATGCACTATCACGTGACTGATCATGCACTGATCACGTGGCTATCATGCACTGATCACGTGGCTGATCATGCACTGATCACGTGGCTGATCATGCACTGATCACGTGACTGATCATGCACTGATCACGTGACTGATCATGCACTGATCACGTGGCTATCATGCACTGATCACGTGGCTGATCATGCACTGATCACGTGGCTATCATGCACTGATCACGTGACTGATCATGCACTGATCACGTAATTGATCATGCACTGATCACGTGGCTGATCATGCACTGATCACGTGACTGATCATGCACTGATCACGTGACTGATCATGCACTGATCACGTGGCTATCATGCACTGATCACGTGGCTGATCATGCACTGATCACGCAGCTATCATGCACTGATCACGTGACTGATCATGCACTGATCACGTAATTGATCATGCACTGATCACGTGGCTGATCATGCACTGATCACGTGACTGATCATGCACTGATCACGTGGCTGATCATGCACTGATCACGTGGCTATCATGCACTGATCACGTGGCTGATCATGCACTGATCACGCAGCTATCATGCACTGATCACGTGACTGATCATGCACTGATCACGTAATTGATCATGCACTGATCACGTGGCTGATCATGCACTGATCACGTGACTGATCATGCACTGATCACGTGGCTGATCATGCACTGATCACGTGGCTATCATGCACTGATCACGTGGCTGATCATGCACTGATCATGTAGCTACCATGTACTGGTCACGTGAATGATCATACACCCATCAGGTGACTGATCATGCACTGATCACGTGGCTATCATGCACTGATCACGAGACTGATCATGCACTGATCACGTCTAATCATGCACTGATCACATGACTGCCCATGCACTGATCACGTGGATGATCATACACTAATCATGTGACAGATCATGCACTGATCACGTGGCTGATCATGCACTGATACCGTGACTGAGCATGGACTGATCACATGACTATCATGTAGTGATCACGTGACTTAATGGCGCTGATCATGTGACTGATCATGCGCTGATCATGTTTGCTATCATACACTGATCATGTGCCTCTGGAGGCAATAAACAAAGAGCTGAGTAGGCACGAATCAAACAGTCAGCAGGCAATAATCATGGAACTCAGCTGTGAGGAATCATGCTGCTCAGCTGGCAATAATCAAGCAGCTGAGCAGGCAGGAATTACGCAGCACAGCTGGCAATTGTCAAGCAGATGACAGGCAGGAATCATGCAGCTCAGCTGGCAATTGTCAAGCAGATGAGCAGACAGTAATCACGCAGCTCAGCAGGCCCTGATCACGTGACTGAGCATGCACTGTTCACGTGGCTGATCATACACTGATCACGTGATTGATCATGCACTGATCACTTGGATATCATGCACTGATCACGTGGCTGATCATACACTGTTCACGTGTCTGACCATGCACTGATCACGTGGCTGATCATACACTGCTCACGTAACTGATCATGCACTGATCACGTGGCTATCATGCACTGATCACGTGACTGATCATGCACTGATCACGTGACTGATCATGCACTGATCACGTGGCTATCATGCACTGATCACGTGGCTGATCATGCACTGATCATGTAGCTATCATGTACTGGTCACGTGACTGATCATGCACTGATCACGTGACTGATCATGCACTGATCACGTGGCTATCATGCACTGATCACGTGGCTGATCATGCACTGATCACGTGACTGATCATGCACTGATCACGTGACTGATCATGCACTGATCACGTGCTATCATGCACTGATCACGTGGCTGATCATGCACTGATCACGTGGCTATCATGCACTGATCACGTGGCTATCATGCACTGATCACGTGGCTGATCATGCACTGATACCGTGACTGATCATGGACTGATCACATGACTATCATGTAGTGATCACGTGACTTAATGGCGCTGATCATGTGACTGATCATGCACTGATCATGTTTGCTATCATACACTGATCATGTGCCTCTGGAGGCAATAAACAAAGAGCTGAGTAGGCACGAATCAAACAGTCAGCAGGCAATAATCATGGAACTCAGCTGTGAGGAATCATGCTGCTCAGCTGGCAATAATCAAGCAGCTGAGCAGGCAGGAATTACACAGCACAGCTGGCAATTGTCAAGCAGATGACAGGCAGGAATCATGCAGCTCAGCTGGCAATTGTCAAGCAGATGAGCAGACAGTAATCACGCAGCTCAGCAGGCCCTGATCACGTGACTGAGCATGCACTGTTCACGTGGCTGATCATACACTGATCACGTGACTGATCATGCACTGATCACGTGGATATCATGCACTGATCACGTGGCTGATCATACACTGATCACGTGTCTGACCATGCACTGATCACGTGGCTGATCATGCACTGATCACGTAACTGATCATGCACTGATCACGTGGCTGATCATGCACTGATCACGTGGCTGATCATGCACTGATCACGTGGCTATCATGCACTGATCACGTGACTGATCATGCACTGATCACGTGACTGATCATGCACTGATCACGTGGCTGATCATGCACTGATCACGTGACTGATCATGCACTGATCACGTGGCTGATCATGCACTGATCACGTGGCTGATCATGCACTGATCACGTGACTGATCATGCACTGATCACGTGACTGATCATGCACTGATCACGTGGCTATCATGCACTGATCACGTGGCTGATCATGCACTGATCACGCAGCTACCATGTACTGATCACGTGACTGATCATGCACTGATCACGTAATTGATCATGCACTGATCACGTGGCTTATCATGCACTGATCATGTGACTGATCATGCTGATCATGTTTGGTGTCATACACTGATCATGTGCCTCTGGAGGCAATGAACAAAGAGCTGAGTAGGCAGGAATCAGTCAGCAGTCAATAATCATGGAACTCAGCTGTGAGTAATCATGCTGCTCAGCTGGCAATAATCAAGTAGATGAGCAGGCAGGAATTATGCAGCACAGGTGGCAATTGTCAAGCAGATGACAGGCAGGAATCGTGCAGCTCAGCTGGCAATTGTCAAGCAGATGAGCAGACAGTAATCACGCAGCTCAGCAGGCCCTGATCACGTGACTGAGCATGCACTGTTCACGTGGCTGATCATACACTGATCACGTGACTGATCATGCACTGATCACGTGGCTATCATGCACTGATCACGTGATCTGCATGCACTGATCACGTAATTGTCATGCACTGATCACGTGGCTATCATGCACTGATCACGTGGCTGATCATGCACTGATCACGTGGCTATCATGCACTGATCACGTGGCTGATCATGCACTGATCACGGGACTGATCATGCACTGATCATGGCGCTATCATGCACTGTCACATGACTGACATGCACTGATCACGTGCTGATCATGCACTGATCACGTGACTGATCATGCACTGATCACGTGACTGATCATGCACTGATCACGTGGCTGATCATGCACTGATCACGTGACTGATCATGCACTGATCACGTGGCTGATCATGCACTGATCACGTGGCTGATCATGCACTGATCACGTGACTGATCATGCACTGATCACGTGACTGATCATGCACTGATCACGTGGCTATCATGCACTGATCACGTGGCTGATCATGCACTGATCACGTGACTGATCATGCACTGATCACTGGCTATCATGCACTGATCACTGGCTATCATGCACTGATCACGTGGCTGATCATGCACTGATCACGTGACTGATCATGCACTGATCACGTCTATATCATGCACTGATCACGTGACTGATCATGCACTGATCACGTGGATGATCATGCACTGATCACGTGACTGATCATGCACTGATCACGTGGCTATCATGCACTGATCACGTGGCTGATCATGCACTGATCACGTAGCTATCATGCACTGATCACGTGACTGATCATGCACTGATCACGTAACTGATCATGCACTGATCACGTGGCTGATCATGCACTGATCACGTGGCTGATCATGCACTGATCACGTGACTGATCATGCACTGATCACGTGACTGATCATGCACTGATCACGTGGCTGATCATGCACTGATCACGTGGCTATCATGCACTGATCACGTGGCTGATCATGCACTGATCACGTAGCTACCATGCACTGGTCACGTGACTGATCATGCACTGATCACGTGACTGATCATGCACTGATCACGTGACTGATCATGCACTGATCACGTGACTGATCATGCACTGATCACGTGACTGATCATGCACTGATCACGTGGCTATCATGCACTGATCACGTGGCTGATCATGCACTGATCACGTGGCTATCATGTACTGGTCACGTGACTGATCATGCACTGATCACATGACTGATCATGCACTGATCACGTGGCTTATCATGCACTGATCATGTGACTGATCATGCGCTGATCATGTTTGCTATCATACACTGATCATGTGCCTCTGGAGGCAATGAACAAAGAGCTGAGTAGGCACGAATCAGTCAGCAGGCAATAATCATGGAACTCAGCTGTGAGGAATCATGCTGCTCAGCTGGCAATAATCAAGCAGCTGAGCAGGCAGGAATTACGCAGCACAGCTGGCAATTGTCAAGCAGATGACAGGCAGGAATCATGCAGCTCAGCTGGCAATTGTCAAGCAGATGAGCAGACAGTAATCACGCAGCTCAGCAGGCCCTGATCACGTGACTGAGCATGCACTGTTCACGTGGCTGATCATACACTGATCACGTGACTGATCATGCACTGATCACGTGACTGATCATGCACTGATCACGTGGCTGATCATGCACTGATCACGTGGCTGATCATGCACTGATCACGGGCTGATCATGCACTGATCACGTGACTGATCATGCACTGATCACGTGGCTGATCATGCACTGATCACGTGGCTATCATGCACTGATCACGTGGCTGATCATGCACTGATCACGTAGCTATCATGCACTGATCACGTGACTGATCATGCACTGATCACGTGACTGATCATGCACTGATCACGTGGCTGATCATGCACTGATCACGTGGCTGATCATGCACTGATCACGTGGCTGATCATGCACTGATCACGTGGCTGATCATGCACTGATCACGTGACTGATCATGCACTGATCACGTGACTGATCATGCACTGATCACGTGGCTATCATGCACTGATCACGTGGCTGATCATGCACTGATCACGTGACTGATCATGCACTGATCACGTGACTGATCATGCACTGATCACGTGACTGATCATGCACTGATCACGTGGCTATCATGCACTGATCACGTGGATATCATGCACTGATCACGTGGCTGATCATGCACTGATCACGTGACTGATCATGCACTGATCACGTGGCTATCATGCACTGATCACGTGACTATCATGCACTGATCACGTGGCTGATCATGCACTGATCACGTGGCTGATCATGCACTGATCACGTGGCTGATCATGCACTGATCACGTGACTGATCATGCACTGATCACGTGACTGATCATGCACTGATCACGTGGCTATCATGCACTGATCACGTGGCTGATCATGCAATGATCACGTAGCTACCATGTACTGGTCACGTGACTGATCATGCACTGATCACGTAATTGATCATGCACTGATCACGTGGCTGATCATGCACTGATCACGTGACTGATCATGCACTGATCACGTGACTGATCATGCACTGATCACGTGGCTATCATGCACTGATCACGTGGCTGATCATGCACTGATCACGTGACTGATCATGCACTGATCACGTGACTGATCATGCACTGATCACGTGGATATCATGCACTGATCACGTGGCTGATCATGCACTGATCACGTGTCTGATCATGCACTGATCACGTGGCTGATCATGCACTGATCACGTAACTGATCATGCACTGATCACGTGGCTATCATGCACTGATCACGTGGCTGATCATGCACTGATCACGTGGCTGATCACACACTGTCACGTGACTGATCATGCACTGATCACGTGGCACTCATGCACTGATCACGTGGCTGATCATACACTGCTCACGTAACTGATCATGCACTGATCACGTGGCTATCATGCACTGCTCACGTGGCTGATCATGCAATGATCACGTAGCTACCATATACTGGTCACGTGACTGATCATGCACTGATCACGTAAATGATCATGCACTGATCACGTGACTGATCATGCACTGATCACGTGACTGATCATGCACTGATCACGTGGCTATCATGCACTGCTCACGTGGCTGATCATGCAATGATCACGTAGCAACCATGTACTGGTCACGTGACTGATCATGCACTGATCACGTAATTGATCATGCACTGATCACTGACTCATCATGCACTGATCACGTGGCTGATCACACACTATCACGTGACTGATCATGCACTGATCACGTGGCTATCATGCACTGATCACGTGGCTGATCATGCACTGATCACGTGGCTATCATGCACTGATCACGTGACTGATCATGCACTGATCACGTGACTGATCATGCACTGATCACGTGGCTATCATGCACTGATCACGTGGCTGATCATGCACTGATCACGCAGCTATCATGCACTGATCACGTGACTGATCATGCACTGATCACGTGGCTGATCATGCACTGATCACGTGGCTGATCATGCACTGATCACGTGGCTGATCATGCACTGATCACGTGACTGATCATGCACTGATCACGTGGCTGATCATGCACTGATCACGTGGCTGATCATGCACTGATCACGTGGCTATCATGCACTGATCACGTGACTGATCATGCACTGATCACGTGACTGATCATGCACTGATCACGTGGCTGATCATGCACTGATCACGTGACTGATCATGCACTGATCACGTGGCTGATCATGCACTGATCACGTGACTGATCATGCACTGATCACGTGGCTATCATGCACTGATCACGTGGCTGATCATGCATGATCACGCAGCTACCATGTACTGGTCACGTGACTGATCATGCACTGATCACGTGACTGATCATGCAGTGATCACGTGGCTATCATGCACTACTCACGTGGCTGATCATGCAATGATCATGTAGCTACCATGTACAGGTCACGTGAATGATCATACACCCATCAGGTGACTGATCATGCACTGATCACGTGGCTATCATGCACTGATCACGAGACTGATCATGCACTGATCACGTCTATATCATGCACTGATCACATGACTGCCCATGCACTGATCACGTGGATGATCATACACTAATCATGTGACAGATCATGCACTGATCACGTGGCTGATCATGCACTGATACCGTGACTGAGCATGGACTGATCACATGACTATCATGTAGTGATCACGTGACTTAATGGCGCTGATCATGTGACTGATCATGCGCTGATCATGTTTGCTATCATACACTGATCATGTGCCTCTGGAGGCAATAAACAAAGAGCTGAGTAGGCACGAATCAAACAGTCAGCAGGCAATAATCATGGAACTCAGCTGTGAGGAATCATGCTGCTCAGCTGGCAATAATCAAGCAGCTGAGCAGGCAGGAATTACGCAGCACAGCTGGCAATTGTCAAGCAGATGACAGGCAGGAATCGTGCAGCTCAGCTGGCAATTGTCAAGCAGATGAGCAGACAGTAATCACGCAGCTCAGCAGGCCCTGATCACGTGACTGAGCATGCACTGTTCACGTGGCTGATCATACACTGATCACGTGATTGATCATGCACTGATCACTTGGATATCATGCACTGATCACGTGGCTGATCATACACTGTTCACGTGTCTGACCATGCACTGATCACGTGGCTGATCATACACTGCTCACGTAACTGATCATGCACTGATCACGTGGCTATCATGCACTGATCACGTGGCTGAACATGCACTGTTCACGTGGCTGATCACACACCTGTCACGTGACATATCATGCACTGATCACGTGGCACTCATGCACTGATCACGTGGCTGATCATACTCTGCTCACGTAACTGATCATGCACACATCACGTGGCTATCATGCACTGCTCACGTGGCTGATCATGCAATGATCACGTAGCTACCATATACTGGTCACGTGACTGATCATGCACAGATCACGTAAATGATCATGCACTGTTCACGTGACTGATCATGCACTGATCACGTGACTGATCATGCACTGATCACGTGGCTATCATGCACTGCTCACGTGGCTGATCATGCAATGATCACGTAGCAACCATGTACTGGTCACGTGACTGATCATGCACTGATCACGTAATTGATCATGCACTGATCACGTGGCTCATCATGCACTGATCACGTGGCTGATCACACACGTATCACGTGACTGATCATGTACTGGTCACGTGACTATCATGCACCGATCACGTAATTAATCCTGCACTGATCACCTGGATATCATGAACTGATCACGTGGCTGATCACACACTATCACGTGACAGATCATGCACTGATCACGTGGCTATCCTGCACTGATCACGTGGCTGATCAAGCACTGATCACGTGGCTGATCAAGCACTGATCACGTGGCTATCATGCACTGATCACGTGACTGATCATGCACTGATCACGTGGCTGATCAAGCACTGATCACGTGGCTATCATGCACTGATAACGTGGCTGATCATGCACTGATCACGCAGCTACCATGCGCTGGTCACGTGACTGATCATGCACTGATCACGTGGCTAATCATACACTGATCACGTGTCTGACCATGCACTGATCACGTGGCTGATCATACACTGCTCACGTGGCAGATCAAGCACTCATCAGGTAATTGATCTTGCACTGATCACGTGGCTGATCACGCAATGATCACGTAGCTACCATGTACTGGTCCTGTGAGTGATCATGCACTGATCACGTGGCTGATCATGCACTGATCACGTGACTGATCATGCACTGATCACGTGGCTGATCATGCACTGATCACGTGTCTGATCATGCACTGATCACGTGGCTATCATGCACTGCTCACGTGGCTGATCATGCGATGATCACGCAGGTACCATGTACTGGTCACGTGACTGATCATGCACTGATCACGTGACTGATCATGCAGTGATAACATGGCTATCATGCACTACTCACGTGGCTGATCATGCAATGTTCATGTAGCTACAATGTACAGGTCACTTGAATGATCATACACCCATCAGGTGACTGATCATGCACTGATCACGTGGCTATCATGCACTGATCTCGAGACTGATAATGCACTGATCACGTCTATATCATGCACTGATCACATGACTGTCCATGCACTGATCACGTGCATGATCATACACTAATCATGTGACAGATCATGCACTGATCACGTGGCTGATCATGCACTGATACCGTGACTGAACATGGACTGATCACATGACTATCATGTAGTGATCACGTGACTTAATGGCGCTGATCATGTGACTGATCATGCGCTGATCATGTTTGCTATCATACACTGATCATGTGCCTCTGGAGGCAATAAACAAAGAGCTGAGTAGGCACGAATCATACAGTCAGCAGTCAATAATCATGGAACTCAGGTGTGAGGAAGCATGCTGCTCAGCTGGCAATAATCAAGCAGCTGAGCAGGCATGAATTACCCAGCACAGCTGGCAATTGTCAAACAGATGACAGGCAGGAATCGTGCAGCTCAGCTGGCAATTGTCCAACAGATTAGCAGACAGTAATCACGCAGCTCAGCAGGCCCTGATCACGTGACTGAGCATGCACTGTTCACGTGGCTGATCATACATTGATCACGTGATTGATCATGCACTGATCACTTGGATATCATGCACTGATCACGTGGCTGATCATACACTGTTCACGTGTCTGACCATGCAGTGATCACGTGGCTGATCATACACTGCTCACGTAACTGATCATGCACTGATCACGTGGCTATCATGCACTGAATACGTGGCTGAACATGCACTGTTCACGTGGCTGATCACACACCTGTCACGTGACATATCATGCACTGATCACGTGGCACTCATGCACTGATCACGTGGCTGATCATACTCTGCTCATGTAACTCATCATGCACACATCATGTGGCTATCATGCACTGCTCACGTGGTTCGTCATGAACTGATCACGTAGCTACCATATACTGGTCACGTGACTGATCATGCACAGATCACGTAAATTATCATGCACTGTTCACGTGACTGATCATGTACTGATCACGTGACTGATCATGCACTGATCACGTGGCTATCATGCTCTGCTCACGTGGCTGATCATGCACCGATCACGTAGCAACCACGTACTGGTCTCGTGACTGATCATGCACCGATCATGTAATTGATCCTGCACTGATCACGTAGCTCATCACGCACTGATCCGGTGGCTGATCACACACGTATCACGTGACTGATCATGTATAGATCACGTGACTAATCATGAAGTGATCACGTGGCTATCCTGCACTGATCAGGTGGATATCAGGCACTGATCACGTGGATGATCACACACGTATCACGTGACTGATCATGCACTGATCACGTGGCTATCATGCACTGATATCATGCACTGGTCACGTGGCTTATCACATACGTATCACGTGACTGATCATGCACTGATCACGTGGCTATCATGCACAGATCACGTGGTTGATCATGCAATGATCACGTAGCTACCATGTACTGGTCACGTGACTGATCAAGCACTGATCACTTGGCTGATCATGCACTGATCACGTGACTGATCATGCACTGATCACGTGGCTGATCATGCACTGATCACGTGGCTGATCATGCACTGATCACGTGGCTGATCATGCAATGATCACGCAGCTACATGTACTGGTCACATGACTGATCATGCACTGATCACGTAATTGATCACGCACTGATCACCTGGCTTATCATGGATTGATTATGTGATTCATCATGTGCTGATCATGTTTGGTGTCATACACTGATCATGTGCCTCTGGAGGCAATGAACAAAGAGCTGAGTAGGCAGGAATCAGTAGGCAATAATCATGGAACTCAGCTCTGAGAAATCATGCTGCTCAGCTGGCAATAATCAAGTAGATGAGCAGGCAGGAATTATGCAGCACAGGTGGCAATTGTCAAGGAGATGGCAGGCAGGAATCGTACAACTCAGCTGGCAATTGTCAAGCAGATGAGCAGACAGTAATCTCGAAGCTCAGCAGGCCCTGATGACGTGACTGAGCATGCACTATTCACGTGGCTGATCACACACCTATCACGTGACTGACCATGCACTGATCACGTGGCTCTCATAAACTGATGACTTGGCTCATCATGCACTGATCATGTGACTGATCATGCACTGATCACGTAGCTATCTTGCACTGGTCACTTGGCTGATCATACACTCATCACGGGACTGATCGTGCACTGATTGCGGGCTATCATGCATTGACACATGACTCACATGCACTGATCACGTGCATGATCATGCACTGATCACGTGACTACCATGCACTGATCACGTGACTGATCATGCACTGATCACGTGGCTATCATGCACTGATCATTTGGCTGGTCATACACTGATCATGTGCCTGGTCATGCACTGATCATGTGGCTGATCATGCACTGATCACGGGACTGATCATGCACTGATCACGTGGCTATCATGCACAGATCACATGGCTGATCATGCAATGATCACGTGGCTACCATATACTGGTCACGTGACGGATCATGCACTGATCACGTGGCTGATCATGCACTGATCACGTGACAGATCATGCACAGTTCACGAGACTCATCATGCACTGATCACGAGGCTATCATGCACTGATCACGTGGCTGATCATGCACTGTTCACGTGACTGATCATGCACTGATCACGTGGCTGATCATACTCTGCTCACGTAACTGATCATGCACTGATCACGTGGCTATCATGCACTTCTCACCTGGCTGGTCATGCAATGCTCACGTAGCTGCAATATACTGGTCACGTGACTGATCATGCTCAGATCACGTAAATGATGATGCACTGATCAAGTGACTGATCATGTACTGATCACGTGACTGATCATGCACTGATCACGTGGCTATGATGCACTGCTCACGTGGCTGATCATGCAAAGATCACGCAGCAACCATGTACTGGTCACGTGACTGATCATGCACTGATCACGTAGTTGATCCTGCACTGATCACCTGACTCGTCATGCACTGATCACGTGGCTGATCATACACTGATCACGTGACTGATCATGCACTGATCACGTGGCTATCATGCACTAATCACGTGGCTATCATTCACTGATCACATGGACACCATGCACTGATCACGTCGCTGATCACACACTATCACATGACTGATCATGCACTGATCACGTGGCTATCATGCACTGATCACGTGGCTATCATGCACTGATCACGTGGCTAATCATGCACTGATCACGTAACTACCATGTACTGATCACGTGACTGATCATGCACTGATCACGTAATTGATCATGCACTGATCACGTGACTGATCATGCACTGATCACGTGACTGATCATGCACTGATCACGTGGTTATCATGCACTGCTAACTTGGCTGATCATGCAATGATCACACAGCTACCATGCACTGGTCAAGCGGCTGATCATGCACTGATCACGTAATTGATCATGCACTGATCATGTGGCTGATCATGCACTGATCACGTGACTGATCATGCACTGATCACGTGACTGATCACGCACTGATCACGTGGCTATCATGCACTCATCATTTGGCTGGTCATACACTGATCACGCAGCTACCATGTACTGGTCACGTGACTGATCATGCACTGACCACGAGACTGATCATGCACTGATCATGTGGCTATCATGCACTGATCACATGACTGCCCATGCACTGATCACGTGGATGATCATACACTAATCATGTGACAGATCATGCACTGATCACGTGTCTGATCATGCACTGATACCGTGACTGAGCATGGACTGATCACATAACTATCATGTACTGATCACGTGACTTAATGGTGCTGATCATGCGCTGATCATGTTTGCTATCATACACTGAACATGTGCCTCTGGAGGCAATAAACAAAGAGCTGAGTAGGCACGAATCAAACAGTCAGCAGGCAATAATCATGGAACTCAGCTGTGAGGAATCATGCTGCTCAGGTGGCAATAATCTAGCAGCTGAGCAGGCAGGAATTACACAGCACAGCTGCAATTGTCAAGCAGATGAGCAGACAGTAATCGTGCAGCTCAGCAGGCCCTGATCATGTGACTGAGCATGCACTGTTCACGTGGCTGATCATACACTGATCACGTGATGGATCATGCACTGATCACTTGGATATCATGCACTGATCACGTGGCTGATCATACACTGTTCTCGTGGCTGATCACACACCTGTCACATGACATATCATGCACTGATCACGGGACACTCATGCACTGATCACGTGGCTGATCATACTCTGCTCACGTAACTGATCATGCACACATCACGTGGCTATCATACACTGATCAGGTGGCTGAACATGCACTGTTCACGTGGCTGATCACGCACCTGTCACATGACATATCATGCACTGATCACGTGACACTCATGCACTGATCACGTGGCTGATCATACTCTGCTCACGTAACTGATCATGCACACATCACGTGGCTATCATGCACTGCTCACGTGGTTGTCATGCAATGATCACGTAGCTACAATATACTGGTCACGTGACTCATCATGCACAGATTATGTAAATGATCATGCACTGTTCACATGACTGATCATGTACTGATCACGTGACTATCATGCCCTGCTCACGTGGCTCATCATGCAATGATCACGTAGCAACCATGTACTGGTCACGTGACTGATCATGCACTCATCACGTAATTGATCCTGCACAGATCACGTGGCTCATCATGCACTGATCACGTGGCTTATCACACATGTATCACGTGACTGATCATGCAGTGATTACGTAGCTCTCATGCACTGATCACGTGGCTATCATGCACTGATCATGTGGATATCATGCACTGATCACGTGGCTGATCATGCACTGACCATGAGACTGAAAATGCACTGATCACGTCTAATCATGCACTGACCACATGACTGCCCATGCACTGATCATGTGGATGATCATGCACTAATCATGTGACAGATCATGCACTGATCACGTGGCTGACCAGGCACTGATCACGTGGCTGATCATACACTTATCACGTGATTGATCATGCACTGATCACCTGGATATCATGCACTGATCACGTGGCTGATCATACACTGTTCACATGTCTGACCATGCACTAATCACGTGGCTGATCATACACTGTTCACGTAACTGATCATGCACTGATCACGTGGCTATCATGCACTGATCATGTGACTGATCATGCACTGATCACGTGACTGATCATGCCCTGATCACTTGGATATCATGCACTGATCACGTGGCTGATCATGCAATGATCATGAAGCTACCATGTACCGGTCACGTGACCGATCATACACCCATCAGGTGACTGATCATGCACTGATCACGTGGCTATCATGCACTGTCCATGTGGCTGATCATACACTGATCACCTGCCTGGTCATGCACAGATCAGGTGACTAATCATGAACTGATTACGTGGCTATCATGCACTGATCACCTGGCAGATCATGCACTGATCATGTGGCTGATCGTGCAATGATTACGTGGCTGATCATGCACTGATCACGTGCCTGGTCATGCACTGATACCGTGACTGAGCATGGACTGATCACATGACTATCATGTAGTGATCACGTGACTTCATGGCGCTGATCATGTGACTGATCATGCGCTGATCATGTTTGCTATCATACACTGATCATGTGCCTCTGGAGGCAATAAACAAAGAGCTTAGTAGGCACGAATCAAACAGTCAGCAGGCAATAATCATGGAACTCAGCTGTGAGGAATCATGCTGCTCAGCTGGCAATAATCAAGCAGCAGAGCAGGCAGGAATTACACAGCACAGCTGGCAATTGTCAAGCAGATGACAGGCAGGAATCATGCAGCTCAGCTGGCAATTGTCAAGCAGATGAGCAGACAGTAATCACGCAGCTCAGCAGGCCCTTATCACGTGACTGAGCATGCACTGTTCACGTGGCTGATCATACACTGATCACGTGACTGATCATGCACTGATCACTTGGATATCATGCACTGATCACGTGGCTGATCATACACTGATCACGTGTCTGACCATGCACTGATCACGTGGCTGATCATGCACTGATCACGTAGCTATCATGCACTGATCACGTGACTGATCATGCACTGATCACGTGGCTGATCATGCACTGATCACGTGGCTGATCATGCACTGATCACGTGACTGATCATGCACTGATCACGTGACTGATCATGCACTGATCACGTGGCTATCATGCACTGCTCACGTGGCTGATCATGCAATGATCACGCAGCTACCATGTACTGGTCACGTGACTGATCATGCACTGATCACGTAATTGATCATGCACTGATCACGTGGCTTATCATGCACTGATCATGTGACTGATCATGCACTGATCATGTTTGGTGTCATACACTGATCATGTGCATCTGCAGGCAATGAACAAAGAGCTGAGTAGGCAGGAATCAGTCAGCAGGCTATAATCATGGAACTCAGCTGTGAGAAATCATGCTGCTCAGCTGGCAATAATCAAGTAGATGAGCAGGCAGGAATTATGCAGCACAGGTGGCAATTGTCAAGGAGATGACAGGCAGGAATCGTGCAGCTCAGCTGGCAATTGTCAAGCAGATGAGCAGACAGTAATCACGCAGCTCAGCAGGCCCTGATCACGTGACTGAGCATGCACTGTTCACGTGGCTGATCACACACTGATCACGTGACTGATCATGCACTGATCACGTGGCTATCATGCACTGATCACGTGGCTGATCATGCACTGATCACGTGGCTATCATGCACTGATCACGTGGCTGATCATGCACTGATCACGTGGCTATCATGCACTGATCACGTGGCTGATCATGCACTGATCACGGGACTGATCATGCACTGATCACGGGCTATCATGCACTGATCACATGACTGATCATGCACTGATCACGTGGCTGATCATGCACTGATCACGTGACTGATCATGCACTGATCACGTGACTGATCATGCACTGATCACGTGGCTGATCATGCACTGATCACGTGGCTGATCATGCACTGATCACGTGGCTGATCATGCACTGATCACGTGGCTGATCATGCACTGATCACGTGACTGATCATGCACTGATCACGTGACTGATCATGCACTGATCACGTGGCTATCATGCACTGATCACGTGGCTGATCATGCACTGATCACGTGACTGATCATGCACTGATCACGTGACTGATCATGCACTGATCACGTGACTGATCATGCACTGATCACGTGGCTGATCATGCACTATCACGTGGCTGATCATGCACTGATCACGTGACTGATCATGCACTGATCACGTGACTGATCATGCACTGATCACGTGGCTATCATGCACTGATCACTTGGCTGATCATGCACTGATCACGTGACTGATCATGCACTGATCACTGGCTATCATGCACTGATCACGTGGCTGATCATGCACTGATCACGTGGCTGATCATGCACTGATACCGTGACTGAGCATGGACTGATCACATGACTATCATGTAGTGATCACGTGACTTAATGGCGCTGATCATGTGACTGATCATGCGCTGATCATGTTTGCTATCATACACTGATCATGTGCCTCTGGAGGCAATAAACAAAGAGCTGAGTAGGCACGAAACAGTCAGCAGGCAATAATCATGGAACTCAGCTGTGAGGAATCATGCTGCTCAGCTGGCAATAATCAAGCAGCTGAGCAGGCAGGAATTACGCAGCACAGCTGGCAATTGTCAAGCAGATGACAGGCAGGAATCGTGCAGCTCAGCTGGCAATTGTCAAGCAGATGAGCAGACAGTAATCACGCAGCTCAGCAGGCCCTGATCACGTGACTGAGCATGCACTGTTCACGTGGCTGATCATACACTGATCACGTGATGATCATGCACTGATCACTTGGATATCATGCACTGATCACGTGGCTGATCATACACTGTTCACGTGTCTGACCATGCACTGATCACGTGGCTGATCATACACTGCTCACGTAACTGATCATGCACTGATCACGTGGCTATCATGCACTGATCACGTGGCTGAACATGCACTGTTCACGTGGCTGATCACACACCTGTCACGTGACATATCATGCACTGATCACGTGGCACTCATGCACTGATCACGTGGCTGATCATACTCTGCTCACGTAACTGATCATGCACACATCACGTGGCTATCATGCACTGCTCACGTGGCTCGTCATGGAATGATCACGTAGATACCATATACTGGTCACGTGACTGATCATGCACAGATCACGTAAATGGTCATGCACTGTTCACGTGACTGATCATGTACTGATCACGTGACTGATCATGCACTGATCACGTGGCTATCATGCTCTGCTCACGTGGCTGATCATGCAATGATCACGTGGCAACCATGTACTGGTCACGTGACTGATCATGCACTGATCACGTAATTGATCCTGCACTGATCACGTGACTCATCATGCACTGATCACGTGGCTGATCACACATGATCAGCGTGACTGATCATGCACTGATCACGTGGCTCTCATGCACTGATCACGTGGCTATCATGCACTGATCACGTGGCTATCATGCACTGATCACGTGGCTGATCATGCACTGATCACGTAGCAACCATGTACTGATCATGCACTGATCACGTGATTGATCATGCACTGATCACGTGGCTGATCATGCACTGATCACGTGGCTGATCATGCATTGATCACGTGACTGATCATGCACTGATCACGTGACTGATCATGCACTGATCACGTGGCTATCATGCACTGATCACGTGGCTGATCATGCACTGATCACGTGGCTGATCATGCACTATCACGTGACTGATCATGCACTGATCACGTGGCTATCATGCACTGATCACGTGGCTATCATGCACTGATCACGTGGCTGATCATGCACTGATCACGTAGCTATCATGCACTGATCACGTGACTGATCATGCACTGATCACGTGACTGATCATGCACTGATCACGTGACTGATCATGCACTGATCACGTGACTGATCATGCACTGATCACGTGACTGATCATGCACTGATCACGTGGCTATCATGCACTGATCACGTGGCTGATCATGCACTGATCACGTAGCTATCATGCACTGATCACGTGACTGATCATGCACTGATCACGTGACTGATCATGCACTGATCACGTGACTGATCATGCACTGATCACGTGACTGATCATGCACTGATCACGTGGCTATCATGCACTGATCACGTGGCTGATCATGCACTGATCACGTAGCTACATGTACTGGTCACGTGACTGATCATGCACTGATCACGTAATTGATCATGCACTGATCACGTGGCTGATCATGCACTGATCACGTGACTGATCATGCACTGATCACGTGACTGATCATGCACTGATCACGTGGCTATCATGCACTGATCACGTGGCTATCATGCACTGATCACGTGGCTATCATGCACTGATCACGTGGCTGATCATGCACTATCACGTGACTGATCATGCACTGATCACGTGGCTATCATGCACTGATCACGTGACTGATCATGCACTGATCACGTGGCTATCATGCACTGATCACGTGACTGATCATGCACTGATCACGTAGCTGACATGCACTGATCACGTGACTGATCATGCACTGATCACGTAACTGATCATGCACTGATCACGTGACTGATCATGCACTGATCACGTGACTGATCATGCACTGATCACGTGGCTATCATGCACTGATCACGTGGCTGATCATGCACTGATCACGTGGCTACATGCACTGATCACGTGACTGATCATGCACTGATCACGTGGCTGATCATGCACTGATCACGTGGCTGATCATGCACTGATCACGTGACTGATCATGCACTGATCACGTGACTGATCATGCACTGATCACGTGGCTATCATGCACTGATCACGTGGCTGATCATGCACTGATCACGTGACTGATCATGCACTGATCACGTGACTGATCATGCACTGATCACGTGGCTATCATGCACTGATCACGTGGCTGATCATGCACTGATCACGTGACTGATCATGCACTGATCACGTGACTGATCATGCACTGATCACGTGGCTATCATGCACTGATCACGTGGCTGATCATGCACTGATCACGTGGCTGATCATACACTGATCACGTGACTGATCATGCACTGATCACGTGGCATCATGCACTGATCACGTGGCTGATCATGCACTGATCACGTGGCTATCATGCACTGATCACGTGACTGATCATGCACTGATCACGTGGCTGATCATGCACTGATCACGTGACTGATCATGCACTGATCACGTGACTGATCATGCACTGATCACGTGGCTATCATGCACTGCTCACGTGGCTGATCATGCATGATCACGCAGCTACCATGTACTGGTCACATGACTGATCATGCACTGATCACGTGACTGATCATGCAGTGATCACGTGGCTATCATGCACTACTCACGTGGCTGATCATGCAATGATCATGTAGCTACCATGTACAGGTCACGTGAATGATCATACACCCATCAGGTGACTGATCATGCACTGATCACGTGGCTATCATGCACTGATCACGAGACTGATCATGCACTGATCACGTCTATATCATGCACTGATCACATGACTGCCCATGCACTGATCACGTGGATGATCATACACTAATCATGTGACAGATCATGCACTGATCACGTGGCTGATCATGCACTGATACCGTGACTGAGCATGGACTGATCACATGACTATCATGTAGTGATCACGTGACTTAATGGCGCTGATCATGTGACTGATCATGCGCTGATCATGTTTGCTATCATACACTGATCATGTGCCTCTGGAGGCAATAAACAAAGAGCTGAGTAGGCACGAATCAAACAGTCAGCAGGCAATAATCATGGAACTCAGCTGTGAGGAATCATGCTGCTCAGCTGGCAATAATCAAGCAGCTGAGCAGGCAGGAATTACGCAGCACAGCTGGCAATTGTCAAGCAGATGACAGGCAGGAATCGTGCAGCTCAGCTGGCAATTGTCAAGCAGATGAGCAGACAGTAATCACGCAGCTCAGCAGGCCCTGATCACGTGACTGAGCATGCACTGTTCACGTGGCTGATCATACACTGATCACGTGATTGATCATGCACTGATCACTTGGATATCATGCACTGATCACGTGGCTGATCATACACTGTTCACGTGTCTGACCATGCACTGATCACGTGGCTGATCATACACTGCTCACGTAACTGATCATGCACTGATCACGTGGCTATCATGCACTGATCACGTGGCTGAACATGCACTGTTCACGTGGCTGATCACACACCTGTCACGTGACATATCATGCACTGATCACGTGGCACTCATGCACTGATCACGTGGCTGATCATACTCTGCTCACGTAACTCATCATGCACACATCACGTGGCTATCATGCACTGCTCACGTGGCTCGTCATGGAATGATCACGTAGCTACAATATACTGGTCACGTGACTGATCATGCACAGATAACGTAAATGATCATGCACTGTTCACGTGACTGATCATGTACTGATCACGTGACTGATCATGCACTGATCACGTGGCTAACATACACTGCTCACGTGGCTGATCATGCAATGATCACGTAGCTACCATGCACTGGTCACGTGACTGATCATGCACTGATCACGTGGCTGATCATGCACTGATCATCATGCACTGATCACGTGGCTGATCACACGTATCACGTGACTGATCATGCACTGATCACGTGACTGATCATGCACTGATCACGTGGCTGATCATGCACTGATCACGTGGCTATCATGCACTGATCACGTGGCTGATCATGCACTGATCACGTGGCTATCATGCACTGATCACGTGACTGATCATGCACTGATCACGTAACTGATCATGCACTGATCACGTGACTGATCATGCACTGATCACGTGACTGATCATGCACTGATCACGTGGCTATCATGCACTGATCACGTGGCTGATCATGCATGATCACGCAGCTACCATGTACTGGTCACGTGACTGATCATGCACTGATCACGTGACTGATCATGCACTGATCACGTGGCTATCATGCACTGATCACGTGGCTGATCATGCACTGATCACGTAGCTACCATGCACTGATCACGTGACTGATCATGCACCATCACGTGACTGATCATGCACTGATCACGTGGCTATCATGCACTGATCACGTGACTGATCATGCACTGATCACGTCTATATCATGCACTGATCACATGACTGATCATGCACTGATCACGTGGCTGATCATGCACTGATCACGTGACTGATCATGCACTGATCACGTGGCTATCATGCACTGATCACGTGGCTGATCATGCACTGATCACGTGGCTGATCATGCACCTGTCACGTGACTATCATGCACTGATCACGTGGCACTCATGCACTGATCACGTGGCTGATCATACACTGATCACGTGACTGATCATGCACTGATCACGTGGCTATCATGCACTGATCACGTGGCTCTTCATGCAATGATCACGTAGCTATCATATACTGATCACGTGACTGATCATGCACTGATCACGTGAATGATCATGCACTGATCACGTGACTGATCATGCACTGATCACGTGACTGATCATGCACTGATCACGTGGCTATCATGCACTGATCACGTGGCTGATCATGCACTGATCACGTAGCTACCATGCACTGATCACGTGACTGATCATGCACTGATCACGTAATTGATCATGCACTGATCACGTGGCTGATCATGCACTGATCACGTGGCTGATCACATGATCACGTGACTGATCATGCACTGATCACGTGGCTATCATGCACTGATCACGTGGCTATCATGCACTGATCACGTGGCTATCATGCACTGATCACGTGGCTGATCATGCACTGATCACGTAGCTACCATGCACTGATCATGTGGCTGATCACATAATTGATCATGCACTGATCACGTGGCTGATCATGCACTGATCACGTGGCTGATCATGCACTATCACGTGACTGATCATGCACTGATCACGTGACTGATCATGCACTGATCACGTGGCTATCATGCACTGATCACGTGGCTGATCATGCACTGATCACGTGGCTGATCATGCACTATCACGTGACTGATCATGCACTGATCACGTGGCTGATCATGCACTGATCACGTGGCTATCATGCACTGATCACGTGGCTGATCATGCACTGATCACGTAGCTATCATGCACTGATCACGTGACTGATCATGCACTGATCACGTGACTGATCATGCACTGATCACGTGACTGATCATGCACTGATCACGTGACTGATCATGCACTGATCACGTGGCTATCATGCACTGATCACGTGGCTGATCATGCAATGATCACGTAGCTACCATGTACTGGTCACGTGACTGATCATGCACTGATCACGTAATTGATCATGCACTGATCACGTGGCTGATCATGCACTGATCACGTGACTGATCATGCACTGATCACGTGACTGATCATGCACTGATCACGTGGCTATCATGCACTGATCACGTGGCTATCATGCACTGATCACGTGGATATCATGCACTGATCACGTGGCTGATCATGCACTGATCACGTGACTGATCATGCACTGATCACGTGGCTATCATGCACTGATCACGTGACTGATCATGCACTGATCACGTAGCTGACATGCACTGATCACGTGACTGATCATGCACTGATCACGTGATTGATCATGCACTGATCACGTGACTGATCATGCACTGATCACGTGACTGATCATGCACTGATCACGTGGCTATCATGCACTGATCACGTGGCTGATCATGCACTGATCACGTGGCTACATGTACTGATCATGACTGATCATGCACTGATCACGTAATTGATCATGCACTGATCACGTGGCTGATCATGCACTGATCACGTGACTGATCATGCACTGATCACGTGACTGATCATGCACTGATCACGTGGCTATCATGCACTGATCACGTGGCTGATCATACACTGATCACGTGACTGATCATGCACTGATCACGTGACTGATCATGCACTGATCACGTGGCTATCATGCACTGATCACGTGGCTGATCATGCACTGATCACGTGACTGATCATGCACTGATCACGTAACTGATCATGCACTGATCACGTGGCTATCATGCACTGATCACGTGGCTGAACATGCACTTCACGTGGCTGATCACACACTGTCACGTGACTGATCATGCACTGATCACGTGGCACTCATGCACTGATCACGTGGCTGATCATACACTGCTCACGTAACTGATCATGCACACATCACGTGGCTATCATGCACTGCTCACGTGGCTGATCATGCAATGATCACGTAGCTACCATATACTGGTCACGTGACTGATCATGCACAGATCACGTAAATGATCATGCACTGATCACGTGACTGATCATGCACTGATCACGTGACTGATCATGCACTGATCACGTGGCTATCATGCACTGCTCACGTGGCTGATCATGCAATGATCACGTAGCAACCATGTACTGGTCACGTGACTGATCATGCACTGATCACGTAATTGATCATGCACTGATCACGTGGCTCATCATGCACTGATCACGTGGCTGATCACACACGTATCACGTGACTGATCATGCACTGATCACGTGACTAATCATGCACTGATCACGTGGCTATCATGCACTGATCACGTGGATATCATGCACTGATCACGTGGCTGATCACACACGTATCACGTGACTGATCATGCACTGATCACGTGGCTATCATGCACTGATCACGTGGCTGATCATGCACTGATCACGTGGCTATCATGCACTGATCACGTGGCTGATCATGCACTGATCACGTGACTGATCATGCACTGATCACGTGGCTGTCATGCACTGATCACGTGGCTGATCATGCACTGATCACGTAGCTACCATGCACTGATCACGTGACTGATCATGCACTGATCACGTGACTGATCATGCACTGATCACGTGGCTGATCATGCACTGATCACGTGGCTGATCATGCACTGATCACGTGACTGATCATGCACTGATCACGTGGCTGATCATGCACTGATCACGTGGCTGATCATGCACTGATCACGTGGCTATCATGCACTGATCACGTGGCTGATCATGCACTGATCACGTAGCTATCATGCACTGATCACGTGACTGATCATGCACTGATCACGTGACTGATCATGCACTGATCACGTGACTGATCATGCACTGATCACGTGACTGATCATGCACTGATCACGTGGCTATCATGCACTGATCACGTGGCTGATCATGCAATGATCACGTAGCAACATGTACTGGTCACGTGACTGATCATGCACTGATCACGTAATTGATCATGCACTGATCACGTGGCTATCATGCACTGATCACGTGACTGATCATGCACTGATCACGTGACTGATCATGCACTGATCACGTGGCTATCATGCACTGATCACGTGGCTATCATGCACTGATCACGTGGATATCATGCACTGATCACGTGGCTGATCATACACTGATCACGTGACTGATCATGCACTGATCACGTGGCTATCATGCACTGATCACGTGGCTGATCATGCAATGATCACGTAGCTACATGCACTGATCACGTGACTGATCATGCACTGATCACGTAATTGATCATGCACTGATCACGTGACTGATCATGCACTGATCACGTGACTGATCATGCACTGATCACGTGGCTATCATGCACTGCTCACGTGGCTGATCATGCAATGATCACGTGGCTACATGTACTGGTCACGTGACTGATCATGCACTGATCACGTAATTGATCATGCACTGATCACGTGGCTGATCATGCACTGATCACGTGACTGATCATGCACTGATCATGTGACTGATCATGCACTGATCACGTGGCTATCATGCACTGATCACGTGGCTGATCATGCACTGATCACGTGACTGATCATGCACTGATCACGTGACTGATCATGCACTGATCACGTGGCTATCATGCACTGATCACGTGGCTGATCATGCACTGATCACGTGACTGATCATGCACTGATCACGTGACTGATCATGCACTGATCACGTGGCTATCATGCACTGATCACGTGGCTGATCATGCACTGATCACGTGACTGATCATGCACTGATCACGTGACTGATCATGCACTGATCACGTGGCTATCATGCACTGATCACGTGGCTGATCATGCACTGATCACGTGGCTGATCACACACTGATCACGTGACTGATCATGCACTGATCACGTGGCACTCATGCACTGATCACGTGGCTGATCATACACTGATCACGTAACTGATCATGCACTGATCACGTGGCTATCATGCACTGATCACGTGGCTGATCATGCAATGATCACGTAGCTACCATATACTGTCACGTGACTGATCATGCACTGATCACGTAAATGATCATGCACTGATCACGTGACTGATCATGCACTGATCACGTGACTGATCATGCACTGATCACGTGGCTATCATGCACTGCTCACGTGGCTGATCATGCAATGATCACGTAGCAACCATGTACTGGTCACGTGACTGATCATGCACTGATCACGTAATTGATCATGCACTGATCACGTGACTGATCATGCACTGATCACGTGGCTGATCACACACTATCACGTGACTGATCATGCACTGATCACGTGGCTATCATGCACTGATCACGTGGCTATCATGCACTGATCACGTGGATATCATGCACTGATCACGTGGCTGATCATGCACTATCACGTGACTGATCATGCACTGATCACGTGGCTATCATGCACTGATCACGTGGCTGTCATGCACTGATCACGTGGCTGATCATGCACTGATCACGTGGCTATCATGCACTGATCACGTGACTGATCATGCACTGATCACGTACTGATCATGCACTGATCACGTGGCTGATCATGCACTGATCACGTGGCTATCATGCACTGATCACGTGGCTGATCATGCAATGATCACAGCTACCATGTACTGATCACGTGACTGATCATGCACTGATCACGTGACTGATCATGCACTGATCACGTGACTGATCATGCACTGATCACGTGGCTATCATGCACTGATCACGTGGCTGATCATGCACTGATCACGCAGCTATCATGCACTGATCACGTGACTGATCATGCACTGATCACGTAATTGATCATGCACTGATCACGTGGCTGATCATGCACTGATCACGTGACTGATCATGCACTGATCACGTGACTGATCATGCACTGATCACGTGGCTATCATGCACTGATCACGTGGCTGATCATGCACTGATCACGTGCCTGATCATGCACTGATCACATGACTGATCATGCACTGATCACGTGACTGATCATGCACTGATCACGTGGCTATCATGCACTACTCACGTGGCTGATCATGCAATGATCATGTAGCTACCATGTACTGGTCACGTGACTGATCATACACCCATCAGGTGACTGATCATGCACTGATCACGTGGCTATCATGCACTGATCACGAGACTGATCATGCACTGATCACGTCTATATCATGCACTGATCACATGACTGCCCATGCACTGATCACGTGGATGATCATACACTAATCATGTGACAGATCATGCACTGATCACGTGGCTGATCATGCACTGATACCGTGACTGAGCATGGACTGATCACATGACTATCATGTAGTGATCACGTGACTTAATGGCGCTGATCATGTGACTGATCATGCGCTGATCATGTTTGCTATCATACACTGATCATGTGCCTCTGGAGGCAATAAACAAAGAGCTGAGTAGGCACGAATCAAACAGTCAGCAGGCAATAATCATGGAACTCAGCTGTGAGGAATCATGCTGCTCAGCTGGCAATAATCAAGCAGCTGAGCAGGCAGGAATTACGCAGCACAGCTGGCAATTGTCAAGCAGATGACAGGCAGGAATCGTGCAGCTCAGCTGGCAATTGTCAAGCAGATGAGCAGACAGTAATCACGCAGCTCAGCAGGCCCTGATCACGTGACTGAGCATGCACTGTTCACGTGGCTGATCATACACTGATCACGTGATTGATCATGCACTGATCACTTGGATATCATGCACTGATCACGTGGCTGATCATACACTGTTCACGTGTCTGACCATGCACTGATCACGTGGCTGATCATACACTGCTCACGTAACTGATCATGCACTGATCACGTGGCTATCATGCACTGATCACGTGGCTGAACATGCACTGTTCACGTGGCTGATCACACACCTGTCACGTGACATATCATGCACTGATCACGTGGCACTCATGCACTGATCACGTGGCTGATCATACTCTGCTCACGTAACTCATCATGCACACATCACGTGGCTATCATGCACTGCTCACGTGGCTCGTCATGGAATGATCACGTGACTGATCATGCACTGATCACGTGGCTATCATGCACTGATCACGTGGCTGATCATGCACTGATCACGTACAATCATGTACTGATCACGTGACTGATCATGCACTGATCACGTAATTGATCATGCACTGATCACGTGGCTATCATGCACTGATCACGTGGCTGATCATGTATCACGTGACTGATCATGCACTGATCACGTGACTGATCATGCACTGATCACGTGGCTATCATGCACTGATCACGTGGCTATCATGCACTGATCACGTGGCTGATCACACATGTATCACGTGACTGATCATGCACTGATCACGTGGCTATCATGCACTGATCACGTGGCTGATCATGCACTGATCACGTGGCTATCATGCACTGATCACGTGACTGATCATGCACTGATCACGTGGCTGATCATGCACTGATATCATGCACTGATCACGTGGCTGATCATGCACTGATCACGTGACTGATCATGCACTGATCACGTGGCTATCATGCACTGATCACGTGGCTGATCATGCACTGATCACGTAGCTATCATGCACTGATCACGTGACTGATCATGCACTGATCACGTGGCTGATCATGCACTGATCACGTGACTGATCATGCACTGATCACGTGGCTGATCATGCACTGATCACGTGGCTGATCATGCACTGATCACGTGACTGATCATGCACTGATCACGTGGCTATCATGCACTGATGATCATCACTGATCACGTGGCTGATCATGCACTGATCACGTGACTGATCATGCACTGATCACGTGGCTATCATGCACTGATCACGTGGCTGATCATGCATGATCACGTAGCTGCATGCACTGATCACGTGACTGATCATGCACTGATCACGTGACTGATCATGCACTGATCACGTGGCTGATCATGCACTGATCACGTGGCTATCATGCACTGATCACGTGGCTGATCATGCAATGATCACGTAGCTACCATGTACAGGTCACGTGAATGATCATACACCCATCAGGTGACTGATCATGCACTGATCACGTGGCTATCATGCACTGATCACGTGACTGATCATGCACTGATCACGTCTATATCATGCACTGATCACATGACTGCCATGCACTGATCACGTGGATGATCATACACTAATCATGTGACAGATCATGCACTGATCACGTGGCTGATCATGCACTGATACCGTGACTGAGCATGGACTGATCACATGACTATCATGTAGTGATCACGTGACTTAATGGCGCTGATCATGTGACTGATCATGCGCTGATCATGTTTGCTATCATACACTGATCATGTGCCTCTGGAGGCAATAAACAAAGAGCTGAGTAGGCACGAATCAAACAGTCAGCAGGCAATAATCATGGAACTCAGCTGTGAGGAATCATGCTGCTCAGCTGGCAATTGTCAAGCAGATGACAGGCAGGAATCGTGCAGCTCAGCTGGCAATTGTCAAGCAGATGAGCAGACAGTAATCACGCAGCTCAGCAGGCCCTGATCACGTGACTGAGCATGCACTGTTCACGTGGCTGATCATACACTGATCACGTGATTGATCATGCACTGATCACGTGGATATCATGCACTGATCACGTGGCTGATCATACACTGTTCACGTGTCTGACCATGCACTGATCACGTGGCTGATCATACACTGCTCACGTAACTGATCATGCACTGATCACGTGGCTATCATGCACTGATCACGTGGCTGATCATGCACTGATCACGTGGCTGATCACACACTGTCACGTGACTGATCATGCACTGATCACGTGGCTATCATGCACTGATCACGTGGCTGATCATGCACTGATCACGTAGCTATCATGCACTGATCACGTGACTGATCATGCACTGATCACGTGGCTGATCATGCACTGATCACGTGGCTGATCATGCACTGATCACGTGGCTGATCATGCACTGATCACGTGACTGATCATGCACTGATCACGTGACTGATCATGCACTGATCACGTGGCTATCATGCACTGATATCATGCACTGATCACGTGGCTGATCACTGATCACGTGACTGATCATGCACTGATCACGTGGCTATCATGCACTGATCACGTGGCTGATCATGCAATGATCACGTAGCTACCATGTACTGGTCACGTGACTGATCATGCACTGATCACGTGGCTGATCATGCACTGATCACGTGACTGATCATGCACTGATCACGTGACTGATCATGCACTGATCACGTGACTGATCATGCACTGATCACGTGGCTATCATGCACTGATCACGTGGCTGATCATGCACTGATCACGCAGCTACCATGCACTGATCACGTGACTGATCATGCACTGATCACATGATTGATCATGCACTGATCACGTGGCTTATCATGCACTGATCATGTGACTGATCATGTGCTGATCATGTTTGGTGTCATACACTGATCATGTGCCTCTGGAGGCAATGAACAAAGAGCTGAGTAGGCAGGAATCAGTCAGCAGGCAATAATCATGGAACTCAGCTCTGAGAAATCATGCTGCTCAGCTGGCAATAATCAAGCAGATGAGCAGGCAGGAATTACGCAGCACAGCTGGCAATTGTCAAGCAGATGACAGGCAGGAATCGTGCAGCTCAGCTGGCAATTGTCAAGCAGATGAGCAGACAGTAATCACGCAGCTCAGCAGGCCCTGATCACGTGACTGAGCATGCACTGTTCACGTGGCTGATCATACACTGATCACGTGACTGATCATGCACTGATCACGTGACTGATCATGCACTGATCACGTGGCTATCATGCACTGATCACGTGGCTGATCATGCACTGATCACGGGACTGATCATGCACTGATCACGGGCTATCATGCACTGATACATGACTGACATGCACTGATCACGTGGCTGATCATGCACTGATCACGTGACTGATCATGCACTGATCACGTGACTGATCATGCACTGATCACGTGGCTGATCATGCACTGATCACGTGGCTATCATGCACTGATCACGTGGCTGATCATGCATGATCACGTAGCTACCATGCACTGATCACGTGACTGATCATGCACTGATCACGTAATTGATCATGCACTGATCACGTGGCTGATCATGCACTGATCACGTGGCTGATCATGCACTGATCACGTGACTGATCATGCACTGATCACGTGACTGATCATGCACTGATCACGTGGCTATCATGCACTGATCACGTGGCTGATCATGCACTGATCACGTGACTGATCATGCACTGATCACGTGACTGATCATGCACTGATCACGTGGCTATCATGCACTGATCACGTGGCTGATCATGCATGATCACGCAGCTACCATGTACTGGTCACGTGACTGATCATGCACTGATCACGTGACTGATCATGCACTGATCACGTGGCTATCATGCACTACTCACGTGGCTGATCATGCAATGATCATGTAGCTACCATGTACACGTCACGTGAATGATCATACACCCATCAGGTGACTGATCATGCACTGATCACGTGGCTATCATGCACTGATCACGTGACTGATCATGCACTGATCACGTCTATATCATGCACTGATCACATGACTGATCATGCACTGATCACGTGGCTGATCATGCACTGATACCGTGACTGAGCATGGACTGATCACATGACTATCATGTAGTGATCACGTGACTTAATGGCGCTGATCATGTGACTGATCATGCGCTGATCATGTTTGCTATCATACACTGATCATGTGCCTCTGGAGGCAATAAACAAAGAGCTGAGTAGGCACGAATCAAACAGTCAGCAGGCAATAATCATGGAACTCATGTGAGGAATCATGCTGCTCAGCTGGCAATAATCAAGCAGCTGAGCAGGCAGGAATTACGCAGCACAGCTGGCAATTGTCAAGCAGATGACAGGCAGGAATCGTGCAGCTCAGCAGGCCCTGATCACGTGACTGAGCATGCACTGTTCACGTGGCTGATCATACACTGATCACGTGACTGATCATGCACTGATCACGTGGATATCATGCACTGATCACGTGGCTGATCATGCACTGATCACGTGTCTGATCATGCACTGATCACGTGGCTGATCATACACTGCTCACGTAACTGATCATGCACTGATCACGTGGCTATCATGCACTGATCACGTGACTGATCATGCACTGATCACGTGGCTATCATGCACTGATCACGTGGCTGATCATGCACTGATCACGTGACTGATCATGCACTGATCACTGGCTATCATGCACTGATTACGTGGCTATCATGCACTGATCACGTGGCTGATCATGCACTGATCACGTGACTGATCATGCACTGATCACGTCTGATCATGCACTGATCACGTGACTGATCATGCACTGATCACGTGGATGATCATGCACTGATCACGTGACTGATCATGCACTGATCACGTGGCTATCATGCACTGATCACGTGGCTGATCATGCACTGATCACGTAGCTATCATGTACTGGTCACGTGACTGATCATGCACTGATCACGTAATTGATCATGCACTGATCACGTGACTGATCATGCACTGATCACGTGACTGATCATGCACTGATCACGTGGCTATCATGCACTGATCACGTGGCTGATCATGCACTGATCACGTAGCTGACCATGCACTGATCACGTGGCTGATCATGCACTGATCACGTGACTGATCATGCACTGATCACGTGGCTATCATGCACTGATCACGTGGCTGATCATGCACTGATCACGTGGCTGATCATGCACTGATCACGTGACTGATCATGCACTGATCACGTGGCTATCATGCACTGATCACGTGCTGATCATGCACTGATCACGTAACTGATCATGCACTGATCACGTGGCTATCATGCACTGATCACGTGGCTGATCATGCACTGATCACGTAGCTACCATGCACTGATCACGTGACTGATCATGCACTGATCACGTGGCTGATCATGCACTGATCACGTGACTGATCATGCACTGATCACGTGACTGATCATGCACTGATCACGTGGCTATCATGCACTGATCACGTGGCTGATCATGCACTGATCACGTGGCTATCATGCACTGGTCACGTGACTGATCATGCACTGATCACGTAACTGATCATGCACTGATCATGACTGATCATGCACTGATCACGTGGCTGATCATGCACTGATCACGTGGCTATCATGCACTGATCACGTGGCTGATCATGCACTGATCACGTAGCTACCATGTACTGGTCACGTGACTGATCATACACCCATCAGGTGATGATCATGCACTGATCACGTGGCTGATCATGCACTGATCACGTGACTGATCATGCACTGATCACGTGACTGATCATGCACTGATCACGTGGCTATCATGCACTGATCACGTGGCTGATCATGCACTGATCACGTGGCTGATCATGCACTGATACCGTGACTGATCATGGACTGATCACATGACTATCATGTACTGATCACGTGACTTAATGGCGCTGATCATGTGACTGATCATGCGCTGATCATGTTTGCTATCATACACTGATCATGTGCCTCTGGAGGCAATAAACAAAGAGCTGAGTAGGCACGAATCAAACAGTCAGCAGGCAATAATCATGGAACTCAGGTGTGAGGAATCATGCTGCTCAGCTGGCAATAATCAAGTAGCTGAGCAGGCAGGAATTACGCAGCACAGGTGGCAATTGTCAAGCAGATGACAGGCAGGAATCGTGCAGCTCAGCTGGCAATTGTCAAGCAGATGAGCAGACAGTAATCACGCAGCTCAGCAGGCCCTGATCACGTGACTGATCATGCACTGATCACGTGGCTGATCATACACTGATCACGTGATGATCATGCACTGATCACGTGGCTATCATGCACTGATCACGTGGCTGATCATACACTGATCACGTGTCTGACCATGCACTGATCACGTGGCTGATCATACACTGCTCACGTAACTGATCATGCACTGATCACGTGGCTATCATGCACTGATCACGTGGCTGAACATGCACTGTTCACGTGGCTGATCACGCACCTGTCACGTGACATATCATGCACTGATCACGTGGCACTCATGCACTGATCACGTGGCTGATCATACTCTGCTCACGTAACTGATCATGCACACATCACGTGGCTATCATGCACTGCTCACGTGGCTCGTCATGGAATGATCACGTAGCTACCATATACTGGTCACGTGACTGATCATGCACTGATCACGTAACTGATCATGCACTGTTCACGTGACTGATCATGTACTGATCACGTGACTGATCATGCACTGATCACGTGGCTATCATGCTCTGCTCACGTGGCTGATCATGCAACGATCACGTAGCAACCATGTACTGGTCACGTGACTGATCATGCACTGATCACGTAATTGATCCTGCACTGATCACGTGGCTCATCATGCACTGATCACGTGGCTGATCGCACATGTATCACGTGACTGATCATGCACTGATCACGTGGCTATCATGCACTGATCACGTGGCTATCATGCACTGATCACGTGGCTATCATGCACTGATCACGTGGCTGATCATGCACTGATCACGTGGCATCATGCACTGATCACGTGACTGATCATGCACTGATCACGTGGCTGATCATGCACTGATCACGTGGCTGATCATGCACTGATCACGTGGCTGATCATGCACTGATCACGTGACTGATCATGCACTGATCACGTGACTGATCATGCACTGATCACGTGGCTATCATGCACTGATCACGTGGCTGATCACACTGATCATGTGACTGATCATGCACTGATCACGTGGCTATCATGCACTGATCACGTGGCTATCATGCACTGATCACGTGGCTGATCATGCACTGATCACGTGACTGATCATGCACTGATCACGTGACTGATCATGCACTGATCACGTGACTGATCATGCACTGATCACGTGACTGATCATGCACTGATCACGTGGCTATCATGCACTGATCACGTGGCTGATCATGCACTGATCACGCAGCTATCATGCACTGATCACGTGGCTGATCATGCACTGATCACGTGACTGATCATGCACTGATCACTGGCTTATCATGCACTGATCATGTGACTGATCATGCACTGATCATGTTTGGTGTCATGCACTGATCATGTGCCTCTGGAGGCAATGATCAAAGAGCTGAGTAGGCACGGATCAGTCAGCAGGCAATAATCATGGAACTCAGCTGTGAGAAATCATGCTGCTCAGCTGGCAATAATCATGTAGCTGAGCAGGCAGGAATTACGCAGCACAGCTGGCAATTGTCAAGCAGATGACAGGCAGGAATCGTGCAGCTCAGCTGGCAATTGTCAAGCAGATGAGCAGACAGTAATCACGTGGCTCAGCAGGCCCTGATCACGTGACTGATCATGCACTGATCACGTGGCTGATCACACACTGATCACGTGACTGATCATGCACTGATCACGTGGCTATCATGCACTGATCACGTGGCTGATCATACACTGTTCACGTGTCTGACCATGCACTGATCACGTGGCTGATCATGCACTGCTCACGTAACTGATCATGCACTGATCACGTAGCTATCATGCACTGATCACGTGGCTGAACATGCACTGTTCACGTGGCTGATCATGCACCTGTCACGTGACATATCATGCACTGATCACGTGGCACTCATGCACTGATCACGTGGCTGATCATGCTCTGCTCACGTGACTGATCATGCACTGATCACGTGGCTATCATGCACTGATCACGTGTCTCGTCATGGAATGATCACGTGGCTATCATATACTGGTCACGTGACTGATCATGCACTGATCACGTAAATGATCATGCACTGATCACGTGACTGATCATGTACTGATCACGTGACTGATCATGCACTGATCACGTGGCTGATCATGCACTGATCACGTGGCTGATCATGCACTGATCACGTGGCTGATCATGCACTGATCACGTGATGATCATGCACTGATCACGTGGCTATCATGCACTGATCACGTGGCTGATCATGCACTGATCACGTGGCTGATCATGCACTGATCACGTGGCTGATCATGCACTGATCACGTGACTGATCATGCACTGATCACGTGGCTATCATGCACTGATCACGTGGCTGATCATGCACTGATCACGTGGCTGATCATACACTGTCACGTGACTATCATGCACTGATCACGTGGCATCATGCACTGATCACGTGGCTGATCATGCACTGATCACGTAACTGATCATGCACTGATCACGTGGCTATCATGCACTGATCACGTGGCTGATCATGCAATGATCACGTGGCTACCATATACTGGTCACGTGACTGATCATGCACTGATCACGTAAATGATCATGCACTGATCACGTGACTGATCATGCACTGATCACGTGACTGATCATGCACTGATCACGTGGCTATCATGCTCTTATCACGTGGCTGATCATGCACTGATCACGTAGCAACCATGTACTGGTCACGTGACTGATCATGCACTGATCACGTAATTGATCATGCACTGATCACGTGGCATCATGCACTGATCACGTGGCTGATCATGACACTATCACGTGACTGATCATGCACTGATCACGTGACTGATCATGCACTGATCACGTGGCTATCATGCACTGATCACGTGGATATCATGCACTGATCACGTGGCTGATCACACATGATCACGTGACTGATCATGCACTGATCACGTGGCTATCATGCACTGATCACGTGGCTGATCATGCACTGATCATGTAGCTATCATGTACTGATCACGTGACTGATCATGCACTGATCACGTGGCTGATCATGCACTGATATCATGCACTGATCACGTGGCTGATCATGCACTATCACGTGACTGATCATGCACTGATCACGTGGCTATCATGCACTGATCACGTGGCTGATCATGCACTGATCACGTGACTATCATGCACTGATCACGTGACTGATCATGCACTGATCACGTGGCTGATCATGCACTGATCACGTGGCTGATCATGCACTGATCACGTGACTGATCATGCACTGATCACGTGACTGATCATGCACTGATCACGTGGCTATCATGCACTGATATCATGCACTGATCACGTGGCTGATCACACTATCACGTGACTGATCATGCACTGATCACGTGGCTATCATGCACTGATCACGTGGCTGATCATGCACTGATCACGTAGCTATCATGCACTGATCACGTGACTGATCATGCACTGATCACGTGGCTGATCATGCACTGATCACGTGACTGATCATGCACTGATCACGTGGCTGATCATGCACTGATCACGTGGCTATCATGCACTGATCACGTGGCTGATCATGCACTGATCACGTGGCTACCATGCACTGGTCACGTGACTGATCATGCACTGATCACGTAATTGATCATGCACTGATCACGTGACTGATCATGCACTGATCACGTGACTGATCATGCACTGATCACGTGGCTATCATGCACTGATCACGTGGCTGATCATGCAATGATCACGTAGCTACATGCACTGATCACGTGACTGATCATGCACTGATCACGTAACTGATCATGCACTGATCACGTGACTGATCATGCACTGATCACGTGACTGATCATGCACTGATCACGTGGCTATCATGCACTGCTCACGTGGCTGATCATGCAATGATCACGCAGCTACCATGTACTGGTCACGTGACTGATCATGCACTGATCACGTAATTGATCATGCACTGATCACGTGGCTTATCATGCACTGATCATGTGACTGATCATGTGCTGATCATGTTTGGTGTCACACACTGATCATGTGCCTCTGGAGGCAATGAACATAGAGCTGAGTAGGCAGGAATCAGTCAGCAGGCTATAATCATGGAACTCAGCTCTGAGAAATCATGCTGCTCAGCTGGCAATAATCAAGTAGATGAGCAGGCAGGAATTACGCAGCACAGGTGGCAATTGTCAAGCAGATGACAGGCAGGAATCGTGCAGCTCAGCTGGCAATTGTCAAGCAGATGAGCAGACAGTAATCACGCAGCTCAGCAGGCCCTGATCACGTGACTGAGCATGCACTGTTCACGTGGCTGATCACACACTGATCACGTGACTGATCATGCACTGATCACGTGACTGATCATGCACTGATCACGTGGCTATCATGCACTGATCACGTGGCTGATCATGCACTGATCACGGGACTGATCATGCACTGATCACGGGCTATCATGCACTGATACATGACTGACATGCACTGATCACGTGGCTGATCATGCACTGATCACGTGGCTATCATGCACTGATCACGTGACTGATCATGCACTGATCACGTGGCTGATCATGCACTGATCACGTGGCTGATCATGCACTGATCACGTGGCTGATCATGCACTGATCACGTGACTGATCATGCACTGATCACGTGGCTATCATGCACTACTCACGTGGCTGATCATGCAATGATCATGTAGCTACCATGTACTGGTCACGTGAATGATCATGCACCCATCACGTGACTGATCATGCACTGATCACGTGGCTATCATGCACTGATCACGTGACTGATCATGCACTGATCACGTCTATATCATGCACTGATCACGTGACTGCCCATGCACTGATCACGTGGATGATCATACACTAATCACGTGACAGATCATGCACTGATCACGTGGCTGATCATGCACTGATACCGTGACTGAGCATGGACTGATCACATGACTATCATGTAGTGATCACGTGACTTAATGGCACTGATCATGTGACTGATCATGCGCTGATCATGTTTGCTATCATACACTGATCATGTGCCTCTGGAGGCAATAAACAAAGAGCTGAGTAGGCACGAATCAAACAGTCAGCAGGCAATAATCATGGAACTCAGCTGTGAGGAATCATGCTGCTCAGCTGGCAATAATCAAGCAGCTGAGCAGGCAGGAATTACGCAGCACAGCTGGCAATTGTCAAGCACATGACAGGCAGGAATCGTGCAGCTCAGCTGGCAATTGTCAAGCAGATGAGCAGACAGTAATCACGCAGCTCAGCAGGCCCTGATCACGTGACTGATCATGCACTGATCACGTGGCTGATCATGCACTGATCACGTGACTGATCATGCACTGATCACGTGACTGATCATGCACTGATCACGTGGCTGATCATGCACTGATATCATGCACTGATCACGTGGCTGATCATGCACTGATCACGTGACTGATCATGCACTGATCACGTGGCTATCATGCACTGATCACGTGGCTGATCATGCACTGATCACGTAGCTACCATGCACTGATCACGTGACTGATCATGCACTGATCACGTGGCTGATCATGCACTGATCACGTGGCTGATCATGCACTGATCACGTGACTGATCATGCACTGATCACGTGACTGATCATGCACTGATCACGTGGCTATCATGCACTGATCACGTGGCTGATCATGCACTGATCACGCAGCTATCATGCACTGGTCACGTGACTGATCATGCACTGATCACATAATTGATCATGCACTGATCACTGGCTGATCATGCACTGATCACGTGACTGATCATGCGCTGATCATGTTTGGTGTCATACACTGATCATGTGCCTCTGGAGGCAATGATCAAAGAGCTGAGTAGGCAGGAATCAGTCAGCAGGCTATAATCATGGAACTCAGCTCTGAGAAATCATGCTGCTCAGCTGGCAATAATCAAGTAGCTGAGCAGGCAGGAATCACGCAGCACAGGTGGCAATTGTCAAGCAGATGACAGGCAGGAATCGTGCAGCTCAGCTGGCAATTGTCAAGCAGATGAGCAGACAGTAATCACGCAGCTCATCAGGCACTGATCACGTGACTGATCATGCACTGATCACGTGGCTGATCACACACTGATCACGTGACTGATCATGCACTGATCACGTGACTGATCATGCACTGATCACGTGGCTATCATGCACTGATCACGTGGCTGATCATGCACTGATCACGGGACTGATCATGCACTGATCACGGGCTATCATGCACTGACTACATGACATGCACTGATCACGTGGCTGATCATGCACTGATCACGTAACTGATCATGCACTGATCACGTGACTGATCATGCACTGATCACGTGGCTGATCATGCACTGATCACGTGGCTATCATGCACTGATCACGTGGCTGATCATGCAATGATCACGTAGCTACCATGTACTGGTCACGTGACTGATCATGCACTGATCACGTAACTGATCATGCACTGATCACGTGGCTGATCATGCACTGATCACGTGGCTGATCATGCACTGATCACGTGGCTGATCATGCACTGATCACGTGACTGATCATGCACTGATCACGTGGCTATCATGCACTGATCACGTGGCTGATCATGCACTGATCACGTGACTGATCATGCACTGATCACGTGACTGATCATGCACTGATCACGTGGCTATCATGCACTGCTCACGTGGCTGATCATGCATGATCACGCAGCTACCATGCACTGATCACATGACTGATCATGCACTGATCACGTGACTGATCATGCAGTGATCACGTGGCTATCATGCACTACTCACGTGGCTGATCATGCAATGATCATGTAGCTACCATGTACAGGTCACGTGAATGATCATACACCCATCAGGTGACTGATCATGCACTGATCACGTGGCTATCATGCACTGATCACGAGACTGATCATGCACTGATCACGTCTATATCATGCACTGATCACATGACTGCCCATGCACTGATCACGTGGATGATCATACACTAATCATGTGACAGATCATGCACTGATCACGTGGCTGATCATGCACTGATACCGTGACTGAGCATGGACTGATCACATGACTATCATGTAGTGATCACGTGACTTAATGGCGCTGATCATGTGACTGATCATGCGCTGATCATGTTTGCTATCATACACTGATCATGTGCCTCTGGAGGCAATAAACAAAGAGCTGAGTAGGCACGAATCAAACAGTCAGCAGGCAATAATCATGGAACTCAGGTGTGAGGAATCATGCTGCTCAGCTGGCAATAATCAAGCAGCTGAGCAGGCAGGAATTACGCAGCACAGCTGGCAATTGTCAAGCAGATGACAGGCAGGAATCGTGCAGCTCAGCTGGCAATTGTCAAGCAGATGAGCAGACAGTAATCACGCAGCTCAGCAGGCCCTGATCACGTGACTGAGCATGCACTGTTCACGTGGCTGATCATACACTGATCACGTGATTGATCATGCACTGATCACTTGGATATCATGCACTGATCACGTGGCTGATCATACAATGTTCACGTGTCAGACCATGCACTGATCACGTGGCTGATCATACACTGCTCACGTAACTGATCATGCACTGATCACGTGGCTATCATGCACTGATCACGTGGCTGAACATGCACTGTTCACGTGGCTGATCACACACCTGTCACGTGACATATCATGCACTGATCACGTGGCACTCATGCACTGATCACGTGGCTGATCATACTCTGCTCACGTAACTCATCATGCACACATCACGTGGCTATCATGCACTGCTCACGTGGTTCGTCATGGAATGATCACGTAGCTACCATATACTGGTCACGTGACTGATCATGCACTGATCACGTAAATGATCATGCACTGATCACGTGACTGATCATGTACTGATCACGTGACTGATCATGCACTGATCACGTGGCTATCATGCACTGATCACGTGGCTGATCATGCAACGATCACGTAGCAACCATGTACTGGTCACGTGACTGATCATGCACTGATCACGTAACTGATCATGCACTGATCACGTGGCTGATCATGCACTGATCACGTGGCTGATCACACACGTATCACGTGACTGATCATGCACTGATCACGTGACTAATCATGCACTGATCACGTGGCTATCATGCACTGATCACGTGGCTATCATGCACTGATCACGTGGCTGATCATGCAATGATCACGCAGCTACCATGCACTGATCACATGACTGATCATGCACTGATCACGTAATTGATCATGCACTGATCACGTGGCTTATCATGCACTGATCATGTGACTGATCATGTGCTGATCATGTTTGGTGTCACACTGATCATGTGCCTCTGGAGGCAATGAACAAAGAGCTGAGTAGGCAGGAATCAGTCAGCAGGCTATAATCATGGAACTCAGCTTGAGAAATCATGCTGCTCAGCTGGCAATAATCAAGTAGATGAGCAGGCAGGAATTATGCAGCACAGGTGGCAATTGTCAAGCAGATGACAGGCAGGAATCGTGCAGCTCAGCTGGCAATTGTCAAGCAGATGAGCAGACAGTAATCACGCAGCTCAGCAGGCCCTGATCACGTGACTGAGCATGCACTGTTCACGTGGCTGATCACACACTGATCACGTGACTGATCATGCACTGATCACGTGGCTATCATGCACTGATCACGTGACTGATCATGCACTGATCACGTGGCTATCATGCACTGATCACGTGGCTGATCATGCACTGATCACGGCTATCATGCACTGATCACGTGGCTGATCATGCACTGATCACGGGACTGATCATGCACTGATCACGGGCTATCATGCACTGTCACATGACTGATCATGCACTGATCACGTGGCTGATCATGCACTGATCACGTGACTGATCATGCACTGATCACGTGACTGATCATGCACTGATCACGTGGCTGATCATGCACTGATCACGTGGCTGATCATGCACTGATCACGTGGCTGATCATGCACTGATCACGTGGCTGATCATGCACTGATCACGTGACTGATCATGCACTGATCACGTGACTGATCATGCACTGATCACGTGGCTATCATGCACTGATCACGTGGCTGATCATGCACTGATCACGTGGCTGATCATGCACTGATCACGTGACTGATCATGCACTGATCACGTGGCTATCATGCACTGATCACGTGGCTGATCATGCACTGATCACGCAGCTATCATGCACTGATCACGTGACTGATCATGCACTGATCACGTGGCTGATCATGCACTGATCACGTGGCTGATCATGCACTGATCACGTGACTGATCATGCACTGATCACGTGGCTGATCATGCACTGATCACGTGGCTATCATGCACTGATCACGTGGCTGATCATGCACTGATCATGTAGCTACCATGTACTGGTCACGTGAATGATCATACACCCATCAGGTGACTGATCATGCACTGATCACGTGGCTATCATGCACTGATCACGTGACTGATCATGCACTGATCACGTCTGATCATGCACTGATCACGTGACTGCCCATGCACTGATCACGTGGATGATCATACACTAATCATGTGACAGATCATGCACTGATCACGTGGCTGATCATGCACTGATACCGTGACTGAGCATGGACTGATCACATGACTATCATGTAGTGATCACGTGACTTAATGGCGCTGATCATGTGACTGATCATGCGCTGATCATGTTTGCTATCATACACTGATCATGTGCCTCTGGAGGCAATAAACAAAGAGCTGAGTAGGCACGAATCAAACAGTCAGCAGGCAATAATCATGGAACTCAGCTGTGAGAAATCATGCTGCTCAGCTGGCAATAATCAAGCAGCTGAGCAGGCAGGAATTACGCAGCACAGCTGGCAATTGTCAAGCAGATGAGCAGACAGTAATCATGCAGCTCAGCAGGCCCTGATCACGTGACTGAGCATGCACTGTTCACGTGGCTGATCATACACTGATCACGTGACTGATCATGCACTGATCACGTGGATATCATGCACTGATCACGTGGCTGATCATACACTGATCACGTGTCTGATCATGCACTGATCACGTGGCTGATCATGCACTGCTCACGTAACTGATCATGCACTGATCACGTGGCTATCATGCACTGATCACGTGACTGATCATGCACTGATCAGTGGCAATCATGCACTGATCACGTGGCTGATCATGCACTGATCACGTGACTGATCATGCACTGATCACTGGCTATCATGCACTGATCACGTGGCTATCATGCACTGATCACGTGGCTGATCATGCACTGATCACGTGACTGATCATGCACTGATCACGTCTGATCATGCACTGATCACGTGACTGATCATGCACTGATCACGTGGATGATCATGCACTGATCACGTGACTGATCATGCACTGATCACGTGGCTATCATGCACTGCTCACGTGGCTGATCATGCACTGATCACGTAGCTATCATGTACTGGTCACGTGACTGATCATGCACTGATCACGTAATTGATCATGCACTGATCACGTGACTGATCATGCACTGATCACGTGACTGATCATGCACTGATCACGTGGCTATCATGCACTGATCACGTGGCTGATCATGCACTGATCACGTGGCTGATCATGCACTGATCACGTGGCTGATCATGCACTGATCACGTAACTGATCATGCACTGATCACGTGGCTATCATGCACTGATCACGTGGCTGATCATGCACTGATCACGTGGCTGATCATGCACTGATCACGTGACTGATCATGCACTGATCACGTGGCACTCATGCACTGATCACGTGGCTGATCATGCACTGATCACGTAACTGATCATGCACTGATCACGTGGCTATCATGCACTGATCACGTGGCTGATCATGCACTGATCACGTAGCTACCATGCACTGATCACGTGACTGATCATGCACTGATCACGTGCGATCATGCACTGATCACGTGACTGATCATGCACTGATCACGTGACTGATCATGCACTGATCACGTGGCTATCATGCACTGATCACGTGGCTGATCATGCACTGATCACGTGGCTATCATGTACTGGTCACGTGACTGATCATGCACTGATCACGTAACTGATCATGCACTGATCACGTGACTGATCATGCACTGATCACGTGGCTGATCATGCACTGATCACGTGGCTATCATGCACTACTCACGTGGCTGATCATGCAATGATCATGTAGCTACCATGTACTGGTCACGTGACTGATCATACACCCATCAGGTGACTGATCATGCACTGATCACGTGGCTGATCATGCACTGATCACGTGACTGATCATGCACTGATCACGTGACTGATCATGCACTGATCACATGGCTATCATGAACTGATCACCTGGCTGATCATGCACTGATCACGTGGCTGATCATGCACTGATACCGTGACTGAGCATGGACTGATCACATGACTATCATGTAGTGATCACGTGACTTAATGGCGCTGATCATGTGACTGATCATGCGCTGATCATGTTTGCTATCATACACTGATCATGTGCCTCTGGAGGCAATAAACAAAGAGCTGAGTAGGCACGAATCAAACAGTCAGCAGGCAATAATCATGGAACTCAGGTGTGAGGAATCATGCTGCTCAGCTGGCAATAATCAAGCAGCTGGGCAGGCAGGAATTACGCAGCACAGCTGGCAATTGTCAAGCAGATGACAGGCAGGAATCGTGCAGCTCAGCTGGCAATTGTCAAGCAGATGAGCAGACAGTAATCACGCAGCTCAGCAGGCCCTGATCACGTGACTGAGCATGCACTGTTCACGTGGCTGATCATACACTGATCACGTGATGATCATGCACTGATCACTTGGATATCATGCACTGATCACGTGGCTGATCATACACTTTTCACGTGTCTGACCATGCACTGATCACGTGGCTGATCATACACTGCTCACGTAACTGATCATGCACTGATCACGTGGCTATCATGCACTGATCACGTGGCTGAACATGCACTGTTCACGTGGCTGATCACACACCTGTCACGTGACATATCATGCACTGATCACGTGGCACTCATGCACTGATCACGTGGCTGATCATACTCTGCTCACGTAACTGATCATGCACACATCACGTGGCTATCATGCACTGCTCACGTGGCTCGTCATGGAATGATCACGTAGCTACCATATACTGGTCACGTGACTGATCATGCACAGATCACGTAAATGATCATGCACTGTTCAAGTGACTGATCATGTACTGATCACGTGACTGATCATGCACTGATCACGTGGCTATCATGCTCTGCTCACGTGGCTGATCATGCAATGATCACGTAGCAACCATGTACTGGTCACGTGACTGATCATGCACTGATCACGTAATTGATCCTGCACTGATCACGTGGCTCATCATGCACTGATCACGTGGCTGATCACACATGTATCACGTGACTGATCATGCACTGATCACGTGGCTATCATGCACTGATCACGTGGCTATCATGCACTGATCACGTGGCTATCATGCACTGATCACGTGGCTGATCATGCACTGATCACGTGGCATCATGCACTGATCACGTGACTGATCATGCACTGATCACGTGGCTGATCATGCACTGATCACGTGGCTGATCATGCACTGATCACGTGGCTGATCATGCACTGATCACGTGACTGATCATGCACTGATCACGTGACTGATCATGCACTGATCACGTGGCTATCATGCACTGATCACGTGGCTGATCACACTGATCACGTGACTGATCATGCACTGATCACGTGGCTGATCATGCACTGATCACGTGGCTATCATGCACTGATCACGTGGCTGATCATGCACTGATCACGTAACTGATCATGCACTGATCACGTGACTGATCATGCACTGATCACGTGACTGATCATGCACTGATCACGTGACTGATCATGCACTGATCACGTGGCTGATCATGCACTGATCACGCAGCTACCATGCACTGATCACATGACTGATCATGCACTGATCACATAATTGATCATGCACTGATCACTGGCTTATCATGCACTGATCATGTGACTGATCATGTGCTGATCATGTTTGGTGTCATACACTGATCATGTGCCTCTGGAGGCAATGAACAAAGAGCTGAGTAGGCACGAATCAGTCAGCAGGCAATAATCATGGAACTCAGCTGTGAGAAATCATGCTGCTCAGCTGGCAATAATCAAGCAGATGAGCAGGCAGGAATTACGCAGCACAGCTGGCAATTGTCAAGCAGATGACAGGCAGGAATCGTGCAGCTCAGCTGGCAATTGTCAAGCAGATGAGCAGACAGTAATCACGCAGCTCAGCAGGCCCTGATCACGTGACTGAGCATGCACTGTTCACGTGGCTGATCACACTATCACGTGACTGATCATGCACTGATCATGTGACTGATCATGCACTGATCACGTGGCTATCATGCACTGATCACGTGGCTGATCATACACTGATCACGTGTCTGATCATGCACTGATCACGTGGCTGATCATACACTGCTCACGTAACTGATCATGCACTGATCACGTGGCTATCATGCACTGATCACGTGGCTGAACATGCACTGATCACGTGGCTGATCACACACCTGTCACGTGACATATCATGCACTGATCACGTGGCACTCATGCACTGATCACGTGGCTGATCATACTCTGCTCACGTAACTCATCATGCACACATCACGTGTCTATCATGCACTGCTCACGTGGCTCGTCATGGAATGATCACGTAGCTATCATATACTGGTCATGTGACTGATCATGCACAGATCACGTAAATGATCATGCACTGTTCATGTGACTGATCATGTACTGATAACGTGACTGATCATGCACTGATCACCTAATTGATCATGCACTTATCATTTGGCTGAGCATGCCCTGATCACGTGGCTGATCATACACTGATCACGTGATGATCATGCACTAATCACTTGGATATCATGCACTGATCACGTGGCTGATCATACACTGTTCACGTGGCTGACCATGCACTGATCACGTGGCTGATCATACACTGCTCACGTAACTGATCATGCACTGATCACGTGGGTATCATGCACTGATCACGTGGCTGAACATGCACTGTTCACGTGGCTGATCACACACCTGTCACCTGACATATCATGCACTGATCACGTAGCACGCATGCACTGATCACGTGGCTGATCATACTCTGCTCATGTAACTCATCATGCACACATCACGTGGCTATCATGCACTGCTCACGTGGTTCTTCATGGAATGGTCACGAAGCTACCATATACTGGTCATGTGACTTATCATGCACAGATCACGTAAAAGATCATGCACTCTTCACGTGACTGATCATGTACTGATCATGTGATTGATAATGCACTGATCACTTGGCTATCATGCTCTGCTCACGTGGCTGATCATGCAACGATCACGTAGCAACCATGTACTGGTCTCGTGACTGATCATGCACTGATCACGTAATTGATGCTGCACTGATCACGTGGCCCATCACGCACTGATCCGGTGGCTGATCAGACACGTATCACGTGACTGATAATGTACAGATCACATGACTAATCATGAAGTGATCACGTGGCTATCCTGCACTGATCACGTGGATATCATGCACTGATCACGTGGCTGATCACACATGTATCACGTGACTGATCATGCACTGATCACGTGGCTATCATGCACAGATCACTTGGCTGATCATGCAATGATCATGTAGCTACCATGTACTGGTCACGTGACTGATCATGCACTGATCACGTGGCTGATCATGCACTGATATCATGCACTGGTCACGTGGCTGATCACACTGATCACGTGACTGATCATGCACTGATCACGTGGCTATCGTGCACAGATCACCTGGCTGATCATGCAATGATCACGTAACTACCATGCACTGGTCACGTGACTGATCATGCACTGATCACGTGGCTGATCATGCACTGCTCACGTGGTTGATCATGCACTGATCACGTGACTGATCATGCACTGATCACGTGACTGATCATGCACTGATCACGTGGCTATCATGCACTGATATCATGCACTGGTCACGTGGCTGATCACACATGTATCATGTGACTGATCATGCACTGATCACGTGGCTATCATGCACTGCTCACATGGCTGATCATGCAATGATCACGTAGCTACCATGCACTGGTCACGTGACTGATCATGCACTGATCAGGTAATTGATTATGCACTGATCACGTGACTGATCATGCACAGATCACGTGACTGATCATGCACTGATCACGTGGCTATCATGCACTGCTCACGTGGCTGATCATGCAATGATCACGCAGCTACCATGTACTGGTAACATGACTGATCATGCACTGAACACATAATTGATCATGCACTGATCACCTGGCTTATCATGCATTGATCATGTGACTGATCATGTGCTGATCATGTTTGGTGTCACACACTGATGATGTGCCTCTGGAGGCAATGAACATAGAGCTGAGTAGGCAGGAATCAGTCAGCAGGCTATAATCATGGAACTCAGCTCTGAGAAATCATGCTGCTCAGCTGGCAATAGTCAAGTAGATGAGCAGGCAGGAATTACGCAGCACAGGTGGCAATTGTCAAGGAGATGACAGGCAGGAATCGTGCAGCTCAGCTGGCAATTGTCAAGCAGATGAGCAGACAGTAATCACGCAGCTCAGCAGGCCCTGATCACGTGACTGAGCATGCACTGTTCACGTGGCTGATCACACACTGATCACGTGACTGATCATGCACTGATCATGTGACTGATCATGCACTGATCACGTAGCTATCTTGCACTGATCACTTGGCTGATCACACACTGATCACGGGACTGATCGTGCACTGATCACGGCGCTATCATGCATTGACTACATGACTCCACATGCACTGCTCACGTGGCTGATCATGCAATGATCACGTAGCTACCATGTACTGGTCACGTGATGATCATGCACTGATCACGTAATTGATCATGCACTGATCATGTGGCTGATCATGCACTGATCACGTGGCTGATCATGCACTGATCACGTGACTGATCATGCACTGATCACGTGGCTATCATGCACTGATCACTTGGCTGACATACACTGATCACGTGCCTGGTCATGCACTGATCACGTGGCTGATCATGCACTGATCACGTGACTGATCATGCACTGATCTCGTGTATGATCATGCACTGATCACGTGGCTATCATGCACTGCTCAGTTGGCTGATCAGGCAATGATCACACAGCTACCATGTACTGGTCACATGTCTGATCATGCACTGATCACGTGTCTGATCATGCAGTGATCACGTGGCTATCGTGCACTACTCACGTGGCTGATCATGCAATGATCATGTAGCTACCATGTACAGGTCATGTGAATGATCATACACCCATCAGGTGACTGATCATGCACTGATCACGTGGCTATCATGCAGTGATCACGAGACTGATCATGCACTGATCATGTCTATATCATCCACTGATCACATGACTGCCCATGCACTGATCACATGACTGCCCATACACTAATCATGTGACAGATCATGCAGTGATCACGTGGCTGATCATGCACTGATACCGTGACTGAGCATGGACTGATCACATGACTATCATGTAGTGATCACGTGACTTAATGGCGCTAGCCATGTGACTGATCATGCGCTGAGCATGTTTGCTATCATACACTGATCATGTGCCTCTGGAGGCAATAAACAAAGAGCTGAGTAGGCACGAATCATACAGTCAGCAGGCAATAATCATGGAACTCAGCTGTGAGGAATCATACTGCTCAGGTGGCAATAATCAAGCAGCTGAGCAGGCAGGAATTACACAGCACAGCTGGCAATTGTCAAGCAGATGACAGGCAGGAATCGTGCAGCTCAGCTGGCAATTGTCAAGCAGATGAGCAGACAGTAATCACGCAGCTCAGCAGGCCCTGATCACGTGACTGAGCATGCACTGTTCACGTGGCTGATCATACACTGATCACGTGATTGATCATGCACTGATCACTTGGATATCATGCACTGATCACGTGGCTAATCATACACTGTTCACGTGTCTGACCATGCACTGATCACGTGGCTGATCATACACTGCTCACATAACTGATCATGCACCGATCACGTGGCTATCATGCACTGAATACGTGGCTGAACATGCATTGTTCACGCGGCTGATCACACACCTGTCACGTGACATATCATGCACTGATCACGTGGCACTCATGCACTGATAACGTGGCTGATCATACTCTGCTCACGTAACTGATCATGCACACATCACGTGGCTATCATGCACTGATCACGTGGCTCGTCAAGGTATGATCACTGAGCTACCATATACTGGTCACGTGACTAATCATGCACTGATCACGTGGCTATCATGCACTGATATCATGCACTGGTCACGTGGCTGATCACACACATATCATGTGACTGATCATGCACTGATCACGTGGCTATCATGCACAGATCACGTGACTGATCATGCACTGATCACGTGGCTGATCATGCACTGATCACGTGGCTATCATGCACTGCTCACGTGGCTGATCATGCAATGTTCACGTAGCTACCATGTACTGGTCACGTGACTGATCATGCACTGATCACGTGGCTGATCATACACTGATCACGTGACTGATCATGCACTGATCACGTGGCTGATCATGCACTGATCACGTGGCTATCATGCACTGCTCACGTGGCTGATCATGTAATGATCACGTAGCTACCATGCACTGGTCATGTGACTGATCATGCACTGATCAGGTAGCTGATCATGCACTGATCTCGTGACTGATCATGCACTGATCACGTGACTGATCATGCACTGATCACGTGGCTGATCATACACTGATCACGTGACTGATCATGCACTGATCACGTGGCTGATCATGCACTGATCACGTGGCTATCATGCACTGCTCACGTGGCTGATCATGCAATGATCACGTAGCTACCATGCACTGGTCACGTGACTGATCATGCACTGATCAGGTAACTGATCATGCACTGATCTCGTGACTGATCATGCACTGATCACGTGACTGATCATGCACTGATCACGTGGCTATCATGCACTGATCACGTGGCTGATCATGCAATGATAACGCAGCTACCATGCACTGGTCACATGACTGATCATGCACTGATCACATAATTGATCATGCACTAATCACGTGGCTTATCATGCATTGATCATGTGACTGATCATGCACTGATCATGTTTGGTGTCACACACTGATCATGTGCCTCTGGAGGCAATGAACATAGAGCTGAGTAGTCAGGATTCAGTAAGCAGGCTATAATAATGGAACTCAGTTCTGAGAAATCATGCTGCTCAGCTGGCAATAATCAAGCAGATGAGCAGGCAGGAATTACGCAGCACAGGTGGCAATTGTCAAGGAGATGACAGGCAGGAATCGTGCAGCTCAACTGGAAATTGTCAAGCAGATGAGCAGACAGTAATCACGCAGCTCAGCAGGCCCTGATCACGTGACTGAGCATGCACTGTTCTTGTGGCTGATCACACACTTATCACGTGACTGATCATGAAATGATCACGTGACTGATCATGCACTGATCACTTGGCTGATCATACACTCATCACGGGACTGATCATGCACTGATCACGGGGCTATCATGCATTGACTACATGACTCCACATGCACTGATCACGTGTCTGATAATGCAGTGATCACGTGGCTATCGTACACTACTCACGTGGCTGGTCATGCAATGATCATGTAGCTACCATGTACAGGTCACGTGAATGATCTTACACCCATCAGGTGACTGATCATGCACTGATCACGTGGCTATCATGCACTGATCACGTGACTGATCATGCACTGATCACGTCTATATCATCCACTGATCACATGACTGCCCATGCACTGATCACGTGGATGATCATACACTAATCATGTGACAGATCATGCAGTGATCACGTGGCTGATCATGCACTGATACCGTGACTGAGCATGGACTGATCACATGACTATCATGTAGTGATCACGTGACTTAATGGCGCTGATCATGTGACTGATCATGCGCTGAGCATCTTTGCTATCATACACTGATCATGTGCCTCTGGAGGCAATAAACAAAGAGCTGAGTAGGCACGAATCATACAGTCAGCAGGCAATAATGTTGGAAATCAGCTGTGAGGAATCATGCTGCTCAGCTGGCAATAATCAAGCAGCTGAGCAGGCAGGAATTACACAGCACAGCTGGCAATTGCCAAGCAGATGACAGGCAGGAATCGTGCAGCTCAGCTGGCAATTGTCAAGCAGATGAGCAGACAGTAATCACGCAGCTCAGCAGGCCCTGATCACGTGACTGAGCATGCACTGTTCACGTGGCTGATCATACACTGATCACGTGATTGATCATGCACTGATCATTTGGATATCATGCACTGATCACGTGGCTGATCATACAGTGTTCACGTGTCTGACCATGCACTGATCACGTGGCTGATCAAACACTGCTCACGTAAATGATCATGCACTGATCACGCACTGATCACGTGGCTATCATGCACTGAATACGTGGCTGAACATGCACTGTTCACGTGGCTGATCACACACCTGTCACCTGACATATCATGCACTGATAACGTGGCACTCATGCACTGATCACGTGGCTGATCATACTCTGCTCACGTAACTGATCATGCACCCATCACGTGGCTATCATGCACTGATCACGTGGCTATCATGCACTGATATCATGCACTGGTCACGTGGATGATCACACACGTATCATGTGACTGATCATGTACTGATCACATGGCTATCATGCACAGATCACGTGGCTGATCATGCAATGATCACGTAGCTACCATGTACTGGTCAGGTGACTGATCATGCACTGATCACGTATCTGATCATACACTGATCACGTGACTGATCATGCACTGATCACGTGGCTGATCATGCACTGATCACGTGGCCATCATGCACTGCTCACGTGGCTGATCATGCACTGATCACGTGGCTACCATGCACTGGTCACGTGACTGATCATGCACTGATCAGGTAATTGATCATGCACTGATCACGTGACTGATCATGCACAGATCACGTGACTGATCATGCACTGATCACGTGGCTGATCATACACTGATCACGTGACTGATCATGCACTGATCACGTGGCTGATCATGCACTGATTACGTGGCTATCATGCACTGCTCACGTGGCTGATCATGCAATGATCACGTAGCTACCATGCACTGATCACGTGAGTGATCATGCACTGATCAGGTAATTGATCATGCACTGATCTAGTGACTGATCATGCACAGATCACGTGACTGATCATGCACTGATCACGTGGCTATCCTGCACTGCTCACGTGGCTGATCATGCAATGATCACGCAGCTACCATGTACTGATCACGTGACTGATCATGCACTGATCACATAATTGATCATGCACTGATCACGTGGCTTATCATGCATTGATTACGTGACTGATCATGTGCTGATCATGTTTGGTGTCACACTGATCATGTGCCTCTGGAGGCAATGAACATAGAGCTGAGTAGGCAGGAATCTGTCAGCAGGCTATAATCATGGAACTCAGCTCTGAGAAATCATGCTGCTCAGCTGGCCATAATCAAGTAAATGAGCAGGCAGGAATTACGCAGCACAGGTGGCAATTGTCAAGGAGATGACAGGCAGGAATCGTGCAGCTCAGCTGGAAATTGTCAAGCAGATGAGCAGACAGTAATCACGCAGCTCAGCAGGCCCTGATCACGTGACTGAGCATGCACTGTTCACGTGGCTGATCACACACTGATCACGTGACTGATCATGCACTGATCACGTGACTGACCATGCACTGATCACGTGACTGATCATGCACTGATCACATGGCTGATCATGCACTGATCACGTGGCTATCATGCACTGCTCACGTGGCTGATCTTGCAATGATCACCTAGCTACCATGTACTGATCACGTGACTGATCATGCACTGATCACGTAATTGATCATGCACTGATCATGTGTCTGATCATGCACTGATCACGTGGCTGATCATGCACTGATCACGTGGCTATCGTGCACTACTCACGTGGCTGATCATGCAATGATCATGTAGCTACCATGTACAGGTCACGTGAATGATCATACACCCATCAGGTGACTGATCATGCACAGATCACGTGGCTATCATGCACTGATCACGAGAATGATCATGCACTGATAACGTCTATATCATCCACTGATCACATGACTGCCCATGCACTGATCACGTGGATGATCATAGAGTAATCATGTGACAGATCATGCACTGATCACGTGGCTGATCATGCACTGATACCGTGACTGAGCATGGACTGATCACATGACTATCATGTAGTGATCACGTGACTTAATGGCGCTGACCATGTGACTGATCATGCGCTGAGCATGTTTGCTATCATACACTGATCATGTGCCTCTGGAGGCAATAAACAAAGATCTGAGTAGGCACGAATCATACAGTCAGCAGGCAATAATCATGGAACTCAGCTGTGAGGAATCATGCTGCTCAGCTGGCAATAATCAAGCAGCTGAGCAGGCAGGAATTACACAGCACAGCTGGCAATTGTCAAGCAGATGACAGGCAGGAATCGTGCAGCTCAGCTGGCAATTGTCAAGCATATGAGCAGACAGTAAATACGCAGCTCAGCAGGCCCTGATCAGCTGACTGAGTATGCACTGTTCACGTGGCTGCTCAGACACTGACCACGTGATTGATCATGCACTGATCACGTGGATATCATGCACTGATCACGTGGCTGATCACACATGTATCACGTGACTGATCATGCACTGATCACGTGGCTGATCATGCACTGATCACGTGGCTGATCATGCACTGATCACGTAGCTATCATGCACTGATCACGTGGCTGATCATGCACTGATCACGGGACTGATCATGCACTGATCACGGGCTATCATGCACTGATACATGACTGATCATGCACTGATCACGTGCTGATCATGCACTGATCACGTGGCTGATCACACATGATCACGTGACTGATCATGCACTGATCACGTGGCTATCATGCACTGATCACGTGGCTGATCATGCACTGATCACGTAGCTACCATGCACTGATCACGTGACTGATCATGCACTGATCACGTGGCTGATCATGCACTGATCACGTGGCTGATCATGCACTGATCACGTGGCTGATCATGCACTGATCACGTGGCTGATCATGCACTGATCACGTGGCTATCATGCACTGATATTATGCACTGATCACGTGGCTGATCATGCACTGATCACGTGACTGATCATGCACTGATCACGTGGCTATCATGCACTGATCACGTGGCTGATCATGCACTGATCACGTAGCTACCATGCACTGATCACGTGACTGATCATGCACTGATCACGTGGCTGATCATGCACTGATCACGTGGCTGATCATGCACTGATACCGTGACTGATCATGGACTGATCACATGACTATCATGTAGTGATCACGTGACTTAATGGCGCTGATCATGTGACTGATCATGCGCTGATCATGTTTGCTATCATACACTGATCATGTGCCTCTGGAGGCAATAAACAAAGAGCTGAGTAGGCACGAATCATACAGTCAGCAGGCAATAATCATGGAACTCAGCTGTGAGGAATCATGCTGCTCAGCTGGCAATAATCAAGCAGCTGAGCAGGCAGGAATTACGCAGCACAGCTGGCAATTGTCAAGCAGATGACAGGCAGGAATCGTGCAGCTCAGCTGGCAATTGTCAAGCAGATGAGCAGACAGTAATCACGCAGCTCAGCAGGCACTGATCACGTGACTGAGCATGCACTGTTCACGTGGCTGATCATACACTGATCACGTGATTGATCATGCACTGATCACTTGGATATCATGCACTGATCACGTGGCTGATCATACACTGTTCACGTGTCTGACCATGCACTGATCACGTGGCTGATCATACACTGCTCACGTAACTGATCATGCACTGATCACGTGGCTATCATGCACTGATCACGTGGCTGAACATGCACTGATCACGTGGCTGATCACACACCTGTCACGTGACATATCATGCACTGATCACGTGGCACTCATGCACTGATCACGTGGCTGATCATACACTGCTCACGTAACTGATCATGCACACATCACGTGGCTATCATGCACTGCTCACGTGGCTGATCATGGAATGATCACGAAGCTACCATATACTGGTCACGTGACTGATCATGCACAGATCACGTAAATGATCATGCACTGTTCACGTGACTGATCATGCACTGATCACGTGACTGATCATGCACTGATCACGTGGCTATCATGCACTGCTCACGTGGCTGATCATGCAATGATCACGTAGCAACCATGTACTGGTCACGTGACTGATCATGCACTGATCACGTAATTGATCATGCACTGATCACGTGGCTCATCATGCACTGATCACGTGGCTGATCAGACACGTATCACGTGACTGATCATGCACTGATCACGTGACTGATCATGCACTGATCACGTGGCTATCATGCACTGATCACGTGGATATCATGCACTGATCACGTGGCTGATCACACATGTATCACGTGACTGATCATGCACTGATCACGTGGCTATCATGCACTGATCACGTGGCTGATCATGCACTGATCACGTGGCTATCATGCACTGATCACGTGGCTGATCATGCACTGATCACGGGACTGATCATGCACTGATCACGGCTATCATGCACTGACTATATGACTGATCATGCACTGATCACGTGGATGATCATGCACTGATCACGTGACTGATCATGCACTGATCACGTGACTGATCATGCACTGATCACGTGGCTGATCATGCACTGATCACGTGGCTATCATGCACTGATCACGTGGCTGATCATGCAATGATCACGTAGCTACCATGTACTGGTCACGTGACTGATCATGCACTGATCACGTAATTGATCATGCACTGATCACGTGGCTGATCATGCACTGATCACGTGGCTGATCATGCACTGATCACGTGACTGATCATGCACTGATCACGTGGCTATCATGCACTGATCACGTGGCTGACATGCACTGATCACGTGCCTGATCATGCACTGATCACGTGGCTGATCATGCACTGATCACGTGACTGATCATGCACTGATCACGTGACTGATCATGCACTGATCACGTGGCTATCATGCACTGCTCACGTGGCTGATCATGCATGATCACGCAGCTACCATGTACTGGTCACATGACTGATCATGCACTGATCACGTGACTGATCATGCAGTGATCACGTGGCTATCATGCACTACTCACGTGGCTGATCATGCAATGATCATGTAGCTACCATGTACAGGTCACGTGAATGATCATACACCCATCAGGTGACTGATCATGCACTGATCACGTGGCTATCATGCACTGATCACGAGACTGATCATGCACTGATCACGTCTATATCATGCACTGATCACATGACTGCCCATGCACTGATCACGTGGATGATCATACACTAATCATGTGACAGATCATGCACTGATCACGTGGCTGATCATGCACTGATACCGTGACTGAGCATGGACTGATCACATGACTATCATGTAGTGATCAGGTGACTTAATGGCGCTGATCATGTGACTGATCATGCGATGATCATATTTGCTATCATACACTGATCATGTGCCTCTGGAGGCAATAAACAAAGAGCTGAGTAGGCACGAATCAAACAGTCAGCAGGCAATAATCATGGAACTCAGCTGTGAGGAATCATGCTGCTCAGCTGGCAATAATCAAGCAGCTGAGCAGGCAGGAATTACGCAGCACAGCTGGCAATTGTCAAGCAGATGACAGGCAGGAATCGTGCAGCTCAGCTGGCAATTGTCAAGCAGATGAGCAGACAGTAATCACGCAGCTCAGCAGGCCCTGATCACGTGACTGAGCATGCACTGTTCACGTGGCTGATCATACACTGATCACGTGATTGATCATGCACTGATCACTTGGATATCATGCACTGATCACGTGGCTGATCATACAGTGTTCACGTGTCTGACCATGCACTGATCACGTGGCTGATCATACACTGCTCACGTAACTGATCATGCACTGATCACGTGGCTATCATGCACTGATCACGTGGCTGAACATGCACTGATCACGTGGCTGATCACACACCTGTCACGTGACATATCATGCACTGATCACGTGGCAATCATGCACTGATCACGTGGCTGATCATACACTGCTCACGTAACTCATCATGAACACATCACGTGGCTATCATGCACTGCTCACGTGGCTCGTCATGGAATGATCACGTAGCTACCATATACTGGTCACGTGACTGATCATGCACAGATCACGTAAATGATCAGGCACTGTTCACGTGACTGATCATGCACTGATCACGTGACTGATCATGCACTGATCACGTGGCTATCATGCACTGCTCACGTGGCTGATCATGCACTGATCACGTGGCTGATCATGCACTGATCACGTGACTGATCATGCACTGATCACGTGGCTATCATGCACTGATCACGTGGACTGATCATGCACTGATCACGTCTATCATGCACTGATCACGTGACTGATCATGCACTGATCACGTGGCTGATCATGCACTGATCACGTGACTGATCATGCACTGATCACGTGGCTGATCATGCACTGATCACGTGACTGATCATGCACTGATCACGTGACTATCATGCACTGATCACGTGACTTCATGCACTGATCACGTGACTGATCATGCATGATCACGTTGCTATCATGCACTGATCACGTGGCTGATCATGCACTGATCACGTGGCTGATCATGCACTGATCACGTGACTGATCATGCACTGATCACGTGACTGATCATGCACTGATCACGTGGCTATCATGCACTGATCACGTGGCTGATCATGCACTGATCACGTACTGATCATGCACTGATCACGTGGCTGATCATGCACTGATCACGTGACTGATCATGCACTGATCACGTGGCTATCATGCACTGATCACGTGGCTGATCATGCATGATCACGCAGCTACCATGTACTGTCACGTGACTGATCATGCACTGATCACGTGACTGATCATGCACTGATCACGTGGCTATCATGCACTATCACGTGGCTGATCATGCAATGATCATGTAGCTACCATGTACAGGTCACGTGAATGATCATGCACCATCACGTGACTGATCATGCACTGATCACGTGGCTATCATGCACTGATCACGTGACTGATCATGCACTGATCACGTCTATATCATGCACTGATCACGTGACTGATCATGCACTGATCACGTGGATGATCATACACTGATCACGTGACTGATCATGCACTGATCACGTGGCTGATCATGCACTGATCACGTGACTGATCATGCACTGATCACGTGACTGATCATGCACTGATCACGTGGCTATCATGCACTGATCACGTGGCTGATCATGCACTGATCACGTAGCAACCATGCACTGATCACGTGACTGATCATGCACTGATCACGTAATTGATCATGCACTGATCACGTGGCTCATCATGCACTGATCACGTGGCTGATCATGCACTATCACGTGACTGATCATGCACTGATCACGTGACTGATCATGCACTGATCACGTGGCTATCATGCACTGATCACGTGGATATCATGCACTGATCACGTGGCTGATCACACATGATCACGTGACTGATCATGCACTGATCACGTGGCTATCATGCACTGATCACGTGGCTGATCATGCACTGATCACGTAGCTACCATGCACTGATCACGTGACTGATCATGCACTGATCACGTGGCTGATCATGCACTGATCACGTGACTGATCATGCACTGATCACGTGGCTGATCATGCACTGATCACGTGGCTGATCATGCACTGATCACGTGACTGATCATGCACTGATCACGTGGCTATCATGCACTGATATCATGCACTGATCACGTGGCTGATCACACACTGATCACGTGACTGATCATGCACTGATCACGTGGCTATCATGCACTGATCACGTGGCTGATCATGCAATGATCACGTAGCTACCATGTACTGGTCACGTGACTGATCATGCACTGATCACGTGGCTGATCATGCACTGATCACGTGGCTATCATGCACTGATCACGTGGCTGATCATGCAATGATCACGTAGCTACCATGCACTGGTCACGTGACTGATCATGCACTGATCAGGTGACTGATCATGCACTGATCACGTGGCTGATCATGCACTGATCACGTGACTGATCATGCACTGATCACGTGACTGATCATGCACTGATCACGTGGCTATCATGCACTGATCACGTGGCTGATCATGCACTGATCACGTGGCTACCATGCACTGATCACGTGACTGATCATGCACTGATCACATGACTGATCATGCACTGATCACGTGGCTTATCATGCACTGATCATGTGACTGATCATGCGCTGATCATGTTTGCTATCATACACTGATCATGTGCCTCTGGAGGCAATGAACAAAGAGCTGAGTAGGCACGAATCATACAGTCAGCAGGCAATAATCATGGAACTCAGCTGTGAGAAATCATGCTGCTCAGCTGGCAATAATCAAGCAGCTGAGCAGGCAGGAATTACGCAGCACAGCTGGCAATTGTCAAGCAGATGACAGGCAGGAATCGTGCAGCTCAGCTGGCAATTGTCAAGCAGATGAGCAGACAGTAATCACGCAGCTCAGCAGGCCCTGATCACGTGACTGAGCATGCACTGTTCACGTGGCTGATCAGACACAGATCACGTGACTGATCATGCACTGATCACGTGGCTATCATGCACTGATCACGTGGCTGATCATACACTGATCACGTGACTGATCATGCACTGATCACGTGCTATCATGCACTGACTACATGACTGATCATGCACTGATCACGTGGCTGATCATGCACTGATCACGTGACTGATCATGCACTGATCACGTGACTGATCATGCACTGATCACGTGGCTGATCATGCACTGATCACGTGGCTATCATGCACTGATCACGTGGCTGATCTGCAATGATCACGTAGCTACCATGTACTGGTCACGTGACTGATCATGCACTGATCACGTAATTGATCATGCACTGATCACGTGGCTGATCATGCACTGATCACGTGGCTGATCATGCACTGATCACGTGACTGATCATGCACTGATCACGTGGCTATCATGCACTGATCACGTGGCTGACATGCACTGATCACGTGGCTGATCATGCACTGATCACGTGGCTGATCATGCACTGATCACGTGACTGATCATGCACTGATCACGTGGCTATCATGCACTGCTCACGTGGCTGATCATGCAATGATCACGCAGCTACCATGTACTGGTCACATGACTGATCATGCACTGATCACGTGACTGATCATGCAGTGATCACGTGGCTATCATGCACTACTCACGTGGCTGATCATGCAATGATCATGTAGCTACCATGTACAGGTCACGTGAATGATCATACACCCATCAGGTGACTGATCATGCACTGATCACGTGGCTATCATGCACTGATCACGAGACTGATCATGCACTGATCACGTCTATACCATGCACTGATCACATGACTGCCCATGCACTGATCACGTGGATGATCATACACTAATCATGTGACAGATCATGCACTGATCACGTGGCTGATCATGCACTGATACCGTGACTGAGCATGGACTGATCACATGACTATCATGTAGTGATCACGTGACTTAATGGCGCTGATCATGTGACTGATCATGCGCTGATCATGTTTGCTATCATACACTGATCATGTGCCTCTGGAGGCAATAAACAAAGAGCTGAGTAGGCACGAATCAAACAGTCAGCAGGCAATAATCATGGAACTCAGCTGTGAGGAATCATGCTGCTCAGCTGGCAATAATCAAGCAGCTGAGCAGGCAGGAATTACGCAGCACAGCTGGCAATTGTCAAGCAGATGACAGGCAGGAATCGTGCAGCTCAGCTGGCAATTGTCAAGCAGATGAGCAGACAGTAATCACGCAGCTCAGCAGGCCCTGATCACGTGACTGAGCATGCACTGTTCACGTGGCTGATCATACACTGATCACGTGATTGATCATGCACTGATCACTTGGATATCATGCACTGATCACGTGGCTGATCATACAATGTTCACGTGTCTGACCATGCACTGATCACGTGGCTGATCATACACTGCTCACGTAACTGATCATGCACTGATCACGTGGCTATCATGCACTGATCACGTGGCTGAACATGCACTGTTCACGTGGCTGATCACACACCTGTCACGTGACATATCATGCACTGATCACGTGGCACTCATGCACTGATCACGTGGCTGATCATACACTGCTCACGTAACTCATCATGCACACATCACGTGGCTATCATGCACTGCTCACGTGGTTCGTCATGGAATGATCACGAAGCTACCATATACTGGTCACGTGACTGATCATGCACTGATCACGTAAATGATCATGCACTGTTCACGTGACTGATCATGTACTGATCACGTGACTGATCATGCACTGATCACGTGGCTATCATGCTCTGCTCACGTGGCTGATCATGCAACGATCACGTAGCAACCATGTACTGGTCACGTGACTGATCATGCACTGATCACGTAATTGATCCTGCACTGATCACGTGGCTCATCATGCACTGATCACGTGGCTGATCACACGTATCACGTGACTGATCATGCACTGATCACGTGACTAATCATGCACTGATCACGTGGCTATCATGCACTGATCACGTGGATATCATGCACTGATCACGTGGCTGATCACATGTATCACGTGACTGATCATGCACTGATCACGTGGCTATCATGCACTGATCACGTGGCTGATCATGCACTGATCACGTGGCTGATCATGCACTGATCACGTGACTGATCATGCACTGATCACGTGACTGATCATGCACTGATCACGTGGCTATCATGCACTGATATCATGCACTGATCACGTGGATCTCACACACTGATCATGTGACTGATCATGCACTGATCACGTGGCTATCATGCACTGATCACGTGGCTGATCATGCAATGATCACGTAGCTACCATGTACTGTCACGTGACTGATCATGCACTGATCACGTGGCTGATCATGCACTGATCACGTGACTGATCATGCACTGATCACGTGGCTGATCATGCACTGATCACGTGGCTATCATGCACTGATCACGTGGCTGATCATGCACTGATCACGTAGCTATCATGCACTGATCACGTGACTGATCATGCACTGATCACGTGATTGATCATGCACTGATCACGTGACTGATCATGCACAGATCACGTGACTGATCATGCACTGATCACGTGGCTGATCATGCACTGATACCGTGACTGAGCATGGACTGATCACATGACTATCATGTAGTGATCACGTGACTTAATGGCGCTGATCATGTGACTGATCATGCGCTGATCATGTTTGCTATCATACACTGATCATGTGCCTCTGGAGGCAATAAACAAAGAGCTGAGTAGGCACGAATCAAACAGTCAGCAGGCAATAATCATGGAACTCAGGTGTGAGGAATCATGCTGCTCAGCTGGCAATAATCAAGCAGCTGAGCAGGCAGGAATTACGCAGCACAGCTGGCAATTGTCAAGCAGATGACAGGCAGGAATCGTGCAGCTCAGCTGGCAATTGTCAAGCAGATGAGCAGACAGTAATCACGCAGCTCAGCAGGCCCTGATCACGTGACTTAGCATGCAGTGTTCACGTGGCTGATCATACACTGATCACGTGACTGATCATGCACTGATCACTTGGATATCATGCACTGATCACGTGGCTGATCATACACTGTTCACGTGTCTGACCATGCACTGATCACGTGGCTGATCATACACTGCTCACGTAACTGATCATGCACTGATCACGTGGCTATCATGCACTGATCACGTGGCTGAACATGCACTGCTCACGTGGCTGATCACACACCTGTCACGTGACATATCATGCACTGATCACGTGGCACTCATGCACTGATCACGTGGCTGATCATACACTGCTCACGTAACTCATCATGCACACATCACGTGGCTATCATGCACTGCTCACGTGGTTCGTCATGGAATGATCACGAAGCTACCATATACTGGTCACGTGACTGATCATGCACAGATCACGTAAATGATCAGGCACTGTTCAAGTGTCTGATCATGTACTGATCACGTGACTGATCATGCACTGATCACGTGGCTATCATGCTCTGCTCACGTGGCTGATCATGCAACGATCACGTAGCAACCATGTACTGGTCACGTGACTGATCATGCACTGATCACGTAATTGATCCTGCACTGATCACGTGGCTCATCACGCACTGATCCGTGGCTGATCACACACGTATCACGTGACTGATCATGCACTGATCACGTGACTAATCATGCACTGATCACGTGGCTATCATGCACTGATCACGTGGATATCATGCACTGATCACGTGGCTGATCACACATGTATCACGTGACTGATCATGCACTGATCACGTGGCTATCATGCACTGATCACGTGGCTGATCATGCACTGATCACGTAGCTACCATGTACTGGTCACGTGACTGATCATGCACTGATCACGTGGCTGATCATGCACTGATCACGTGACTGATCATGCACTGATCACGTGGCTGATCATGCACTGATCACGTGGCTGATCATGCACTGATCACGTGAATGATCATGCACTGATCACGTGGCTATCATGCACTGATATCATGCACTGATCACGTGGCTGATCATGCACTGATCACGTGACTGATCATGCACTGATCACGTGGCTATCATGCACTGATCACGTGGCTGATCATGCAATGATCACGTGCTACCATGCACTGATCACGTGACTGATCATGCACTGATCACGTGGCTGATCATGCACTGATCACGTGGCTGATCATGCACTGATACCGTGACTGATCATGGACTGATCACATGACTATCATGTAGTGATCACGTGACTTAATGGCGCTGATCATGTGACTGATCATGCACTGATCATGTTTGGTGTCATACACTGATCATGTGCCTCTGGAGGCAATAAACAAAGAGCTGAGTAGGCACGAATCAGTCAGCAGGCTATAATCATGGAACTCAGCTGTGAGGAATCATGCTGCTCAGCTGGCAATAATCAAGCAGCTGAGCAGGCAGGAATTACGCAGCACAGCTGGCAATTGTCAAGCAGATGACAGGCAGGAATCGTGCAGCTCAGCTGGCAATTGTCAAGCAGATGAGCAGACAGTAATCACGCAGCTCAGCAGGCCCTGATCACGTGACTGAGCATGCACTGTTCACGTGGCTGATCATACACTGATCACGTGACTGATCATGCACTGATCACTTGGATATCATGCACTGATCACGTGGCTGATCATACACTGTTCACGTGTCTGACCATGCACTGATCACGTGGCTGATCATACACTGCTCACGTAACTGATCATGCACTGATCACGTGGCTATCATGCACTGATCACGTGGCTGATCATGCACTGATCACGTGGCTATCATACACTGGTCACGTGACTGATCATGCACTGATCACGTGGCTGATCATGCACTGATCACGTGACTGATCATGCACTGATCACGTGACTGATCATGCACTGATCACGTGGCTATCATGCACTGCTCACGTGGCTGATCATGCAATGATCACGTAGCAACCATGTACTGGTCACGTGACTGATCATGCACTGATCACGTAATTGATCATGCACTGATCACGTGGCTGATCATGCACTGATCACGTGGCTGATCATGCACTATCACGTGGCTGATCATGCACTGATCACGTGACTGATCATGCACTGATCACGTGGCTATCATGCACTGATCACGTGGATATCATGCACTGATCACGTGGCTGATCACATGATCACGTGACTGATCATGCACTGATCACGTGGCTATCATGCACTGATCACGTGGCTGATCATGCACTGATCACGTGGCTATCATGCACTGATCACGTGGCTGATCATGCACTGATCACGGGACTGATCATGCACTGATCACGGGCTATCATGCACTGATCACGTGACTGATCATGCACTGATCACGTGGCTGATCATGCACTGATCACGTGACTGATCATGCACTGATCACGTGGCTGATCATGCACTGATCACGTGGCTGATCATGCACTGATCACGTGGCTATCATGCACTGATCACGTGGCTGATCATGCAATGATCACGTAGCTACCATGCACTGGTCACGTGACTGATCATGCACTGATCACGTGACTGATCATGCACTGATCACGTGGCTGATCATGCACTGATCACGTGGCTGATCATGCACTGATCACGTGACTGATCATGCACTGATCACGTGACTGATCATGCACTGATCACGTGGCTATCATGCACTGATCACGTGGCTGATCATGCACTGATCACGTGGCTGATCATGCACTGATCACGTGGCTGATCATGCACTGATCACGTGACTGATCATGCACTGATCACGTGGCTATCATGCACTGATCACGTGGCTGATCATGCATGATCACGCAGCTACCATGTACTGTCACATGACTGATCATGCACTGATCACGTGACTGATCATGCACTGATCACGTGGCTATCATGCACTATCACGTGGCTGATCATGCAATGATCATGTAGCTACCATGTACAGGTCACGTGACTGATCATGCACATCACGTGACTGATCATGCACTGATCACGTGGCTATCATGCACTGATCACGTGACTGATCATGCACTGATCACGTCTATCATGCACTGATCATGACTGATCATGCACTGATCACGTGGATGATCATGCACTGATCACGTGACTGATCATGCACTGATCACGTGGCTGATCATGCACTGATCACGTGACTGATCATGCACTGATCACGTGACTGATCATGCACTGATCACGTGGCTATCATGCACTGATCACGTGGCTGATCATGCACTGATCACGTAGCAACCATGCACTGTCACGTGACTGATCATGCACTGATCACGTAATTGATCATGCACTGATCACGTGGCTCATCATGCACTGATCACGTGGCTGATCATGCACTATCACGTGACTGATCATGCACTGATCACGTGACTGATCATGCACTGATCACGTGGCTATCATGCACTGATCACGTGGATATCATGCACTGATCACGTGGCTGATCACACATGATCACGTGACTGATCATGCACTGATCACGTGGCTATCATGCACTGATCACGTGGCTGATCATGCACTGATCACGTAGCTACCATGCACTGATCACGTGACTGATCATGCACTGATCACGTGGCTGATCATGCACTGATCACGTGACTGATCATGCACTGATCACGTGGCTGATCATGCACTGATCACGTGGCTGATCATGCACTGATCACGTGGCTGATCATGCACTGATCACGTGGCTATCATGCACTGATATCATGCACTGATCACGTGGCTGATCACACACTGATCACGTGACTGATCATGCACTGATCACGTGGCTATCATGCACTGATCACGTGGCTGATCATGCAATGATCACGTAGCTACCATGTACTGGTCACGTGACTGATCATGCACTGATCACGTGGCTGATCATGCACTGATCACGTGGCTATCATGCACTGATCACGTGGCTGATCATGCAATGATCACGTAGCTACCATGCACTGGTCACGTGACTGATCATACACTGATCAGGTGACTGATCATGCACTGATCACGTGGCTGATCATGCACTGATCACGTGACTGATCATGCACTGATCACGTGACTGATCATGCACTGATCACGTGACTATCATGCACTGATCACGTGGCTGATCATGCACTGATCACAGCTATCATGCACTGATCACGTGACTGATCATGCACTGATCACACAACTGATCATGCACTGATCACGTGGCTTATCATGCACTGATCATGTGACTGATCATGTGCTGATCATGTTTGCTATCATACACTGATCATGTGCCTCTGGAGGCAATGAACAAAGAGCTGAGTAGGCACGAATCAGTCAGCAGGCAATAATCATGGAACTCAGCTGTGAGAAATCATGCTGCTCAGCTGGCAATAATCAAGTAGCTGAGCAGGCAGGAATTACGCAGCACAGCTGGCAATTGTCAAGCAGATGACAGGCAGGAATCGTGCAGCTCAGCTGGCAATTGTCAAGCAGATGAGCAGACAGTAATCACGCAGCTCAGCAGGCCCTGATCACGTGACTGAGCATGCACTGTTCACGTGGCTGATCACACACTGATCACGTGACTGATCATGCACTGATCACGTGGCTATCATGCACTGATCACGTGGCTGATCATACACTGATCACGTGACTGATCATGCACTGATCACGTGCTATCATGCACTGACTACATGACTGATCATGCACTGATCACGTGGCTGATCATGCACTGATCACGTGACTGATCATGCACTGATCACGTGACTGATCATGCACTGATCACGTGGCTGATCATGCACTGATCACGTGGCTATCATGCACTGATCACGTGGCTGATCATGGCAATGATCACGTAGCTACCATGTACTGGTCACGTGACTGATCATGCACTGATCACGTAACTGATCATGCACTGATCACGTGGCTGATCATGCACTGATCACGTGGCTGATCATGCACTGATCACGTGACTGATCATGCACTGATCACGTGGCTATCATGCACTGATCACGTGGCTGACATACACTGATCACGTGCTGATCATGCACTGATCACGTGGCTGATCATGCACTGATCACGTGTCTGATCATGCACTGATCACGTGGCTATCATGCACTGCTCACGTGGCTGATCATGCAATGATCACGCAGCTACCATGCACTGGTCACATGACTGATCATGCACTGATCACGTGACTGATCATGCAGTGATCACGTGGCTATCATGCACTACTCACGTGGCTGATCATGCAATGATCATGTAGCTACCATGTACAGGTCACGTGAATGATCATACACCCATCAGGTGACTGATCATGCACTGATCACGTGGCTATCATGCACTGATCACGAGACTGATCATGCACTGATCACGTCTATATCATGCACTGATCACATGACTGCCCATGCACTGATCACGTGGATGATCATACACTAATCATGTGACAGATCATGCACTGATCACGTGGCTGATCATGCACTGATACCGTGACTGAGCATGGACTGATCACATGACTATCATGTAGTGATCACGTGACTTAATGGCGCTGATCATGTGACTGATCATGCGCTGATCATGTTTGCTATCATACACTGATCATGTGCCTCTGGAGGCAATAAACAAAGAGCTGAGTAGGCACGAATCAAACAGTCAGCAGGCAATAATCATGGAACTCAGCTGTGAGGAATCATGCTGCTCAGCTGGCAATAATCAAGCAGCTGAGCAGGCAGGAATTACGCAGCACAGCTGGCAATTGTCAAGCAGATGACAGGCAGGAATCGTGCAGCTCAGCTGGCAATTGTCAAGCAGATGAGCAGACAGTAATCACGCAGCTCAGCAGGCCCTGATCACGTGACTGAGCATGCACTGTTCACGTGGCTGATCATACACTGATCACGTGATTGATCATGCACTGATCACTTGGATATCATGCACTGATCACGTGGCTGATCATACACTGTTCACGTGTCTGACCATGCACTGATCACGTGGCTGATCATACACTGCTCACGTAACTGATCATGCACTGATCACGTGGCTATCATGCACTGATCACGTGGCTGAACATGCACTGTTCACGTGGCTGATCACACACCTGTCACGTGACATATCATGCACTGATCACGTGGCACTCATGCACTGATCACGTGGCTGATCATACACTGCTCACGTAACTCATCATGCACACATCACGTGGCTATCATGCACTGCTCACGTGGCTCGTCATGGAATGATCACGAAGCTACCATATACTGGTCACGTGACTGATCATGCACTGATCACGTAAATGATCATGCACTGTTCACGTGACTGATCATGTACTGATCACGTGACTGATCATGCACTGATCACGTGGCTATCATGCTCTGCTCACGTGGCTGATCATGCAACGATCACGTAGCAACCATGTACTGGTCACGTGACTGATCATGCACTGATCACGTAATTGATCCTGCACTGATCACGTGGCTCATCATGCACTGATCACGTGGCTGATCACACACGTATCACGTGACTGATCATGCACTGATCACGTGACTAATCATGCACTGATCACGTGGCTATCATGCACTGATCACGTGGATATCATGCACTGATCACGTGGCTGATCACGCATGTATCACGGACTGATCATGCACTGATCACGTGGCTATCATGCACTGATCACGTGGCTGATCATGCACTGATCACGTACTATCATGTACTGATCACGTGACTATCATGCACTGATCACGTGGCTGATCATGCACTGATCACGTGACTGATCATGCACTGATCACGTGGCTGATCATGCACTGATCACGTGACTGATCATGCACTGATCACGTGACTGATCATGCACTGATCACGTGGCTATCATGCACTGATATTATGCACTGATCACGTGGATCTCACACACGTATCATGTGACTGATCATGCACTGATCACGTGGCTATCATGCACTGATCACGTGGCTGATCATGCAATGATCACGTAGCTACCATGTACTGTCACGTGACTGATCATGCACTGATCACGTGGCTGATCATGCACTGATCACGTGGCTGATCATGCACTGATCACGTGGCTATCATGCACTGATCACGTGGCTGATCATGCACTGATCACGTAGCTATCATGCACTGATCACGTGACTGATCATGCACTGATCACGTAATTGATCATGCACTGATCACGTGACTGATCATGCACTGATCACGTGACTGATCATGCACTGATCACGTGGCTGATCATGCACTGATACCGTGACTGAGCATGGACTGATCACATGACTATCATGTAGTGATCACGTGACTTAATGGCGCTGATCATGTGACTGATCATGCGCTGATCATGTTTGCTATCATACACTGATCATGTGCCTCTGGAGGCAATAAACAAAGAGCTGAGTAGGCACGAATCATACAGTCAGCAGGCAATAATCATGGAACTCAGCTGTGAGGAATCATGCTGCTCAGCTGGCAATAATCAAGCAGCTGAGCAGGCAGGAATTACGCAGCACAGCTGGCAATTGTCAAGCAGATGACAGGCAGGAATCGTGCAGCTCAGCTGGCAATTGTCAAGCAGATGAGCAGACAGTAATCACGCAGCTCAGCAGGCACTGATCACGTGACTGAGCATGCACTGTTCACGTGGCTGATCATACACTGATCACGTGATTGATCATGCACTGATCACTTGGATATCATGCACTGATCACGTGGCTGATCATACACTGTTCACGTGTCTGACCATGCACTGATCACGTGGCTGATCATACACTGCTCACGTAACTGATCATGCACTGATCACGTGGCTATCATGCACTGATCACGTGGCTGAACATGCACTGTTCACGTGGCTGATCACACACCTGTCACGTGACATATCATGCACTGATCACGTGGCACTCATGCACTGATCACGTGGCTGATCATACACTGCTCACGTAACTCATCATGCACACATCACGTGGCTATCATGCACTGCTCACGTGGTTCGTCATGGAATGATCACGAAGCTACCATATACTGGTCACGTGACTGATCATGCACAGATCACGTAAATGATCATGCACTGTTCACGTGACTGATCATGTACTGATCACGTGACTGATCATGCACTGATCACGTGGCTATCATGCTCTGCTCACGTGGCTGATCATGCAACGATCACGTAGCAACCATGTACTGGTCACGTGACTGATCATGCACTGATCACGTAATTGATCCTGCACTGATCACGTGGCTCATCATGCACTGATCGGTGGCTGATCAGACACGTATCACGTGACTGATCATGCACAGATCACGTGACTAATCATGCACTGATCACGTGGCTATCATGCACTGATCACGTGGATATCATGCACTGATCACGTGGCTGATCACACATGTATCACGTGACTGATCATGCACTGATCACGTGGCTATCATGCACTGATCACGTGGCTGATCATGCACTGATCACGTAGCTACCATGTACTGGTCACGTGACTGATCATGCACTGATCACGTGGCTGATCATGCACTGATCACGTGGCTGATCATGCACTGATCACGTGGCTGATCATGCACTGATCACGTGGCTGATCATGCACTGATCACGTGACTGATCATGCACTGATCACGTGGCTATCATGCACTGATATATGCACTGATCACGTGGCTGATCATGCACTGATCACGTGACTGATCATGCACTGATCACGTGGCTATCATGCACTGATCACGTGGCTGATCATGCACTGATCACGTAGCTACCATGCACTGATCACGTGACTGATCATGCACTGATCACGTGGCTGATCATGCACTGATCACGTGGCTGATCATGCACTGATACCGTGACTGAGCATGGACTGATCACATGACTATCATGTAGTGATCACGTGACTTAATGGCGCTGATCATGTGACTGATCATGCGCTGATCATGTTTGCTATCATACACTGATCATGTGCCTCTGGAGGCAATAAACAAAGAGCTGAGTAGGCACGAATCATACAGTCAGCAGGCAATAATCATGGAACTCAGCTGTGAGGAATCATGCTGCTCAGCTGGCAATAATCAAGCAGCTGAGCAGGCAGGAATTACGCAGCACAGCTGGCAATTGTCAAGCAGATGACAGGCAGGAATCGTGCAGCTCAGCTGGCAATTGTCAAGCAGATGAGCAGACAGTAATCACGCAGCTCAGCAGGCCCTGATCACGTGACTGAGCATGCACTGTTCACGTGGCTGATCATACACTGATCACGTGATTGATCATGCACTGATCACTTGGATATCATGCACTGATCACGTGGCTGATCATACACTGTTCACGTGTCTGACCATGCACTGATCACGTGGCTGATCATACACTGCTCACGTAACTGATCATGCACTGATCACGTGGCTATCATGCACTGATCACGTGGCTGAACATGCACTGTTCACGTGGCTGATCACACACCTGTCACGTGACATATCATGCACTGATCACGTGGCACTCATGCACTGATCACGTGGCTGATCATACACTGCTCACGTAACTCATCATGCACACATCACGTGGCTATCATGCACTGCTCACGTGGTTCGTCATGGAATGATCACGAAGCTACCATATACTGGTCACGTGACTGATCATGCACAGATCACGTAAATGATCATGCACTGTTCACGTGACTGATCATGTACTGATCACGTGACTGATCATGCACTGATCACGTGGCTATCATGCTCTGCTCACGTGGCTGATCATGCAACGATCACGTAGCAACCATGTACTGGTCACGTGACTGATCATGCACTGATCACGTAATTGATCCTGCACTGATCACGTGGCTCATCATGCACTGATCCGTGGCTGATCACACACGTATCACGTGACTGATCATGCAGATCACGTGACTAATCATGCACTGATCACGTGGCTATCATGCACTGATCACGTGGATATCATGCACTGATCACGTGGCTGATCACACATGTATCACGTGACTGATCATGCACTGATCACGTGGCTATCATGCACTGATCACGTGGCTGATCATGCAATGATCACGTAGCTACCATGTACTGGTCACGTGACTGATCATGCACTGATCACGTGGCTGATCATGCACTGATCACGTGACTGATCATGCACTGATCACGTGGCTGATCATGCACTGATCACGTGGCTGATCATGCACTGATCACGTGGCTATCATGCACTGATATCATGCACTGATCACGTGGCTGATCACACGATCATGTGACTGATCATGCACTGATCACGTGGCTATCATGCACTGATCACGTGGCTGATCATGCAATGATCACGTAGCTACCATGCACTGATCACGTGACTGATCATGCACTGATCACGTGGCTGATCATGCACTGATCACGTGACTGATCATGCACTGATCACGTGGCTGATCATGCACTGATCACGTGGCTATCATGCACTGATCACGTGGCTGATCATGCACTGATCACGCAGCTACCATGTACTGGTCACATGACTGATCATGCACTGATCACATGATCATGCACTGATCACGTGGCTTATCATGCACTGATCATGTGACTGATCATGTGCTGATCATGTTTGGTATCATACACTGATCATGTGCCTCTGGAGGCAATGAACAAAGAGCTGAGTAGGCACGAATCAGTCAGCAGGCAATAATCATGGAACTCAGCTGTGAGAATCATGCTGCTCAGCTGGCAATAATCAAGCAGATGAGCAGGCAGGAATTACGCAGCACAGCTGGCAATTGTCAAGCAGATGACAGGCAGGAATCGTGCAGCTCAGCTGGCAATTGTCAAGCAGATGAGCAGACAGTAATCACGCAGCTCAGCAGGCCCTGATCACGTGACTGAGCATGCACTGTTCACGTGGCTGATCATACACTGATCACGTGACTGATCATGCACTGATCACGTGGCTATCATGCACTGATCACGTGGCTGATCATACACTGATCACGTGACTGATCATGCACTGATCACGTGCTATCATGCACTGACTACATGACTGATCATGCACTGATCACGTGGCTGATCATGCACTGATCACGTGACTGATCATGCACTGATCACGTGACTGATCATGCACTGATCACGTGGCTGATCATGCACTGATCACGTGGCTATCATGCACTGCTCACGTGGCTGATCATGGCAATGATCACGTAGCTACCATGTACTGGTCACGTGACTGATCATGCACTGATCACGTAATTGATCATGCACTGATCACGTGGCTGATCATGCACTGATCACGTGGCTGATCATGCACTGATCACGTGACTGATCATGCACTGATCACGTGGCTATCATGCACTGATCACGTGGCTGATCATGCACTGATCACGTACTGATCATGCACTGATCACGTGGCTGATCATGCACTGATCACGTGGCTGATCATGCACTGATCACGTGACTGATCATGCACTGATCACGTGACTGATCATGCACTGATCACGTGGCTGATCATGCACTGATCACGTGGCTATCATGCACTGCTCACGTGGCTGATCATGCCATGATCACGCAGCTACCATGTACTGGTCACATGACTGATCATGCACTGATCACGTGACTGATCATGCAGTGATCACGTGGCTATCATGCACTACTCACGTGGCTGATCATGCAATGATCATGTAGCTACCATGTACAGGTCACGTGAATGATCATACACCCATCAGGTGACTGATCATGCACTGATCACGTGGCTATCATGCACTGATCACGAGACTGATCATGCACTGATCACGTCTATATCATGCACTGATCACATGACTGCCCATGCACTGATCACGTGGATGATCATACACTAATCATGTGACAGATCATGCACTGATCACGTGGCTGATCATGCACTGATACCGTGACTGAGCATGGACTGATCACATGACTATCATGTAGTGATCACGTGACTTAATGGCGCTGATCATGTGACTGATCATGCGCTGATCATGTTTGCTATCATACACTGATCATGTGCCTCTGGAGGCAATAAACAAAGAGCTGAGTAGGCACGAATCAAACAGTCAGCAGGCAATAATCATGGAACTCAGCTGTGAGGAATCATGCTGCTCAGCTGGCAATAATCAAGCAGCTGAGCAGGCAGGAATTACGCAGCACAGCTGGCAATTGTCAAGCAGATGACAGGCAGGAATCGTGCAGCTCAGCTGGCAATTGTCAAGCAGATGAGCAGACAGTAATCACGCAGCTCAGCAGGCCCTGATCACGTGACTGAGCATGCACTGTTCACGTGGCTGATCATACACTGATCACGTGATTGATCATGCACTGATCACTTGGATATCATGCACTGATCACGTGGCTGATCATACACTGTTCACGTGTCTGACCATGCACTGATCACGTGGCTGATCATACACTGCTCACGTAACTGATCATGCACTGATCACGTGGCTATCATGCACTGATCACGTGGCTGAACATGCACTGTTCACGTGGCTGATCACACACCTGTCACGTGACATATCATGCACTGATCACGTGGCACTCATGCACTGATCACGTGGCTGATCATACTCTGCTCACGTAACTCATCATGCACACATCACGTGGCTATCATGCACTGCTCACGTGTTCGTCATGGAATGATCACGAAGCTACCATATACTGGTCACGTGACTGATCATGCACAGATCACGTAAATGATCATGCACTGTTCACGTGACTGATCATGTACTGATCACGTGACTGATCATGCACTGATCACGTGGCTATCATGCTCTGCTCACGTGGCTGATCATGCACGATCACGTAGCAACCATGTACTGGTCACGTGACTGATCATGCACTGATCACGTAATTGATCCTGCACTGATCACGTGGCTCATCATGCACTGATCACGTGGCTGATCACACACGTATCACGTGACTGATCATGCACTGATCACGTGACTAATCATGCACTGATCACGTGGCTATCATGCACTGATCACGTGGATATCATGCACTGATCACGTGGCTGATCACACACGTATCACGTGACTGATCATGCACTGATCACGTGGCTATCATGCACTGATCACGTGGCTATCATGCACGGATATCATGCACTGGTCACGTGACTGATCATGCACTGATCACGTGACTGATCATGCACTGATCACGTGGCTATCATGCACTGATCACGTGGCTGATCATGCACTGATCACGTAGCTATCATGCACTGATCACGTGACTGATCATGCACTGATCACGTGGCTGATCATGCACTGATCACGTGACTGATCATGCACTGATCACGTGGCTGATCATGCACTGATCACGTGGCTGATCATGCACTGATCACGTGCTGATCATGCACTGATCACGTGGCTGATCACACATGATCACGTGACTGATCATGCACTGATCACGTGGCTGATCATGCACTGATCACGTGGCTGATCATGCACTGATCACGTGGCTATCATGCACTGATCACGTGGCTGATCATGCAATGATCACGTACTGATCATGCACTGATCACGTGACTGATCATGCACTGATCACGTAATTGATCATGCACTGATCACGTGGCTGATCATGCACTGATCACGTGGCTGATCATCACTATCACGTGACTGATCATGCACTGATCACGTGAATGATCATGCACTGATCACGTGGCTATCATGCACTGATCACGTGGATATCATGCACTGATCACGTGGCTGATCACACGTATCACGTGACTGATCATGCACTGATCACGTGGCTATCATGCACTGATCACGTGGCTATCATGCACTGATCACGTGGCTGATCATGCACTGATCACGTAGCTATCATGCACTGATCACGTGACTGATCATGCACTGATCACGTGACTGATCATGCACTGATCACGTGGCTATCATGCACTGATCACGTGGCTGATCATGCACTGATCACGCAGCTACCATGCACTGATCACGTGACTGATCATGCACTGATCACGTAACTGATCATGCACTGATCACGTGGCTTATCATGCACTGATCATGTGACTGATCATGTGCTGATCATGTTTGGTGTCATACACTGATCATGTGCCTCTGGAGGCAATGAACATAGAGCTGAGTAGGCAGGAATCACTCAGCAGGCTATAATCATGGAACTCACCTCTGAGAAATCATGCTGCTCAGCTGGCAATAATCAAGTAGATGAGCAGGCAGGAATTACGCAGCACAGGTGGCAATTGTCAAGCAGATGACAGGCAGGAATCGTGCAGCTCAGCTGGCAATTGTCAAGCAGATGAGCAGACAGTAATCACGCAGCTCATCAGGCACTGATCACGTGACTGATCATGCACTGATCACGTGGCTGATCATACACTGATCACGTGACTGATCATGCACTGATCACGTGACTGATCATGCACTGATCACGTGGCTGATCATGCACTGATCACGTGGCTGATCATGCACTGATCACGTGACTGATCATGCACTGATCACGTGGCTATCATGCACTGATCACGTGGCTGATCATGCATGATCACGCAGCTACCATGTACTGGTCACATGACTGATCATGCACTGATCACGTGACTGATCATGCAGTGATCACGTGGCTATCATGCACTACTCACGTGGCTGATCATGCAATGATCATGTAGCTACCATGTACAGGTCACGTGAATGATCATACACCCATCAGGTGACTGATCATGCACTGATCACGTGGCTATCATGCACTGATCACGTGACTGATCATGCACTGATCACGTCTATATCATGCACTGATCACATGACTGCCCATGCACTGATCACGTGGATGATCATACACTAATCATGTGACAGATCATGCACTGATCACGTGGCTGATCATGCACTGATACCGTGACTGAGCATGGACTGATCACATGACTATCATGTAGTGATCACGTGACTTAATGGCGCTGATCATGTGACTGATCATGCACTGATCATGTTTGCTATCATACACTGATCATGTGCCTCTGGAGGCAATAAACAAAGAGCTGAGTAGGCACGAATCAAACAGTCAGCAGGCAATAATCATGGAACTCAGCTGTGAGGAATCATGCTGCTCAGCTGGCAATAATCAAGCAGCTGAGCAGGCAGGAATTACACAGCACAGCTGGCAATTGTCAAGCAGATGACAGGCAGGAATCGTGCAGCTCAGCTGGCAATTGTCAAGCAGATGAGCAGACAGTAATCACGCAGCTCAGCAGGCCCTGATCACGTGACTGAGCATGCACTGTTCACGTGGCTGATCATACACTGATCACGTGACTGATCATGCACTGATCACGTGGCTATCATGCACTGATCACGTGGCTGATCATGCACTGATCACGTGCTGATCATGCACTGATCACGTGGCTGATCATACACTGATCACGGGACTGATCATGCACTGATCACGTGGCTATCATGCACTGATACGTGACTGACATGCACTGATCACGTGGCTGATCATGCACTGATCACGTGACTGATCATGCACTGATCACGTGACTGATCATGCACTGATCACGTGGCTGATCATGCACTGATCACGTGGCTATCATGCACTGATCACGTGGCTGATCATGCACTGATCACGTGGCTGATCATGCACTGATCACGTGACTATCATGCACTGATCACGTGGCATCATGCACTGATCACGTGGCTGATCATGCACTGATCACGTGGCTGATCATGCACTGATCACGTGGCTGATCATGCACTGATCACGTGACTGATCATGCACTGATCACGTGACTGATCATGCACTGATCACGTGACTGATCATGCACTGATCACGTGACTGATCATGCACTGATCACGTGGCTATCATGCACTGATCACGTGGCTGATCATGCACTGATCACGCAGCTACCATGTACTGATCACGTGACTGATCATGCACTGATCACATGACTGATCATGCACTGATCACTGGCTTATCATGCACTGATCATGTGACTGATCATGTGCTGATCATGTTTGGTGTCACACACTGATCATGTGCCTCTGGAGGCAATGAACATAGAGCTGAGTAGGCAGGAATCAGTCAGCAGGCTATAATCATGGAACTCAGCTCTGAGAAATCATGCTGCTCAGCTGGCAATAATCAAGTAGATGAGCAGGCAGGAATTACGCAGCACAGGTGGCAATTGTCAAGCAGATGACAGGCAGGAATCGTGCAGCTCAGCTGGCAATTGTCAAGCAGATGAGCAGACAGTAATCACGCAGCTCAGCAGGCCCTGATCACGTGACTGAGCATGCACTGTTCACGTGGCTGATCATACACTGATCACGTGACTGATCATGCACTGATCACTTGGATATCATGCACTGATCACGTGGCTGATCATACACTGATCACGTGTCTGATCATGCACTGATCACGTGGCTGATCATGCACTGATCACGTAACTGATCATGCACTGATCACGTGGCTATCATGCACTGATCACGTGGCTGAATCATGCACTGATCACGTGGCTGATCATGCACTGTCACGTGACTATCATGCACTGATCACGTGGCACTCATGCACTGATCACGTGGCTGATCATACACTGATCACGTAACTGATCATGCACATCACGTGGCTATCATGCACTGCTCACGTGGCTGTCATGCAATGATCACGTAGCTATCATATACTGGTCACGTGACTGATCATGCACTGATCACGTAAATGATCATGCACTGATCACGTGACTGATCATGCACTGATCACGTGACTGATCATGCACTGATCACGTGGCTGATCATGCACTGATCACGTGGCTGATCATGCACTGATCACGTGGCTGATCATGCACTGATCACGTGATGATCATGCACTGATCACGTGGATATCATGCACTGATCACGTGGCTGATCATACACTGATCACGTGTCTGATCATGCACTGATCACGTGGCTGATCATGCACTGATCACGTAACTGATCATGCACTGATCACGTGGCTATCATGCACTGATCACGTGGCTGATCATGCACTGATCACGTGGCTGATCACACACTGTCACGTGACTATCATGCACTGATCACGTGGCACTCATGCACTGATCACGTGGCTGATCATACACTGATCACGTAACTGATCATGCACTGATCACGTGGCTATCATGCACTGATCACGTGGCTGATCATGGAATGATCACGAAGCTACCATATACTGGTCACGTGACTGATCATGCACTGATCACGTAAATGATCATGCACTGATCACGTGACTGATCATGCACTGATCACGTGACTGATCATGCACTGATCACGTGGCTATCATGCACTGCTCACGTGGCTGATCATGCAACGATCACGTAGCAACCATGTACTGGTCACGTGACTGATCATGCACTGATCACGTAATTGATCATGCACTGATCACGTGGCTCATCATGCACTGATCACGTGGCTGATCACACGTATCACGTGACTGATCATGCACTGATCACGTGACTGATCATGCACTGATCACGTGGCTATCATGCACTGATCACGTGGATATCATGCACTGATCACGTGGCTGATCACACATGTATCACGTGACTGATCATGCACTGATCACGTGGCTATCATGCACTGATATCATGCACTGATCACGTGGCTGATCATGCACTGATCACGTGACTGATCATGCACTGATCACGTGGCTGATCATGCACTGTCACGTGACTATCATGCACTGATCACGTGGCATCATGCACTGATCACGTGGCTGATCATACACTGATCACGTAACTGATCATGCACTGATCACGTGGCTATCATGCACTGATCACGTGGCTGTCATGCAATGATCACGTAGCTACCATGCACTGATCACGTGACTGATCATGCACTGATCACGTGAATGATCATGCACTGATCACGTGACTGATCATGCACTGATCACGTGACTGATCATGCACTGATCACGTGGCTATCATGCACTGATCACGTGGCTGATCATGCAATGATCACGTAGCTACCATGTACTGGTCACGTGACTGATCATGCACTGATCACGTAATTGATCATGCACTGATCACGTGGCTGATCATGCACTGATCACGTGGCTGATCACACATGATCACGTGACTGATCATGCACTGATCACGTGGCTATCATGCACTGATCACGTGGCTATCATGCACTGATCACGTGGCTATCATGCACTGATCACGTGGCTGATCATGCACTGATCACGTGGCTATCATGCACTGTCACGTGACTGATCATGCACTGATCACGTAATTGATCATGCACTGATCACGTGGCTGATCATGCACTGATCACGTGGCTGATCATGCACTGATCACGTGACTGATCATGCACTGATCACGTGACTGATCATGCACTGATCACGTGGCTATCATGCACTGATCACGTGGCTGATCATGCACTGATCACGTGACTGATCATGCACTGATCACGTGGCTATCATGCACTGATCACGTGGCTGATCATGCACTGATCACGTGGCTGATCATGCACTGATCACGTGACTGATCATGCACTGATCACGTGACTGATCATGCACTGATCACGTGACTGATCATGCACTGATCACGTGACTGATCATGCACTGATCACGTGGCTATCATGCACTGATCACGTGGCTGATCATGCACTGATCACGCAGCTACCATGCACTGATCACATGACTGATCATGCACTGATCACATGACTGATCATGCACTGATCACTGGCTTATCATGCATTCATCATGTGACTGATCATGCGCTGATCATGTTTGCTATCATACACTGATCATGAGCCTCTGGAGGCAATAAACAAAGAGCTGAGTAGGCACGAATCATACAGTCAGCAGGCAATAATCATGGAACTCAGCTGTGAGGAATCATGCTGCTCAGCTGGCAATAATCAAGCAGCTGAGCAGGCAGGAATTACGCAGCACAGCTGGCAATTGTCAAGCAGATGACAGGCAGGAATCGTGCAGCTCAGCTGGCAATTGTCAAGCAGATGAGCAGACAGTAATCACGCAGCTCAGCAGGCCCTGATCACGTGACTGAGCATGCACTGTTCACGTGGCTGATCATACACTGATCACGTGATTGATCATGCACTGATCACTTGGATATCATGCACTGATCACGTGGCTGATCATACACTGTTCACGTGTCTGACCATGCACTGATCACGTGGCTGATCATACACTGCTCACGTAACTGATCATGCACTGATCACGTGGCTATCATGCACTGATCACGTGGCTGAACATGCACTGATCACGTGGCTGATCACACACCTGTCACGTGACATATCATGCACTGATCACGTGGCACTCATGCACTGATCACGTGGCTGATCATACACTGCTCACGTAACTGATCATGCACACATCACGTGGCTATCATGCACTGCTCACGTGGCTCATGGAATGATCACGGCTACCATATACTGGTCACGTGACTGATCATGCACTGATCACGTAAATGATCATGCACTGTTCACGTGACTGATCATGTACTGATCACGTGACTGATCATGCACTGATCACGTGGCTATCATGCACTGCTCACGTGGCTGATCATGCAACGATCACGTAGCAACCATGTACTGGTCACGTGACTGATCATGCACTGATCACGTAATTGATCATGCACTGATCACGTGGCTCATCATGCACTGATCACGTGGCTGATCACACGTATCACGTGACTGATCATGCACTGATCACGTGACTGATCATGCACTGATCACGTGGCTATCATGCACTGATCACGTGGATATCATGCACTGATCACGTGGCTGATCACACATGTATCACGTGACTGATCATGCACTGATCACGTGGCTATCATGCACTGATCACGTGGCTGATCATGCACTGATCACGTAGCTCATGCACTGATCACGTGACTGATCATGCACTGATCACGTGGCTGATCATGCACTGATATCATGCACTGATCACGTGGCTGATCATACACTGATCACGTGACTGATCATGCACTGATCACGTGGCTATCATGCACTGATCACGTGGCTGATCATGCACTGATCACGTGGCTATCATGCACTGATCACGTGACTGATCATGCACTGATCACGTGGCTGATCATGCACTGATCACGTGGCTGATCATGCACTGATCACGTGACTGATCATGCACTGATCACGTGACTGATCATGCACTGATCACGTGGCTATCATGCACTGATATCATGCACTGATCACGTGGCTGATCACACTGATCATGTGACTGATCATGCACTGATCACGTGGCTATCATGCACTGATCACGTGGCTGATCATGCATGATCACGTAGCTACCATGCACTGATCACGTGACTGATCATGCACTGATCACGTGGCTGATCATGCACTGATCACGTGACTGATCATGCACTGATCACGTGGCTGATCATGCACTGATCACGTGGCTATCATGCACTGATCACGTGGCTGATCATGCACTGATCACGTAGCTACCATGCACTGATCACGTGACTGATCATGCACTGATCACGTGACTGATCATGCACTGATCACGTGACTGATCATGCACTGATCACGTGACTGATCATGCACTGATCACGTGACTGATCATGCACTGATCACGTGGCTATCATGCACTGATCACGTGGCTGATCATGCACTGATCACGTAGCTATCATGCACTGATCACGTGACTGATCATGCACTGATCACGTGGCTGATCATGCACTGATCACGTGACTGATCATGCACTGATCACGTGGCTGATCATGCACTGATCACGCAGCTACCATGTACTGGTCACATGACTGATCATGCACTGATCACATGACTGATCATGCACTGATCACGTGGCTTATCATGCACTGATCATGTGACTGATCATGTGCTGATCATGTTTGGTGTCATACACTGATCATGTGCCTCTGGAGGCAATGAACATAGAGCTGAGTAGGCACGAATCAGTCAGCAGGCTATAATCATGGAACTCAGCTCTGAGAAATCATGCTGCTCAGCTGGCAATAATCAAGTAGCTGAGCAGGCAGGAATTACGCAGCACAGGTGGCAATTGTCAAGCAGATGACAGGCAGGAATCATGCAGCTCAGCTGGCAATTGTCAAGCAGATGAGCAGACAGTAATCACGCAGCTCAGCAGGCCCTGATCACGTGACTGAGCATGCACTGTTCACGTGGCTGATACACTGATCACGTGACTGATCATGCACTGATCACGTGACTGATCATGCACTGATCACGTGGCTATCATGCACTGATCACGTGGCTGATCATGCACTGATCACGGGACTGATCATGCACTGATCACGGCTATCATGCACTGACTACGTGACTATCATGCACTGATCACGTGGATGATCATGCACTGATCACGTGACTGATCATGCACTGATCACGTGACTGATCATGCACTGATCACGTGGCTGATCATGCACTGATCACGTGGCTATCATGCACTGCTCACGTGGCTGATCATGGCAATGATCACGTAGCTACCATGTACTGGTCACGTGACTGATCATGCACTGATCACGTAATTGATCATGCACTGATCACGTGGCTGATCATGCACTGATCACGTGGCTGATCATGCACTGATCACGTGACTGATCATGCACTGATCACGTGGCTATCATGCACTGATCACGTGGCTGACATACACTGATCACGTGCCTGGTCATGCACTGATCACGTGGCTGATCATGCACTGATCACGTGACTGATCATGCACTGATCGTGTCTGATCATGCACTGATCACGTGGCTATCATGCACTGCTCACGTGGCTGATCATGCGATGATCACGCAGCTACCATGTACTGGTCACATGACTGATCATGCACTGATCACGTGACTGATCATGCAGTGATCACGTGGCTATCATGCACTACTCACGTGGCTGATCATGCAATGATCATGTAGCTACCATGTACAGGTCACGTGAATGATCATACACCCATCAGGTGACTGATCATGCACTGATCACGTGGCTATCATGCACTGATCACGAGACTGATCATGCACTGATCACGTCTATATCATGCACTGATCACATGACTGCCCATGCACTGATCACGTGGATGATCATACACTAATCATGTGACAGATCATGCACTGATCACGTGGCTGATCATGCACTGATACCGTGACTGAGCATGGACTGATCACATGACTATCATGTAGTGATCACGTGACTTAATGGCGCTGATCATGTGACTGATCATGCGCTGATCATGTTTGCTATCATACACTGATCATGTGCCTCTGGAGGCAATAAACAAAGAGCTGAGTAGGCACGAATCAAACAGTCAGCAGGCAATAATCATGGAACTCAGCTGTGAGGAATCATGCTGCTCAGCTGGCAATAATCAAGCAGCTGAGCAGGCAGGAATTACGCAGCACAGCTGGCAATTGTCAAGCAGATGACAGGCAGGAATCGTGCAGCTCAGCTGGCAATTGTCAAGCAGATGAGCAGACAGTAATCACGCAGCTCAGCAGGCCCTGATCACGTGACTGAGCATGCACTGTTCACGTGGCTGATCATACACTGATCACGTGATTGATCATGCACTGATCACTTGGATATCATGCACTGATCACGTGGCTGATCATACACTGTTCACGTGTCTGACCATGCACTGATCACGTGGCTGATCATACACTGCTCACGTAACTGATCATGCACTGATCACGTGGCTATCATGCACTGATCACGTGGCTGAACATGCACTGTTCACGTGGCTGATCACACACCTGTCACGTGACATATCATGCACTGATCACGTGGCACTCATGCACTGATCACGTGGCTGATCATACACTGCTCACGTAACTCATCATGCACACATCACGTGGCTATCATGCACTGCTCACGTGGCTCGTCATGGAATGATCACGAAGCTACCATATACTGGTCACGTGACTGATCATGCACTGATCACGTAAATGATCATGCACTGTTCACGTGACTGATCATGTACTGATCACGTGACTGATCATGCACTGATCACGTGGCTATCATGCTCTGCTCACGTGGCTGATCATGCAACGATCACGTAGCAACCATGTACTGGTCACGTGACTGATCATGCACTGATCACGTAATTGATCCTGCACTGATCACGTGGCTCATCATGCACTGATCACGTGGCTGATCACACGTATCACGTGACTGATCATGCACTGATCACGTGACTAATCATGCACTGATCACGTGGCTATCATGCACTGATCACGTGGATATCATGCACTGATCACGTGGCTGATCACACATGTATCACGTGACTGATCATGCACTGATCACGTGGCTATCATGCACTGATCACGTGGCTGATCATGCAATGATCACGTACTACCATGTACTGGTCACGTGACTGATCATGCACTGATCACGTGGCTGATCATGCACTGATCACGTGCTGATCATGCACTGATCACGTGGCTGATCATGCACTGATCACGTGACTGATCATGCACTGATCACGTGACTGATCATGCACTGATCACGTGGCTATCATGCACTGATATTATGCACTGATCACGTGGATGATCACACTGATCATGTGACTGATCATGCACTGATCACGTGGCTATCATGCACTGATCACGTGGCTGATCATGCACTGATCACGTAGCTACCATGTACTGTCACGTGACTGATCATGCACTGATCACGTGGCTGATCATGCACTGATCACGTGACTGATCATGCACTGATCACGTGGCTGATCATGCACTGATCACGTGGCTATCATGCACTGATCACGTGGCTGATCATGCACTGATCACGTAGCTATCATGCACTGATCACGTGACTGATCATGCACTGATCACGTAATTGATCATGCACTGATCACGTGACTGATCATGCACTGATCACGTGACTGATCATGCACTGATCACGTGGCTGATCATGCACTGATACCGTGACTGAGCATGGACTGATCACATGACTATCATGTAGTGATCACGTGACTTAATGGCGCTGATCATGTGACTGATCATGCGCTGATCATGTTTGCTATCATACACTGATCATGTGCCTCTGGAGGCAATAAACAAAGAGCTGAGTAGGCACGAATCATACAGTCAGCAGGCAATAATCATGGAACTCAGCTGTGAGGAATCATGCTGCTCAGCTGGCAATAATCAAGCAGCTGAGCAGGCAGGAATTACGCAGCACAGCTGGCAATTGTCAAGCAGATGACAGGCAGGAATCGTGCAGCTCAGCTGGCAATTGTCAAGCAGATGAGCAGACAGTAATCACGCAGCTCAGCAGGCACTGATCACGTGACTGAGCATGCACTGTTCACGTGGCTGATCATACACTGATCACGTGATTGATCATGCACTGATCACTTGGATATCATGCACTGATCACGTGGCTGATCATACACTGTTCACGTGTCTGACCATGCACTGATCACGTGGCTGATCATACACTGCTCACGTAACTGATCATGCACTGATCACGTGGCTATCATGCACTGATCACGTGGCTGAACATGCACTGATCACGTGGCTGATCACACACCTGTCACGTGACATATCATGCACTGATCACGTGGCACTCATGCACTGATCACGTGGCTGATCATACACTGCTCACGTAACTCATCATGCACACATCACGTGGCTATCATGCACTGCTCACGTGGCTTCATGGAATGATCACGTAGCTACCATATACTGGTCACGTGACTGATCATGCACAGATCACGTAAATGATCATGCACTGTTCACGTGACTGATCATGCACTGATCACGTGACTGATCATGCACTGATCACGTGGCTATCATGCTCTGCTCACGTGGCTGATCATGCAACGATCACGTAGCAACCATGTACTGGTCACGTGACTGATCATGCACTGATCACGTAATTGATCCTGCACTGATAACGTGGCTCATCATGCACTGATCACGTGGCTGATCACACATATCACGTGACTGATCATGCACTGATCACGTGACTGATCATGCACTGATCACGTGGCTATCATGCACTGATCATGTGGATATCATGCACTGATCACGTGGCTGATCACACATGTATCACGTGACTGATCATGCACTGATCACGTGGCTATCATGCACTGATCACGTGGCTGATCATGCACTGATCACGTGGCTATCATGCACTGATCACGTGGCTATCATGCACTGATCACGTGGCTGATCATGCACTGATCACGTGACTGATCATGCACTGATCACGTGACTGATCATGCACTGATCACGTGACTGATCATGCACTGATCACGTGGCTATCATGCACTGATCACGTGGATATCATGCACTGATCACGTGGCTGATCATGCACTGATCACGTGACTGATCATGCACTGATCACGTGGCTATCATGCACTGATCACGTGGCTGATCATGCACTGATCACGTACTACCATGTACTGGTCACGTGACTGATCATGCACTGATCACGTGGCTGATCATGCACTGATCACGTGACTGATCATGCACTGATCACGTGGCTGATCATGCACTGATCACGTGACTGATCATGCACTGATCACGTGACTGATCATGCACTGATCACGTGGCTATCATGCACTGATATCATGCACTGATCACGTGGATGATCACACACGATCATGTGACTGATCATGCACTGATCACGTGGCTATCATGCACTGATCACGTGGCTGATCATGCAATGATCACGTAGCTACCATGTACTGTCACGTGACTGATCATGCACTGATCACGTGGCTGATCATGCACTGATCACGTGACTGATCATGCACTGATCACGTGGCTGATCATGCACTGATCACGTGGCTATCATGCACTGATCACGTGGCTGATCATGCACTGATCACGTAGCTATCATGCACTGATCACGTGACTGATCATGCACTGATCACGTAACTGATCATGCACTGATCACGTGACTGATCATGCACTGATCACGTGACTGATCATGCACTGATCACGTGGCTGATCATGCACTGATACCGTGACTGAGCATGGACTGATCACATGACTATCATGTAGTGATCACGTGACTTAATGGCGCTGATCATGTGACTGATCATGCGCTGATCATGTTTGCTATCATACACTGATCATGTGCCTCTGGAGGCAATAAACAAAGAGCTGAGTAGGCACGAATCAAACAGTCAGCAGGCAATAATCATGGAACTCAGCTGTGAGGAATCATGCTGCTCAGCTGGCAATAATCAAGCAGCTGAGCAGGCAGGAATTACGCAGCACAGCTGGCAATTGTCAAGCAGATGACAGGCAGGAATCGTGCAGCTCAGCTGGCAATTGTCAAGCAGATGAGCAGACAGTAATCACGCAGCTCAGCAGGCCCTGATCACGTGACTGAGCATGCACTGTTCACGTGGCTGATCATACACTGATCACGTGATTGATCATGCACTGATCACTTGGATATCATGCACTGATCACGTGGCTGATCATACACTGTTCACGTGTCTGACCATGCACTGATCACGTGGCTGATCATACACTGCTCACGTAACTGATCATGCACTGATCACGTGGCTATCATGCACTGATCACGTGGCTGAACATGCACTGTTCACGTGGCTGATCACACACCTGTCACGTGACATATCATGCACTGATCACGTGGCACTCATGCACTGATCACGTGGCTGATCATACACTGCTCACGTAACTCATCATGCACACATCACGTGGCTATCATGCACTGCTCACGTGGTTCGTCATGGAATGATCACGAAGCTACCATATACTGGTCACGTGACTGATCATGCACAGATCACGTAAATGATCATGCACTGTTCACGTGACTGATCATGTACTGATCACGTGACTGATCATGCACTGATCACGTGGCTATCATGCTCTGCTCACGTGGCTGATCATGCAACGATCACGTAGCAACCATGTACTGGTCACGTGACTGATCATGCACTGATCACGTAATTGATCCTGCACTGATCACGTGGCTCATCATGCACTGATCACGTGGCTGATCACACACGTATCACGTGACTGATCATGCACTGATCACGTGACTAATCATGCACTGATCACGTGGCTATCATGCACTGATCACGTGGATATCATGCACTGATCACGTGGCTGATCACACATGTATCACGTGACTGATCATGCACTGATCACGTGGCTATCATGCACTGATCACGTGGCTGATCATGCAATGATCACGTAGCTACCATGTACTGGTCACGTGACTGATCATGCACTGATCACGTGGCTGATCATGCACTGATCACGTGACTGATCATGCACTGATCACGTGGCTGATCATGCACTGATCACGTGGCTATCATGCACTGATCACGTGGCTGATCATGCACTGATCACGTAGCTATCATGCACTGATCACGTGACTGATCATGCACTGATCACGTAACTGATCATGCACTGATCACGTGACTGATCATGCACTGATCACGTGACTGATCATGCACTGATCACGTGGCTGATCATGCACTGATCACGTGACTGATCATGCACTGATCACGTGGCTGATCATGCACTGATCACGTGGCTATCATGCACTGATCACGTGGCTGATCATGCAATGATCACGTAGCTACCATGCACTGGTCACGTGACTGATCATGCACTGATCACGTAATTGATCATGCACTGATCACGTGACTGATCATGCACTGATCACGTGACTGATCATGCACTGATCACGTGGCTATCATGCACTGATCACGTGGCTGATCATGCACTGATCACGCAGCTATCATGCACTGATCACGTGACTGATCATGCACTGATCACGTGACTGATCATGCACTGATCACGTAATTTATCATGCACCGATCACCTGGCTTATCATGCATTGATCATGTGACTGATCATGTGCTGATCATGTTTGGTGTCATACACTGATCATGTGCCTCTGGAGGCAATGAACATAGAGCTGAGTAGGCAGGAATCAGTCAGCAGGCTATAATCATGGAACTCAGCTCTGAGAAATCATGCTGCTCAGCTGGCAATAATCAAGTAGATGAGCAGGCAGGAATTACGCAGCACAGGTGGCAATTGTCAAGCAGATGACAGGCAGGAATCGTGCAGCTCAGCTGGCAATTGTCAAGCAGATGAGCAGACAGTAATCACGCAGCTCAGCAGGCCCTGATCACGTGACTGAGCATGCACTGTTCACGTGGCTGATCACACACTATCACGTGACTGATCATGCACTGATCACGTGACTGATCATGCACTGATCACGTGACTGATCATGCACTGATCACGTGGCTGATCATGCACTGATCACGTGGCTATCATGCACTGATCACGTGGCTGATCATGCACTGATCACGTGGCTATCATGCACTGATCACGTGACTGATCATGCACTGATCACGTAATTGATCATGCACTGATCACGTGGCTGATCATGCACTGATCACGTGGCTGATCATGCACTGATCACGTGACTGATCATGCACTGATCACGTGACTGATCATGCACTGATCACGTGGCTATCATGCACTGATCACGTGGCTGATCATACACTGATCACGTGCCTGATCATGCACTGATCACGTGGCTGATCATGCACTGATCACGTGACTGATCATGCACTGATCACGTGTCTGATCATGCACTGATCACGTGGCTATCATGCACTGCTCACGTGGCTGATCATGCGATGATCACGCAGCTACCATGTACTGGTCACATGACTGATCATGCACTGATCACGTGACTGATCATGCAGTGATCACGTGGCTATCATGCACTACTCACGTGGCTGATCATGCAATGATCATGTAGCTACCATGTACAGGTCACGTGAATGATCATACACCCATCAGGTGACTGATCATGCACTGATCACGTGGCTATCATGCACTGATCACGAGACTGATCATGCACTGATCACGTCTATATCATGCACTGATCACATGACTGCCCATGCACTGATCACGTGGATGATCATACACTAATCATGTGACAGATCATGCACTGATCACGTGGCTGATCATGCACTGATACCGTGACTGAGCATGGACTGATCACATGACTATCATGTAGTGATCACGTGACTTAATGGCGCTGATCATGTGACTGATCATGCGCTGATCATGTTTGCTATCATACACTGATCATGTGCCTCTGGAGGCAATAAACAAAGAGCTGAGTAGGCACGAATCAAACAGTCAGCAGGCAATAATCATGGAACTCAGCTGTGAGGAATCATGCTGCTCAGCTGGCAATAATCAAGCAGCTGAGCAGGCAGGAATTACGCAGCACAGCTGGCAATTGTCAAGCAGATGACAGGCAGGAATCGTGCAGCTCAGCTGGCAATTGTCAAGCAGATGAGCAGACAGTAATCACGCAGCTCAGCAGGCCCTGATCACGTGACTGAGCATGCACTGTTCACGTGGCTGATCATACACTGATCACGTGATTGATCATGCACTGATCACTTGGATATCATGCACTGATCACGTGGCTGATCATACACTGTTCACGTGTCTGACCATGCACTGATCACGTGGCTGATCATACACTGCTCACGTAACTGATCATGCACTGATCACGTGGCTATCATGCACTGATCACGTGGCTGAACATGCACTGTTCACGTGGCTGATCACACACCTGTCACGTGACATATCATGCACTGATCACGTGGCACTCATGCACTGATCACGTGGCTGATCATACACTGCTCACGTAACTCATCATGCACACATCACGTGGCTATCATGCACTGCTCACGTGGCTCGTCATGGAATGATCAAGCTACCATATACTGGTCACGTGACTGATCATGCACAGATCACGTAAATGATCATGCACTGTTCACGTGACTGATCATGTACTGATCACGTGACTGATCATGCACTGATCACGTGGCTATCATGCTCTGCTCACGTGGCTGATCATGCAACGATCACGTAGCAACCATGTACTGGTCACGTGACTGATCATGCACTGATCACGTAATTGATCCTGCACTGATCACGTGGCTCATCATGCACTGATCACGTGGCTGATCACACACGTATCACGTGACTGATCATGCACTGATCACGTGACTGATCATGATCACTGATCACGTGTGACTGATCATGCACTGATCACGTGGCTATCATGCACTGATCACGTGGCTGATCATGCACACTACATGTACTGGTCACGTGACTGATCATGCACTGATCACGTGGCTGATCATGCACTGATCACGTGCTGATCATGCACTGATCACGTGGCTGATCATGCAATGATCACGCAGCTACCATGTACTGGTCACATGACTGATCATGCACTGATCACGTAACTGATCATGCACTGATCACGTGGCTTATCATGCACTGATCATGTGACTGATCATGTGCTGATCATGTTTGGTGTCACACACTGATCATGTGCCTCTGGAGGCAATGAACATAGAGCTGAGTAGGCAGGAATCAGTCAGCAGGCTATAATCATGGAACTCAGCTCTGAGAAATCATGCTGCTCAGCTGGCAATAATCAAGTAGATGAGCAGGCAGGAATTACGCAGCACAGGTGGCAATTGTCAAGCAGATGACAGGCAGGAATCGTGCAGCTCAGCTGGCAATGTCAAGCAGATGAGCAGACAGTAATCACGCAGCTCAGCAGGCCCTGATCACGTGACTGAGCATGCACTGTTCACGTGGCTGATCACACACTGATCACGTGACTGATCATGCACTGATCACGTGACTGATCATGCACTGATCACGTGGCTATCATGCACTGATCACGTGGCTGATCATGCACTGATCACGGGACTGATCATGCACTGATCACGGGCTATCATGCACTGACTATATGACTATCATGCACTGATCACGTGGCTGATCATGCACTGATCACGTGACTGATCATGCACTGATCACGTGACTGATCATGCACTGATCACGTGGCTGATCATGCACTGATCACGTGGCTATCATGCACTGCTCACGTGGCTGATCATGCATGATCACGCAGCTACCATGTACTGGTCACATGACTGATCATGCACTGATCACGTGACTGATCATGCACTGATCACGTGGCTATCATGCACTACTCACGTGGCTGATCATGCAATGATCATGTAGCTACCATGTACAGGTCACGTGAATGATCATACACCCATCAGGTGACTGATCATGCACTGATCACGTGGCTATCATGCACTGATCACGAGACTGATCATGCACTGATCACGTCTATATCATGCACTGATCACATGACTGCCCATGCACTGATCACGTGGATGATCATACACTAATCATGTGACAGATCATGCACTGATCACGTGGCTGATCATGCACTGATACCGTGACTGAGCATGGACTGATCACATGACTATCATGTAGTGATCACGTGACTTAATGGCGCTGATCATGTGACTGATCATGCGCTGATCATGTTTGCTATCATACACTGATCATGTGCCTCTGGAGGCAATAAACAAAGAGCTGAGTAGGCACGAATCAAACAGTCAGCAGGCAATAATCATGGAACTCAGCTGTGAGGAATCATGCTGCTCAGCTGGCAATAATCAAGCAGCTGAGCAGGCAGGAATTACGCAGCACAGCTGGCAATTGTCAAGCAGATGACAGGCAGGAATCGTGCAGCTCAGCTGGCAATTGTCAAGCAGATGAGCAGACAGTAATCACGCAGCTCAGCAGGCACTGATCATGTGACTGAGCATGCACTGTTCACGTGGCTGATCATACACTGATCACGTGATTGATCATGCACTGATCACTTGGATATCATGCACTGATCACGTGGCTGATCATACACTGTTCACGTGTCTGACCATGCACTGATCACGTGGCTGATCATGCACTGCTCACGTAACTGATCATGCACTGATCACGTGGCTATCATGCACTGATCACGTGGCTGATCATGCACTGATCACGTGGCTGATCATACACTGATCACGTGACTGATCATGCACTGATCACGTGGCTATCATGCACTGATCACGTGGCTGATCATGGAATGATCACGTAGCTACCATATACTGGTCACGTGACTGATCATGCACTGATCACGTAAATGATCATGCACTGATCACGTGACTGATCATGCACTGATCACGTGACTGATCATGCACTGATCACGTGGCTATCATGCACTGCTCACGTGGCTGATCATGCAACGATCACGTAGCAACCATGTACTGGTCACGTGACTGATCATGCACTGATCACGTAATTGATCATGCACTGATCACGTGGCTCATCATGCACTGATCACGTGGCTGATCAGACACGTATCACGTGACTGATCATGCACTGATCACGTGACTGATCATGCACTGATCACGTGGCTATCATGCACTGATCACGTGGATATCATGCACTGATCACGTGGCTGATCATGCACTGATCACGTGACTGATCATGCACTGATCACGTGGCTATCATGCACTGATCACGTGGCTGATCATGCACTGATCACGTACTGACATGCACTGATCACGTGACTGATCATGCACTGATCACGTGGCTGATCATGCACTGATCACGTGGCTGATCACACACTGTCACGTGACTATCATGCACTGATCACGTGGCACTCATGCACTGATCACGTGGCTGATCATACACTGATCACGTAACTGATCATGCACTGATCACGTGGCTATCATGCACTGATCACGTGGCTGATCATGCAATGATCACGAAGCTACCATATACTGGTCACGTGACTGATCATGCACTGATCACGTAAATGATCATGCACTGATCACGTGACTGATCATGCACTGATCACGTGACTGATCATGCACTGATCACGTGGCTATCATGCACTGCTCACGTGGCTGATCATGCAACGATCACGTAGCAACCATGTACTGGTCACGTGACTGATCATGCACTGATCACGTAATTGATCATGCACTGATCACGTGGCTCATCATGCACTGATCACGTGGCTGATCAGACACGTATCACGTGACTGATCATGCACTGATCACGTGACTGATCATGCACTGATCACGTGGCTATCATGCACTGATCACGTGGATATCATGCACTGATCACGTGGCTGATCACACATGATCACGTGACTGATCATGCACTGATCACGTGGCTATCATGCACTGATCACGTGGCTGATCATGCACTGATCACGTAGCTACCATGTACTGATCACGTGACTGATCATGCACTGATCACGTGGCTGATCATGCACTGATCACGTGACTGATCATGCACTGATCACGTGGCTGATCATGCACTGATCACGTGGCTATCATGCACTGATCACGTGGCTGATCATGCACTGATCACGTAGCTATCATGCACTGATCACGTGACTGATCATGCACTGATCACGTAACTGATCATGCACTGATCACGTGACTGATCATGCACTGATCACGTGACTGATCATGCACTGATCACGTGGCTGATCATGCACTGATCACGTGACTGATCATGCACTGATCACGTGGCTGATCATGCACTGATCACGTGGCTATCATGCACTGATCACGTGGCTGATCATGCAATGATCACGTAGCTACCATGCACTGGTCACGTGACTGATCATGCACTGATCACGTGATTGATCATGCACTGATCACGTGACTGATCATGCACTGATCACGTGACTGATCATGCACTGATCACGTGGCTATCATGCACTGATCACGTGGCTGATCATGCACTGATCACGCAGCTATCATGCACTGATCACGTGACTGATCATGCACTGATCACGTGACTGATCATGCACTGATCACGTGACTGATCATGCACTGATCACGTGGCTTATCATGCACTGATCATGTGACTGATCATGTGCTGATCATGTTTGGTGTCATACACTGATCATGTGCCTCTGGAGGCAATGAACATAGAGCTGAGTAGGCAGGAATCAGTCAGCAGGCTATAATCATGGAACTCAGCTCTGAGAAATCATGCTGCTCAGCTGGCAATAATCAAGTAGATGAGCAGGCAGGAATTACGCAGCACAGGTGGCAATTGTCAAGCAGATGACAGGCAGGAATCGTGCAGCTCAGCTGGCAATTGTCAAGCAGATGAGCAGACAGTAATCACGCAGCTCAGCAGGCCCTGATCACGTGACTGAGCATGCACTGTTCACGTGGCTGATCACACACTGATCACGTGACTGATCATGCACTGATCACGTGACTGATCATGCACTGATCACGTGACTGATCATGCACTGATCACGTGGCTGATCATGCACTGATCACGTGGCTATCATGCACTGATCACGTGGCTGATCATGCACTGATCACGTAGCTATCATGCACTGATCACGTGACTGATCATGCACTGATCACGTAATTGATCATGCACTGATCACGTGGCTGATCATGCACTGATCACGTGGCTGATCATGCACTGATCACGTGACTGATCATGCACTGATCACGTGACTGATCATGCACTGATCACGTGGCTATCATGCACTGATCACGTGGCTGACATACACTGATCACGTGCCTGATCATGCACTGATCACGTGGCTGATCATGCACTGATCACGTGACTGATCATGCACTGATCACGTGTCTGATCATGCACTGATCACGTGGCTATCATGCACTGCTCACGTGGCTGATCATGCATGATCACGCAGCTACCATGTACTGGTCACATGACTGATCATGCACTGATCACGTGACTGATCATGCAGTGATCACGTGGCTATCATGCACTACTCACGTGGCTGATCATGCAATGATCATGTAGCTACCATGTACAGGTCACGTGAATGATCATACACCCATCAGGTGACTGATCATGCACTGATCACGTGGCTATCATGCACTGATCACGAGACTGATCATGCACTGATCACGTCTATATCATGCACTGATCACATGACTGCCCATGCACTGATCACGTGGATGATCATACACTAATCATGTGACAGATCATGCACTGATCACGTGGCTGATCATGCACTGATACCGTGACTGAGCATGGACTGATCACATGACTATCATGTAGTGATCACGTGACTTAATGGCGCTGATCATGTGACTGATCATGCGCTGATCATGTTTGCTATCATACACTGATCATGTGCCTCTGGAGGCAATAAACAAAGAGCTGAGTAGGCACGAATCAAACAGTCAGCAGGCAATAATCATGGAACTCAGCTGTGAGGAATCATGCTGCTCAGCTGGCAATAATCAAGCAGCTGAGCAGGCAGGAATTACGCAGCACAGCTGGCAATTGTCAAGCAGATGACAGGCAGGAATCGTGCAGCTCAGCTGGCAATTGTCAAGCAGATGAGCAGACAGTAATCACGCAGCTCAGCAGGCCCTGATCACGTGACTGAGCATGCACTGTTCACGTGGCTGATCATACACTGATCACGTGATTGATCATGCACTGATCACTTGGATATCATGCACTGATCACGTGGCTGATCATACACTGTTCACGTGTCTGACCATGCACTGATCACGTGGCTGATCATACACTGCTCACGTAACTGATCATGCACTGATCACGTGGCTATCATGCACTGATCACGTGGCTGAACATGCACTGTTCACGTGGCTGATCACACACCTGTCACGTGACATATCATGCACTGATCACGTGGCACTCATGCACTGATCACGTGGCTGATCATACACTGCTCACGTAACTCATCATGCACACATCACGTGGCTATCATGCACTGCTCACGTGGCTCGTCATGGAATGATCACGTAGCTACCATATACTGGTCACGTGACTGATCATGCACAGATCACGTAAATGATCATGCACTGTTCACGTGACTGATCATGTACTGATCACGTGACTGATCATGCACTGATCACGTGGCTATCATGCTCTGCTCACGTGGCTGATCATGCAACGATCACGTAGCAACCATGTACTGGTCACGTGACTGATCATGCACTGATCACGTAATTGATCCTGCACTGATCACGTGGCTCATCATGCACTGATCCGTGGCTGATCACACACGTATCACGTGACTGATCATGCACTGATCACGTGACTAATCATGCACTGATCACGTGGCTATCATGCACTGATCACGTGGATATCATGCACTGATCACGTGGCTGATCACACATGTATCACGTGACTGATCATGCACTGATCACGTGGCTATCATGCACTGATCACGTGGCTGATCATGCAATGATCACGTAGCTACCATGTACTGGTCACGTGACTGATCATGCACTGATCACGTGGCTGATCATGCACTGATCACGTGACTGATCATGCACTGATCACGTGGCTGATCATGCACTGATCACGCAGCTACCATGTACTGGTCACATGACTGATCATGCACTGATCACGTAATTGATCATGCACTGATCACGTGGCTTATCATGCACTGATCATGTGACTGATCATGTGCTGATCATGTTTGGTGTCACACACTGATCATGTGCCTCTGGAGGCAATGAACAAAGAGCTGAGTAGGCACGAATCAGTCAGCAGGCTATAATCATGGAACTCACTCTGAGAAATCATGCTGCTCAGCTGGCAATAATCAAGCAGCTGAGCAGGCAGGAATTACGCAGCACAGGTGGCAATTGTCAAGCAGATGACAGGCAGGAATCGTGCAGCTCAGCTGGCAATTGTCAAGCAGATGAGCAGACAGTAATCACGCAGCTCAGCAGGCCCTGATCACGTGACTGAGCATGCACTGTTCACGTGGCTGATCACACACTGATCACGTGACTGATCATGCACTGATCACGTGACTGATCATGCACTGATCACGTGGCTATCATGCACTGATCACGTGGCTGATCATACACTGATCACGGGACTGATCATGCACTGATCACGGGCTATCATGCACTGACTACGTGACTGACATGCACTGATCACGTGGCTGATCATGCACTGATCACGTGACTGATCATGCACTGATCACGTGACTGATCATGCACTGATCACGTGGCTGATCATGCACTGATCACGTGGCTATCATGCACTGATCACGTGGCTGATCATGGCAATGATCACGTAGCTACCATGTACTGGTCACGTGACTGATCATGCACTGATCACGTAATTGATCATGCACTGATCACGTGGCTGATCATGCACTGATCACGTGGCTGATCATGCACTGATCACGTGACTGATCATGCACTGATCACGTGACTATCATGCACTGATCACGTGGCTGACATACACTGATCACGTGCCTGGTCATGCACTGATCACGTGGCTGATCATGCACTGATCACGTGACTGATCATGCACTGATCACGTGTCTGATCATGCACTGATCACGTGGCTATCATGCACTGCTCACGTGGCTGATCATGCCATGATCACGCAGCTACCATGTACTGGTCACATGACTGATCATGCACTGATCACGTGACTGATCATGCAGTGATCACGTGGCTATCATGCACTACTCACGTGGCTGATCATGCAATGATCATGTAGCTACCATGTACAGGTCACGTGAATGATCATACACCCATCAGGTGACTGATCATGCACTGATCACGTGGCTATCATGCACTGATCACGAGACTGATCATGCACTGATCACGTCTATATCATGCACTGATCACATGACTGCCCATGCACTGATCACGTGGATGATCATACACTAATCATGTGACAGATCATGCACTGATCACGTGGCTGATCATGCACTGATACCGTGACTGAGCATGGACTGATCACATGACTATCATGTAGTGATCACGTGACTTAATGGCGCTGATCATGTGACTGATCATGCGCTGATCATGTTTGCTATCATACACTGATCATGTGCCTCTGGAGGCAATAAACAAAGAGCTGAGTAGGCACGAATCAAACAGTCAGCAGGCAATAATCATGGAACTCAGCTGTGAGGAATCATGCTGCTCAGCTGGCAATAATCAAGCAGCTGAGCAGGCAGGAATTACGCAGCACAGCTGGCAATTGTCAAGCAGATGACAGGCAGGAATCGTGCAGCTCAGCTGGCAATTGTCAAGCAGATGAGCAGACAGTAATCACGCAGCTCAGCAGGCCCTGATCACGTGACTGAGCATGCACTGTTCACGTGGCTGATCATACACTGATCACGTGATTGATCATGCACTGATCACTTGGATATCATGCACTGATCACGTGGCTGATCATACACTGTTCACGTGTCTGACCATGCACTGATCACGTGGCTGATCATACACTGCTCACGTAACTGATCATGCACTGATCACGTGGCTATCATGCACTGATCACGTGGCTGAACATGCACTGTTCACGTGGCTGATCACACACCTGTCACGTGACATATCATGCACTGATCACGTGGCACTCATGCACTGATCACGTGGCTGATCATACACTGCTCACGTAACTCATCATGCACACATCACGTGGCTATCATGCACTGCTCACGTGGCTCGTCATGGAATGATCACGTAGCTACCATATACTGGTCACGTGACTGATCATGCACTGATCACGTAAATGATCATGCACTGTTCACGTGACTGATCATGTACTGATCACGTGACTGATCATGCACTGATCACGTGGCTATCATGCTCTGCTCACGTGGCTGATCATGCAACGATCACGTAGCAACCATGTACTGGTCACGTGACTGATCATGCACTGATCACGTAATTGATCCTGCACTGATCACGTGGCTCATCATGCACTGATCACGTGGCTGATCACACACGTATCACGTGACTGATCATGCACTGATCACGTGACTAATCATGCACTGATCACGTGGCTATCATGCACTGATCACGTGGATATCATGCACTGATCACGTGGCTGATCACACATGTATCACGTGACTGATCATGCACTGATCACGTGGCTATCATGCACTGATCACGTGGCTGATCATGCAATGATCACGTAGCTACCATGTACTGGTCACGTGACTGATCATGCACTGATCACGTGGCTGATCATGCACTGATCACGTGACTGATCATGCACTGATCACGTGGCTGATCATGCACTGATCACGTGGCTGATCATGCACTGATCACGTGACTGATCATGCACTGATCACGTGGCTATCATGCACTGATCATTATGCACTGATCACGTGGCTGATCACACACGATCATGTGACTGATCATGCACTGATCACGTGGCTATCATGCACTGATCACGTGGCTGATCATGCACTGATCACGTAGCTATCATGCACTGATCACGTGACTGATCATGCACTGATCACGTGGCTGATCATGCACTGATCACGTGACTGATCATGCACTGATCACGTGGCTGATCATGCACTGATCACGTGGCTATCATGCACTGCTCACGTGGCTGATCATGCAATGATCACGTAGCTATCATGCACTGATCACGTGACTGATCATGCACTGATCACGTAATTGATCATGCACTGATCACGTGACTGATCATGCACTGATCACGTGACTGATCATGCACTGATCACGTGACTGATCATGCACTGATCACGTGACTGATCATGCACTGATCACGTGGCTATCATGCACTGATCACGTGGCTGATCATGCACTGATCACAGCTATCATGCACTGATCACGTGACTGATCATGCACTGATCACGTGGCTGATCATGCACTGATCACGTGGCTATCATGCACTGATCACGTGACTGATCATGCACTGATCACGTAGCTATCATGCACTGATCACGTGGCTGATCATGCACTGATCACGGGACTGATCATGCACTGATCACGTGCTATCATGCACTGATACATGACTGATCATGCACTGATCACGTGGATGATCATGCACTGATCACGTGACTGATCATGCACTGATCACGTGGCTGATCATGCACTGATCACGTGGCTATCATGCACTGATCACGTGGCTGATCATGCAATGATCACGTAGCTACCATGTACTGGTCACGTGACTGATCATGCACTGATCACGTAATTGATCATGCACTGATCACGTGGCTGATCATGCACTGATCACGTGGCTGATCATGCACTGATCACGTGACTGATCATGCACTGATCACGTGGCTATCATGCACTGATCACGTGGCTGATCATGCACTGATCACGTGGCTGATCATGCACTGATCACGTGGCTGATCATGCACTGATCACGTGACTGATCATGCACTGATCACGTGGCTATCATGCACTGCTCACGTGGCTGATCATGCAATGATCACGCAGCTACCATGTACTGGTCACATGACTGATCATGCACTGATCACGTGACTGATCATGCAGTGATCACGTGGCTATCATGCACTACTCACGTGGCTGATCATGCAATGATCATGTAGCTACCATGTACAGGTCACGTGAATGATCATACACCCATCAGGTGACTGATCATGCACTGATCACGTGGCTATCATGCACTGATCACGAGACTGATCATGCACTGATCACGTCTATATCATGCACTGATCACATGACTGCCCATGCACTGATCACGTGGATGATCATACACTAATCATGTGACAGATCATGCACTGATCACGTGGCTGATCATGCACTGATACCGTGACTGAGCATGGACTGATCACATGACTATCATGTAGTGATCACGTGACTTAATGGCGCTGATCATGTGACTGATCATGCGCTGATCATGTTTGCTATCATACACTGATCATGTGCCTCTGGAGGCAATAAACAAAGAGCTGAGTAGGCACGAATCAAACAGTCAGCAGGCAATAATCATGGAACTCAGCTGTGAGGAATCATGCTGCTCAGCTGGCAATAATCAAGCAGCTGAGCAGGCAGGAATTACGCAGCACAGCTGGCAATTGTCAAGCAGATGACAGGCAGGAATCGTGCAGCTCAGCTGGCAATTGTCAAGCAGATGAGCAGACAGTAATCACGCAGCTCAGCAGGCCCTGATCACGTGACTGAGCATGCACTGTTCACGTGGCTGATCATACACTGATCACGTGATTGATCATGCACTGATCACTTGGATATCATGCACTGATCACGTGGCTGATCATACACTGTTCACGTGTCTGACCATGCACTGATCACGTGGCTGATCATACACTGCTCACGTAACTGATCATGCACTGATCACGTGGCTATCATGCACTGATCACGTGGCTGAACATGCACTGTTCACGTGGCTGATCACACACCTGTCACGTGACATATCATGCACTGATCACGTGGCACTCATGCACTGATCACGTGGCTGATCATACTCTGCTCACGTAACTCATCATGCACACATCACGTGGCTATCATGCACTGCTCACGTGGCTCGTCATGGAATGATCACGTAGCTACCATATACTGGTCACGTGACTGATCATGCACAGATCACGTAAATGATCATGCACTGTTCACGTGACTGATCATGTACTGATCACGTGACTGATCATGCACTGATCACGTGGCTATCATGCTCTGCTCACGTGGCTGATCATGCAATGATCACGTAGCAACCATGTACTGGTCACGTGACTGATCATGCACTGATCACGTAATTGATCCTGCACTGATCACGTGGCTCATCATGCACTGATCACGTGGCTGATCACACACGTATCACGTGACTGATCATGCACTGATCACGTGACTAATCATGCACTGATCACGTGGCTATCATGCACTGATCACGTGGATATCATGCACTGATCACGTGGCTGATCACACACGATCACGTGACTGATCATGCACTGATCACGTGGCTATCATGCACTGATCACGTGGCTATCATGCACGGATATCATGCACTGATCACGTGACTGATCATGCACTGATCACGTGACTGATCATGCACTGATCACGTGGCTATCATGCACTGATCACGTGGCTGATCATGCACTGATCACGTAGCTACCATGTACTGGTCACGTGACTGATCATGCACTGATCACGTGGCTGATCATGCACTGATCACGTGACTGATCATGCACTGATCACGTGGCTGATCATGCACTGATCACGTGGCTGATCATGCACTGATCACGTGGCTGATCATGCACTGATCACGTGGCTGATCACACATGATCACGTGACTGATCATGCACTGATCACGTGGCTGATCATGCACTGATCACGTGGCTGATCATGCACTGATCACGTGGCTATCATGCACTGATCACGTGGCTGATCATGCAATGATCACGTACTGACCATGCACTGGTCACGTGACTGATCATGCACTGATCACGTGACTGATCATGCACTGATCACGTGGCTATCATGCACTGATCACGTGGCTGATCATGCACTGATCACGTGGCTGATCACACACGATCACGTGACTGATCATGCACTGATCACGTGGCTGATCATGCACTGATCACGTGGCTATCATGCACTGATCACGTGGCTGATCATGCACTGATCACGTAGCTATCATGCACTGATCACGTGACTGATCATGCACTGATCACGTGACTGATCATGCACTGATCACGTGGCTATCATGCACTGATCACGTGGCTGATCATGCACTGATCACGCAGCTACCATGCACTGGTCACGTGACTGATCATGCACTGATCACGTAATTGATCATGCACTGATCACGTGGCTTATCATGCACTGATCATGTGACTGATCATGTGCTGATCATGTTTGGTGTCATACACTGATCATGTGCCTCTGGAGGCAATGAACATAGAGCTGAGTAGGCAGGAATCAGTCAGCAGGCTATAATCATGGAACTCACCTCTGAGAAATCATGCTGCTCAGCTGGCAATAATCAAGTAGATGAGCAGGCAGGAATTACGCAGCACAGGTGGCAATTGTCAAGCAGATGACAGGCAGGAATCGTGCAGCTCAGCTGGCAATTGTCAAGCAGATGAGCAGACAGTAATCACGCAGCTCAGCAGGCCCTGATCACGTGACTGATCATGCACTGTTCACGTGGCTGATCATACACTGATCACGTGACTGATCATGCACTGATCACGTGGCTGATCATGCACTGATCACGTGGCTGATCATGCACTGATCACGTGACTGATCATGCACTGATCACGTGACTGATCATGCACTGATCACGTGGCTATCATGCACTGATCACGTGGCTGATCATGCATGATCACGCAGCTACCATGTACTGGTCACATGACTGATCATGCACTGATCACGTGACTGATCATGCAGTGATCACGTGGCTATCATGCACTACTCACGTGGCTGATCATGCAATGATCATGTAGCTACCATGTACAGGTCACGTGAATGATCATACACCCATCAGGTGACTGATCATGCACTGATCACGTGGCTATCATGCACTGATCACGAGACTGATCATGCACTGATCACGTCTATATCATGCACTGATCACATGACTGCCCATGCACTGATCACGTGGATGATCATACACTAATCATGTGACAGATCATGCACTGATCACGTGGCTGATCATGCACTGATACCGTGACTGAGCATGGACTGATCACATGACTATCATGTAGTGATCACGTGACTTAATGGCGCTGATCATGTGACTGATCATGCGCTGATCATGTTTGCTATCATACACTGATCATGTGCCTCTGGAGGCAATAAACAAAGAGCTGAGTAGGCACGAATCAAACAGTCAGCAGGCAATAATCATGGAACTCAGCTGTGAGGAATCATGCTGCTCAGCTGGCAATAATCAAGCAGCTGAGCAGGCAGGAATTACGCAGCACAGCTGGCAATTGTCAAGCAGATGACAGGCAGGAATCGTGCAGCTCAGCTGGCAATTGTCAAGCAGATGAGCAGACAGTAATCACGCAGCTCAGCAGGCCCTGATCACGTGACTGAGCATGCACTGTTCACGTGGCTGATCATACACTGATCACGTGATGATCATGTACTGATCACTTGGATATCATGCACTGATCACGTGGCTGATCATACACTGCTCACGTAACTGATCATGCACTGATCACGTGGCTATCATGCACTGATCACGTGGCTGAACATGCACTGTTCACGTGGCTGATCACACACCTGTCACGTGACATATCATGCACTGATCACGTGGCACTCATGCACTGATCACGTGGCTGATCATACTCTGCTCACGTAACTGATCATGCACACATCACGTGGCTATCATGCACTGCTCACGTGGCTCGTCAAGGAATGATCACGTAGCTACCATATACTGGTCACGTGACTGATCATGCACAGATCACGTAAATGATCATGCACTGTTCACGTGACTGATCATGTACTGATCACGTGACTGATCATGCACTGATCACGTGGCTATCATGCTCTGCTCACGTGGCTGATCATGCAGATCACGTAGCAACCATGTACTGGTCACGTGACTGATCATGCACTGATCACGTAATTGATCCTGCACTGATCACGTGGCTCATCATGCACTGATCACGTGGCTGATCACACATGTATCACGTGACTGATCATGCACTGATCACGTGGCTCTCATGCACTGATCATGTGGCTATCATGCACTGATCACGTGGCTATCATGCACTGATCACGTGGCTGATCATGCAATGATCACGTAGCTATCATGCACTGATCACGTGACTGATCATGCACTGATCACGTTTGATCATGCACTGATCACGTGGCTCATCATGCACTGATCACGTAGCAACCATGCACTGATCACGTGACTGATCATGTACAGATCACGTAAATAATCATGAAGTGATCACGTGGCTATCCTGCACTGATCACGTGGATAACATGCACTGATTACGTGGCTGATCACACACGTATCACGTGACTGATCATGCACTGATCACGTGGCTATCATGCACTGAGCACGTGGCTATCATGCACTGATCACGTGGCTGATCATGCAATGATCACGTAGCTAACATGCACTGGTCCCATGACTGATCATGCACTGATCAGGTAACTGATCATGCACTGATCACGTGACTGATCATGCACAGATCACATGACTGATTATGCACAGATCACGCGGCTGATCATGCACTGATCACGTGGCTGATCATGCACTGATCACATGATTGATTAAGCACTGATCGCGTAGCTATAATGCACTGATCACATGACTGCGCATGCCATGATCATGTGAATGATCATGCACTGACCACGTGGCTATCATGCACTGATAACGTGGCTGATCATGCAGTGATCATGTGACTGATTATGCACTGATCGCAAAGCTATCATGCACTGATCACATGACACCTCATACCATGATCGCGTGACTGATCATGCACTGATCACGTGGCTATCATGCACTGATCATATGGGTAATCATACATTGATCACCTAACTAATCATGCACTCATCCCGGGGCGGCCTTGCACTGATCACGTGGCTGATCAGGCACTGATAACTTAGGTATCATGCACTGATCACATGACTGCGCAAGAACTGTTCACGTGGATATCATACACTGGACACGTGACAGATCATGCACTGATCACGTGACTGATCATGCACTGATCACGTAATTGATCCTACACTGATCACGTGGCTCTTCACGCACTGATCCGGTGGCTGATCAGACACGTATCACTTGACTGATCATGTACAGATCACATGACTAATCATGAAGTGATCACGTGGCTATCCTGCACTGATCACGTGGTTATCATGCACTGCTCATGTGGCTGATCATGCAATGATCACGCAGCTACAATATACTGGTCACATGACTGATCATGCACTGATCACGTAATTGATCATGCACTGATCACCTGGCTTATCATGCATTGATCATGTGACTGATCATGTGCTGATCATGTTTGGTGTCACACACTGATCATGTGCCTCTGCAGGCAATGAACAAAGAGCTGAGTAGGCAGGAATCAGTCAGCAGGCTATAATCATGGAACTAAGCTTTGAGAAATTATGCTGCTCAGCTGGCAATGATCAAGTAGATGAGCAGGCAGGAATTATGCGGCACAGGTGGCAATTGTCAAGGAGATGACAGGCAGGAATCGTGCAGCTCAGCTGGCAATTGTCAAGCAGATGAGCAGACAGTAATCACGCAGCTCAGCAGGCCCTGATCACGTGACTGAGCATGCACTGTTCACATGGCTGATCACACACCTATCACGTGAATGATCATGCACTGATCACGTGGCTGATCATACACTGATCACGTGATAATCATGCACTGATCACTTGGATATCATGCACTGATCACGTGGCTGATCATACACTGTTGACGTGTCTGTCCATGCACTGCCCACGTGGCTGATCATACACTGCTCACGTAACTGATCATGCACTGATCACGTGGCTATCATGCACTGATCACGTGGCTGAACATGCACTGTTCACGTGGCTGATCACACACCTGTCACGTGACATATCATGCACTGATCACGTGGCACTCATGCACTGATCTCGTGGCTGATCATACTCTGCTCTCGTAACTCATCATGCACACATCACGTTTCTATCATGCACTGCTCACGTGGCTGGTCATGGAATGATCACGTAGCTACCATATACTGGTCACGTGACTGATCATGCACAGATCACGTAAACGATCACGCACTGTTCACGTGACTGGTCATGTACTGATCACGTGACTGATCATGCACTGATCAGGTGACTTATCATGCACTGTTAACGTGAGTGATCATGCTCTGATCACGTGACTGATCATGCACTGATCACGTGGCTATCATGCACTGCTCACATGGCTGATCATGCAATGATCACGCAGCTACCATGTACTGGTCACATGACTGATCATGCACTGATCACGTAATTGATCATGCACTGATCACCTGGCTTATCATGCATTGATCATATGACTGATCATGTGCTGATCATGTTTGGAGTCACACAGTGATCATGTGCCTCTGGAGGCAAAGAACATAGAGCTGAGTAGGCAGGAAACATTCAGCAGGCTATAATCATGGAACTCAGCTCTGAGAAATCATGCTGCTCAGCTGGCAATTATCAAATAAATGAGCAGGCAGGAATTACGCAGCACAGGTGGCAATTGTCAAGGAGATGGCAGGCAGGAATCGTGCAGCTCAGCTGGAAATTGTCAAGCAGATGAGCAGACAGTAATCACGCAGCTCAGCAGGCCTTGATCTCGTGACTGAGCATGCACTGTACACATGGCTGATCACACACCTATCACGTGAATGATCATGCACTGATCACGTGGCACTTATGCACTGATCATATGATTGCGCATGCATTGTTCACGTAATAGTATGCACTGATCACGTGGCTATCATGCACTGATGACGTGGCTAATCATGCACTGATCATATGACTGATCATGCACTGATCACGTAGCTATCTTGCACTGATCACTTGGCTGATCATACACTCATCACGGGACTGATCATGCCCTGATCAAGGCGCTATCATGCATTGATTACATGACTCCACATGCACTGATCACGTGGATGATCATGCACTGATCACGTGACTGATCATGCACTGATCACATGGCTGATCATACACTGATCACATAACTGATCATGCAATGATCACGTGACTGATGATGCACTGATCACGTGGCTATCATGCACTGGTCACGTGGCTGATCATGTGATGATCACGCAGCTACCATGTACTGGTCACATGACTGATCATGGACTGATCATTTGAATGATCATGCAGTGATCATGTGGCTATCGTGCACTACTCACGTGGCTGATCATGCAATGATCATGTAGCTACCATGTACAGGTCACGTGAATGATCATACACCCATCAGGTGACTGATCATGCACTGATCACGTGGCTATCATGCACTGCTCACATGGCTGATCATGCAATGATCACGCAGCTACCATGTACTGGTCACATGACTGATCATGCACTGATCACGTAATTGATCATGCACTGATCACCTGGCTTATCATGCATTGATCATATGACTGATCATGTGCTGATCATGTTTGGAGTCACACAGTGATCATGTGCCTCTGGAGGCAAAGAACATAGAGCTGAGTAGGCAGGAAACAGTCAGCAGGCTATAATCATGGAACTCAGCTCTGAGAAATCATGCTGCTCAGCTGGCAATTATCAAATAAATGAGCAGGCAGGAATTACGCAGCACAGGTGGCAATTGTCAAGGAGATGGCAGGCAGGAATCGTGCAGCTCAGCTGGAAATTGTCAAGCAGATGAGCAGACAGTAATCACGCAGCTCAGCAGGCCTTGATATCGTGACTGAGCATGCACTGTACACATGGCTGATCACACACCTATCACGTGAATGATCATGCACTGATCACGTGGCACTTATGCACTGATCATATGATTGCGCATGCATTGTTCACGTAATGTATGCACTGATCACGTGGCTATCATGCACTGATGACGTGGCTAATCATGCACTGATCATATGACTGATCATGCACTGATCACGTAGCTATCTTGCACTGATCACTTGGCTGATCATACACTCATCACGGGACTGATCATGCCCTGATCAAGGCGCTATCATGCATTGATTACATGACTCCACATGCACTGATCACGTGGATGATCATGCACTGATCACGTGACTGACCATGCACTGATCACGTGACTGATCATGCACTGATCACGTGGCTATAATGCCATGATCACCTGGCTATCATGTACTGATCACGTGACTGATCATGCACTGATCACGTGACTGATCATGCACTGATCACGTGTCTGATCATGCACTGATCACGTGGCTATCATGCACTGCTCACGTGGCTGATCATGCGATGATCACGCAGCTACCATGTACTGGTACATGACTGATCATGCACTGATCACGTGACTGATCATGCAGTGATCACGTGGCTATCATGCACTACTCACGTGGCTGATCATGCAATGATCATGTAGCTACCATGTACAGGTCACGTGAATGATCATACACCCATCAGGTGACTGATCATGCACTGATCACGTGGCTATCATGCACTGATCATGAGACTGATCATGCACTGATCACGTCTATATCATGCACTGATCACATGACTACCCATGCACTGATCACGTGGATGATCATACACTAATCATGTGACAGATCATGCACTGATCACGTGGCTGATCATGCACTGATACTGTGACTGAGCATGGACTGATGACATGACTATCCTGTAGTGATCACGTGACTTAATGGCGCTGATCATGTGACTGATCATGCGCTGATCATGTTTGCTATCATACACTGATCATGTGCCTCTGGAGGCAATAAACAAAGAGCTGAGTAGGCACGAATCAAACAGTCAGCAGGCAATAATCATGGAACTCAGGTGTGAGGAATCATGCTGCTCAGCTGGCAATAATCAAGCAGCTGAGCAGGCAAGAATTACGCAGCACAGCTGGCAATTGTCAAGCAGATGACAGGCAGGAATCGTGCAGCTCAGCTGGCAATTGTCAAGCAGATGAGCAGACAGTAATCACGCAGCTCAGCAGGCCCTGATCACGTGACTGAGCATGCACTGTTCACGTGGCTGATCATACACTGATCACGTGATTGATCATGCACTGAACACTTGGATATCATGCACTGATCACGTGGCTGATCATACACTGTTCTCGTGTCTGACCATGCACTGCCCACGTGGCTGATCATACACTGCTCACGTAACGGATCATGCACTGATCACGTGGCTATCATGCACTGATCACGTGGCTGAACAGCACTGTTCACGTGGCTGATCACACACCTGTCACGTGACATATCATGCACTGATCACGTGGCACTCATGCACTGATCACGTGGCTGATCATACTCTGCTCTCGTAACTCATCATGCACACATCACGTTTCTATCATGCACTGCTCACGTGGCTGGTCATGGAATGATCATGTAGCTACCATATACTGGTCACGTGACTGATCATGCACAGATCACGTAAACGATCACGCACTGTTCACGTGACTGGTCATGTACTGATCACGTGACTGATCATGCACTGATCAGGTGACTTGTCATGCACTGTTAACGTGAGTGATCATGCACTGATCACGTGACTGATCATGCACTGATCACATGGCTATCATGCACTGCTCACATGGCTGATCATGCAATGATCACGCAGCTACCATGTACTGGTCACATGACTGATCATGCACTGATCACGTAATTGATCATGCACTGATCACCTGGCTTATCATGCATTGATCATATGACTGATCATGTGCTGATCATGTTTGGTGTCACACAGTGATCATGTGCCTCTGGAGGCAAAGAACATAGAGCTGAGTAGGCAGGAAACAGTCAGCAGGCTATAATCATGGAACTCAGCTCTGAGATATCATGCTGCTCAGCTGGCAATTATCAAATAAATGAGCAGGCAGGAATTACGCAGCACAGGTGGCAATTGTCAAGGAGATGGCAGGCAGGAATCGTGCAGCTCAGCTGGAAATTGTCAAGCAGATGAGCAGACAGTAATCACGCAGCTCAGCAGGCCTTGATATCGTGACTGAGCATGCACTGTACACATGGCTGATCACACACCTATCACGTGAATGATCACGCACTGATCACGTGGCACTTATGCACTGATCATGTGATTGCGCATGCATTGTTCACGTAATAGTATGCACTGATCACGTGGCTATCATGCACTGATGACGTGGCTAATCATGCACTGATCATATGACTGATCATGCACTGATCACGTAGCTATCTTGCACTGATCACTTGGCTGATCATACACTCATCACGGGACTGATCATGCCCTGATCAAGGCGCTATCATGCATTGATTACATGACTCCACATGCACTGATCACGTGGATGATCATGCACTGATCACGTGGCTGACCATGCACTGATCACGTGGCTGATCATACACTTATTACGTGATTGATCATGCACTGATCACCTGGATATCATGCACTGATCACGTGGCTGATCATACACTGCTCACGTAACTGATCATGCACTGATCACGTGGCTATCATGCACTGATCAAGTGACTGATCATGCACTGGTCACGTGACTGATCATGCCCTGATCAAGTGGCTATCATGCACTGATCACGTGGCTGATCATGCAATGATCATGAAGCTACCATGTAACGGTCACGTGACCGATCATACACCCATCAGGTGACTGATCATGCACTGATCACGTGGCTATCATGCACTGTCCACGTGGCTGATCATACACTGATCACCTGCCTGGTCATGCACAGATCAGGTGACTAATCATGAATTGATTACATAGCTATCATGTACTGATCACCTGGCAGATCATGCACTGATCATGTGGCTATCGTGCAATGATTATGTGGCTATCATGCACTGATCACGTGGCTGGTCATGCACTGATACCGTGACTGAGCATGGACTGATCACATGACTATCATGTAGTGATCACGTGACTTAATGGCGCTGATCATGTGACTGATCATGCGCTGATCATGTTTGCTTTCATACACTGATCATGTGCCTCTGGAGGCAATAAACAAAGAGCTGAGTAGGCACGAATCAAACAGTCAGCAGGCAAAAATCATGGAACTCAGCTGTGAGGAATCATGCTGCTCAGCTGGCAATAATCAAGCAGCTGAGCAGGCAGGAATTACACAGCACAGCTGGCAATTGTCAAGCAGATGACAGGTAGGAATCATGCAGCTCTGCTGGCAATTGTCAAGCAGATGAGCAGACAGGAATCACGCAGCTCAGCAGGCCCTTATCACGTGACTGAGCATGCACTGTTCACGTGGCTGACCACACACCTATCACGTGAATAATCATGCACTGATCACTTGCATATCATTCACTGATCACGTGACTGACCATGCACTGATCACATGACTGATCATTCACTGATCACGTGGCTGATCATGCACTGATCAGGTAATTGATCATTCACTGATCATTTGGCTGATCATGCACTGATCACGTGGCTGATCATACACGGATCACGTGACTGATCATGCACTGATCACGTGACTGATCATGCACTGATCACGTGGCTATCATGCACTGATCACTTGGCTGGTCATACACTGATCACAGGACTGATCATGCACTGTTCACGTGACTAATCATGTACTGATCACCTGACTGATCATGCACTGATCACGTAATTGATCATGCACTATTCACCTGGCTGATCATGCAATGATCAAGTGACTGACCATGCACTGATCACGTGACTGATCATCCACTGATCAGTTGGCTATCATGCACTGATTACTTGGCTGATCATACACTGATCACGTGACAGATAATGCACTGATCATCTGGCTATCATGCACTCATTACCTGGCTATCGTGCACTGATCACGTGGTTGATCATGTACTGATACCGTGACTGAGCATGGACTGATCACATGACTATCATGTAGTGATCACGTGACTTAATGGCTCTGATCATGTGACTGATCATGCGCTGATCATGTTTGCTATCATACACTGATCATGTGCCTCTGGAGGCAATAAACAAAGAGCTGAGTAGGCACGAATCAAACAGTCAGCAGGCAATAATCATGGAACTCAGCTGTGAGGAATCATGCTGCTCAGCTGGCAATAATCAAGCAGCTGAGCAGGCAGGAATTACGCAGCCCAGCTGGCAATTGTCAAGCAGATGACAGGCAGGAATCATAGAGCTCAGCTGGCAATTGTCAAGCAGATGAGCAGACAGTAATCACGAAGCTCAGCAGGCCCTTATCACGTGACTGAGCATGCACTGTTCACGTAGCTATCTTGCACTGATCACTTGGCTGATCATACACTCATCACGGGACTGATCATGCACTCATCATGGTGCTATCATGCATTGACTACATGACTCCACATACACTGATCACGTGGATGATCATGCACTGATCACGTGACTGACCATGCACTGATCACGTCACTGATCATGCACTGATCACATGGCTGATCATGCCCTGATCACGTGGCTATCATGCACTGCTCACGTGGCTGATCTGGCAATGATCACGAAGCTACCATGTACTGGTCACGTGACCGATCATGCACTGATCACGTAATTGATCATGCACTGATCATGTGGCTGATCATGCACTGATCACATGGCTGATCATACACTGATCACATAACTGATCATGCAATGATCACGTGACTGATGATGCACTGATCACGTGGCTATCATGCACTGGTCACGTGGCTGATCATGTGATGATCACGCAGCTACCATGTACTGGTCACATGACTGATCATGGACTGATCATTTGAATGATCATGCAGTGATCATGTGGCTATCGTGCACTACTCACGTGGCTGATCATGCAATGATCATGTAGCTACCATGTACAGGTCACGTGAATGATCATACACCCATCAGGTGACTGATCATGCACTGATCACGTGGCTATCATGCACTGCTCACATGGCTGATCATGCAATGATCACGCAGCTACCATGTACTGGTCACATGACTGATCATGCACTGATCACGTAATTGATCATGCACTGATCACCTGGCTTATCATGCATTGATCATATGACTGATCATGTGCTGATCATGTTTGGAGTCACACAGTGATCATGTGCCTCTGGAGGCAAAGAACATAGAGCTGAGTAGGCAGGAAACAGTCAGCAGGCTATAATCATGGAACTCAGCTCTGAGAAATCATGCTGCTCAGCTGGCAATTATCAAATAAATGAGCAGGCAGGAATTACGCAGCACAGGTGGCAATTGTCAAGGAGATGGCAGGCAGGAATCGTGCAGCTCAGCTGGAAATTGTCAAGCAGATGAGCAGACAGGAATCACGCAGCTCAGCAGGCCTTGATATCGTGACTGAGCATGCACTGTACACATGGCTGATCACACACCTATCACGTGAATGATCATGCACTGATCACGTGGCACTTATGCACTGATCATATGATTGCGCATGCATTGTTCACGTAATAGTATGCACTGATCACGTGGCTATCATGCACTGATGACGTGGCTAATCATGCACTGATCATATGACTGATCATGCACTGATCACGTAGCTATCTTGCACTGATCACTTGGCTGATCATACACTCATCACGGGACTGATCATGCCCTGATCAAGGCGCTATCATGCATTGATTACATGACTCCACATGCACTGATCACGTGGATGATCATGCACTGATCACGTGACTGACCATGCACTGATCACGTGACTGATCATGCACTGATCACGTGGCTATAATGCCATGATCACCTGGCTATCATGTACTGATCACGTGACTGATCATGCACTGATCACGTGACTGATCATGCACTGATCACGTGTCTGATCATGCACTGATCACGTGGCTATCATGCACTGCTCACGTGGCTGATCATGCGATGATCACGCAGCTACCATGTACTGGTACATGACTGATCATGCACTGATCACGTGACTGATCATGCAGTGATCACGTGGCTATCATGCACTACTCACGTGGCTGATCATGCAATGATCATGTAGCTACCATGTACAGGTCACGTGAATGATCATACACCCATCAGGTGACTGATCATGCACTGATCACGTGGCTATCATGCACTGATCATGAGACTGATCATGCACTGATCACGTCTATATCATGCACTGATCACATGACTACCCATGCACTGATCACGTGGATGATCATACACTAATCATGTGACAGATCATGCACTGATCACGTGGCTGATCATGCACTGATACTGTGACTGAGCATGGACTGATGACATGACTATCCTGTAGTGATCACGTGACTTAATGGCGCTGATCATGTGACTGATCATGCGCTGATCATGTTTGCTATCATACACTGATCATGTGCCTCTGGAGGCAATAAACAAAGAGCTGAGTAGGCACGAATCAAACAGTCAGCAGGCAATAATCATGGAACTCAGGTGTGAGGAATCATGCTGCTCAGCTGGCAATAATCAAGCAGCTGAGCAGGCAAGAATTACGCAGCACAGCTGGCAATTGTCAAGCAGATGACAGGCAGGAATCGTGCAGCTCAGCTGGCAATTGTCAAGCAGATGAGCAGACAGTAATCACGCAGCTCAGCAGGCCCTGATCACGTGACTGAGCATGCACTGTTCACGTGGCTGATCATACACTGATCACGTGATTGATCATGCACTGAACACTTGGATATCATGCACTGATCACGTGGCTGATCATACACTGTTCTCGTGTCTGACCATGCACTGCCCACGTGGCTGATCATACACTGCTCACGTAACGGATCATGCACTGATCACGTGGCTATCATGCACTGATCACGTGGCTGAACATGCACTGTTCACGTGGCTGATCACACACCTGTCACGTGACATATCATGCACTGATCACGTGGCACTCATGCACTGATCACGTGGCTGATCATACTCTGCTCTCGTAACTCATCATGCACACATCACGTTTCTATCATGCACTGCTCACGTGGCTGGTCATGGAATGATCATGTAGCTACCATATACTGGTCACGTGACTGATCATGCACAGATCACGTAAACGATCACGCACTGTTCACGTGACTGGTCATGTACTGATCACGTGACTGATCATGCACTGATCAGGTGACTTGTCATGCACTGTTAACGTGAGTGATCATGCACTGATCACGTGACTGATCATGCACTGATCACATGGCTATCATGCACTGCTCACATGGCTGATCATGCAATGATCACGCAGCTACCATGTACTGGTCACATGACTGATCATGCACTGATCACGTAATTGATCATGCACTGATCACCTGGCTTATCATGCATTGATCATATGACTGATCATGTGCTGATCATGTTTGGTGTCACACAGTGATCATGTGCCTCTGGAGGCAAAGAACATAGAGCTGAGTAGGCAGGAAACAGTCAGCAGGCTATAATCATGGAACTCAGCTCTGAGATATCATGCTGCTCAGCTGGCAATTATCAAATAAATGAGCAGGCAGGAATTACGCAGCACAGGTGGCAATTGTCAAGGAGATGGCAGGCAGGAATCGTGCAGCTCAGCTGGAAATTGTCAAGCAGATGAGCAGACAGTAATCACGCAGCTCAGCAGGCCTTGATATCGTGACTGAGCATGCACTGTACACATGGCTGATCACACACCTATCACGTGAATGATCATGCACTGATCACGTGGCACTTATGCACTGATCATGTGATTGCGCATGCATTGTTCACGTAATAGTATGCACTGATCACGTGGCTATCATGCACTGATGACGTGGCTAATCATGCACTGATCATATGACTGATCATGCACTGATCACGTAGCTATCTTGCACTGATCACTTGGCTGATCATACACTCATCACGGGACTGATCATGCCCTGATCAAGGCGCTATCATGCATTGATTACATGACTCCACATGCACTGATCACGTGGATGATCATGCACTGATCACGTGGCTGACCATGCACTGATCACGTGGCTGATCATACACTTATTACGTGATTGATCATGCACTGATCACCTGGATATCATGCACTGATCACGTGGCTGATCATACACTGCTCACGTAACTGATCATGCACTGATCACGTGGCTATCATGCACTGATCAAGTGACTGATCATGCACTGGTCACGTGACTGATCATGCCCTGATCAAGTGGCTATCATGCACTGATCACGTGGCTGATCATGCAATGATCATGAAGCTACCATGTAACGGTCACGTGACCGATCATACACCCATCAGGTGACTGATCATGCACTGATCACGTGGCTGATCATGCACTGATCACGTGGCTGATCATACACTGATCACCTGCCTGGTCATGCACAGATCAGGTGACTAATCATGAATTGATTACATAGCTATCATGTACTGATCACCTGGCAGATCATGCACTGATCATGTGGCTATCGTGCAATGATTATGTGGCTATCATGCACTGATCACGTGGCTGGTCATGCACTGATACCGTGACTGAGCATGGACTGATCACATGACTATCATGTAGTGATCACGTGACTTAATGGCGCTGATCATGTGACTGATCATGCGCTGATCATGTTTGCTTTCATACACTGATCATGTGCCTCTGGAGGCAATAAACAAAGAGCTGAGTAGGCACGAATCAAACAGTCAGCAGGCAAAAATCATGGAACTCAGCTGTGAGGAATCATGCTGCTCAGCTGGCAATAATCAAGCAGCTGAGCAGGCAGGAATTACACAGCACAGCTGGCAATTGTCAAGCAGATGACAGGTAGGAATCATGCAGCTCTGCTGGCAATTGTCAAGCAGATGAGCAGACAGGAATCACGCAGCTCAGCAGGCCCTTATCACGTGACTGAGCATGCACTGTTCACGTGGCTGACCACACACCTATCACGTGAATAATCATGCACTGATCACTTGCATATCATGCACTGATCACGTGACTGACCATGCACTGATCACATGACTGATCATTCACTGATCACGTGGCTGATCATGCACTGATCAGGTAATTGATCATTCACTGATCATTTGGCTGATCATGCACTGATCACGTGGCTGATCATACACGGATCACGTGACTGATCATGCACTGATCACGTGACTGATCATGCACTGATCACGTGGCTATCATGCACTGATCACTTGGCTGGTCATACACTGATCACAGGACTGATCATGCACTGTTCACGTGACTAATCATGTACTGATCACCTGACTGATCATGCACTGATCACGTAATTGATCATGCACTGATTCACGTGGCTGATCATGCAATGATCAAGTGACTGACCATGCACTGATCACGTGACTGATCATCCACTGATCAGTTGGCTATCATGCACTGATTACTTGGCTGATCATACACTGATCACGTGACAGATAATGCACTGATCATCGTGGCTATCATGCACTCATTACCTGGCTGATCGTGCACTGATCACGTGGTTGATCATGTACTGATACCGTGACTGAGCATGCACTGATCACGTGACTATCATGTACTGATCACGTGACTTAATGGCTCTGATCATGTGACTGATCATGCGCTGATCATGTTTGCTGTCATACACTGATCATGTGCCTCTGGAGGCAATGAACAAAGAGCTGAGTAGGCAGGAATCAAACAGTCAGCAGGCAATAATCATGGAACTCAGCTGTGAGAAATCATGCTGCTCAGCTGGCAATAATCAAGCAGCTGAGCAGGCAGGAATTACGCAGCCCAGCTGGCAATTGTCAAGCAGATGACAGGCAGGAATCATAGAGCTCAGCTGGCAATTGTCAAGCAGATGAGCAGACAGTAATCACGAAGCTCAGCAGGCCCTTATCACGTGACTGAGCATGCACTGTTCACGTAGCTATCTTGCACTGATCACTTGGATGATCATACACTCATCACGGGACTGATCATGCACTCATCATGGTGCTATCATGCATTGACTACATGACTCCACATACACTGATCACGTGGATGATCATGCACTGATCACGTGTCTGACCATGCACTGATCACGTCACTGATCATGCACTGATCACGTGGCTGATCATGCCCTGATCACGTGGCTATCATGCACTGCTCACGTGGCTGATCTGGCAATGATCACGAAGCTACCATGTACTGGTCACGTGACCGATCATGCACTGATCACGTAATGATCATGCACTGATCATGTGGCTGATCATGCACTGATCACATGGCTGATCATACACTGATCACATAACTGATCATGCAATGATCACGTGACTGATGATGCACTGATCACGTGGCTATCATGCACTGGTCACGTGGCTGATCATGTGATGATCACGCAGCTACCATGTACTGGTCACATGACTGATCATGGACTGATCATTTGAATGATCATGCAGTGATCATGTGGCTATCGTGCACTACTCACGTGGCTGATCATGCAATGATCATGTAGCTACCATGTACAGGTCACGTGAATGATCATACACCCATCAGGTTACTGATCATGCACTGATCACGTGGCTATCATGCACTGCTCACGCGGCTGTTCATGCAATGATCACGCAGCTACCATGTACTGGTCACATGACTGATCATGCACTGATCACGTAATTGATCATGCACTGATCACCTGGCTTATCATGCATTGATCATATGACTGATCATGTGCTGATCATGTTTGGAGTCACACAGTGATCATGTGCCTCTGGAGGCAAAGAACATAGAGCTGAGTAGGCAGGAAACAGTCAGCAGGCTATAATCATGGAACTCAGCTCTGAGAAATCATGCTGCTCAGCTGGCAATTATCAAATAAATGAGCAGGCAGGAATTACGCAGCACAGGTGGCAATTGTCAAGGAGATGGCAGGCAGGAATCGTGCAGCTCAGCTGGAAATTGTCAAGCAGATGAGCAGACAGGAATCACGCAGCTCAGCAGGCCTTGATATCGTGACTGAGCATGCACTGTACACATGGCTGATCACACACCTATCACGTGAATGATCATGCACTGATCACGTGGCACTTATGCACTGATCATATGATTGCGCATGCATTGTTCACGTAATAGTATGCACTGATCACGTGGCTATCATGCACTGATGACGTGGCTAATCATGCACTGATCATATGACTGATCATGCACTGATCACGTAGCTATCTTGCACTGATCACTTGGCTGATCATACACTCATCACGGGACTGATCATGCCCTGATCAAGGCGCTATCATGCATTGATTACATGACTCCACATGCACTGATCACGTGGATGATCATGCACTGATCACGTGACTGACCATGCACTGATCACGTGACTGATCATGCACTGATCACGTGGCTATAATGCCATGATCACCTGGCTATCATGTACTGATCACGTGACTGATCATGCACTGATCACGTGACTGATCATGCACTGATCACGTGTCTGATCATGCACTGATCACGTGGCTATCATGCACTGCTCACGTGGCTGATCATGCGATGATCACGCAGCTACCATGTACTGGTACATGACTGATCATGCACTGATCACGTGACTGATCATGCAGTGATCACGTGGCTATCATGCACTACTCACGTGGCTGATCATGCAATGATCATGTAGCTACCATGTACAGGTCACGTGAATGATCATACACCCATCAGGTGACTGATCATGCACTGATCACGTGGCTATCATGCACTGATCATGAGACTGATCATGCACTGATCACGTCTATATCATGCACTGATCACATGACTACCCATGCACTGATCACGTGGATGATCATACACTAATCATGTGACAGATCATGCACTGATCACGTGGCTGATCATGCACTGATACTGTGACTGAGCATGGACTGATGACATGACTATCCTGTAGTGATCACGTGACTTAATGGCGCTGATCATGTGACTGATCATGCGCTGATCATGTTTGCTATCATACACTGATCATGTGCCTCTGGAGGCAATAAACAAAGAGCTGAGTAGGCACGAATCAAACAGTCAGCAGGCAATAATCATGGAACTCAGGTGTGAGGAATCATGCTGCTCAGCTGGCAATAATCAAGCAGCTGAGCAGGCAAGAATTACGCAGCACAGCTGGCAATTGTCAAGCAGATGACAGGCAGGAATCGTGCAGCTCAGCTGGCAATTGTCAAGCAGATGAGCAGACAGTAATCACGCAGCTCAGCAGGCCCTGATCACGTGACTGAGCATGCACTGTTCACGTGGCTGATCATACACTGATCACGTGATTGATCATGCACTGAACACTTGGATATCATGCACTGATCACGTGGCTGATCATACACTGTTCTCGTGTCTGACCATGCACTGCCCACGTGGCTGATCATACACTGCTCACGTAACGGATCATGCACTGATCACGTGGCTATCATGCACTGATCACGTGGCTGAACATGCACTGTTCACGTGGCTGATCACACACCTGTCACGTGACATATCATGCACTGATCACGTGGCACTCATGCACTGATCACGTGGCTGATCATACTCTGCTCTCGTAACTCATCATGCACACATCACGTTTCTATCATGCACTGCTCACGTGGCTGGTCATGGAATGATCATGTAGCTACCATATACTGGTCACGTGACTGATCATGCACAGATCACGTAAACGATCACGCACTGTTCACGTGACTGGTCATGTACTGATCACGTGACTGATCATGCACTGATCAGGTGACTTGTCATGCACTGTTAACGTGAGTGATCATGCACTGATCACGTGACTGATCATGCACTGATCACATGGCTATCATGCACTGCTCACATGGCTGATCATGCAATGATCACGCAGCTACCATGTACTGGTCACATGACTGATCATGCACTGATCACGTAATTGATCATGCACTGATCACCTGGCTTATCATGCATTGATCATATGACTGATCATGTGCTGATCATGTTTGGTGTCACACAGTGATCATGTGCCTCTGGAGGCAAAGAACATAGAGCTGAGTAGGCAGGAAACAGTCAGCAGGCTATAATCATGGAACTCAGCTCTGAGATATCATGCTGCTCAGCTGGCAATTATCAAATAAATGAGCAGGCAGGAATTACGCAGCACAGGTGGCAATTGTCAAGGAGATGGCAGGCAGGAATCGTGCAGCTCAGCTGGAAATTGTCAAGCAGATGAGCAGACAGTAATCACGCAGCTCAGCAGGCCTTGATATCGTGACTGAGCATGCACTGTACACATGGCTGATCACACACCTATCACGTGAATGATCATGCACTGATCACGTGGCACTTATGCACTGATCATGTGATTGCGCATGCATTGTTCACGTAATAGTATGCACTGATCACGTGGCTATCATGCACTGATGACGTGGCTAATCATGCACTGATCATATGACTGATCATGCACTGATCACGTAGCTATCTTGCACTGATCACTTGGCTGATCATACACTCATCACGGGACTGATCATGCCCTGATCAAGGCGCTATCATGCATTGATTACATGACTCCACATGCACTGATCACGTGGATGATCATGCACTGATCACGTGGCTGACCATGCACTGATCACGTGGCTGATCATACACTTATTACGTGATTGATCATGCACTGATCACCTGGATATCATGCACTGATCACGTGGCTGATCATACACTGCTCACGTAACTGATCATGCACTGATCACGTGGCTATCATGCACTGATCAAGTGACTGATCATGCACTGGTCACGTGACTGATCATGCCCTGATCAAGTGGCTATCATGCACTGATCACGTGGCTGATCATGCAATGATCATGAAGCTACCATGTAACGGTCACGTGACCGATCATACACCCATCAGGTGACTGATCATGCACTGATCACGTGGCTATCATGCACTGTCCACGTGGCTGATCATACACTGATCACCTGCCTGGTCATGCACAGATCAGGTGACTAATCATGAATTGATTACATAGCTATCATGTACTGATCACCTGGCAGATCATGCACTGATCATGTGGCTATCGTGCAATGATTACGTGGCTATCATGCACTGATCACGTGGCTGGTCATGCACTGATACCGTGACTGAGCATGGACTGATCACATGACTATCATGTAGTGATCACGTGACTTAATGGCGCTGATCATGTGACTGATCATGCGCTGATCATGTTTGCTTTCATACACTGATCATGTGCCTCTGGAGGCAATAAACAAAGAGCTGAGTAGGCACGAATCAAACAGTCAGCAGGCAAAAATCATGGAACTCAGCTGTGAGGAATCATGCTGCTCAGCTGGCAATAATCAAGCAGCTGAGCAGGCAGGAATTACACAGCACAGCTGGCAATTGTCAAGCAGATGACAGGTAGGAATCATGCAGCTCTGCTGGCAATTGTCAAGCAGATGAGCAGACAGGAATCACGCAGCTCAGCAGGCCCTTATCACGTGACTGAGCATGCACTGTTCACGTGGCTGACCACACACCTATCACGTGAATAATCATGCACTGATCACTTGCATATCATGCACTGATCACGTGACTGACCATGCACTGATCACATGACTGATCATTCACTGATCACGTGGCTGATCATGCACTGATCAGGTAATTGATCATTCACTGATCATTTGGCTGATCATGCACTGATCACGTGGCTGATCATACACGGATCACGTGACTGATCATGCACTGATCACGTGACTGATCATGCACTGATCACGTGGCTATCATGCACTGATCACTTGGCTGGTCATACACTGATCACAGGACTGATCATGCACTGTTCACGTGACTAATCATGTACTGATCACCTGACTGATCATGCACTGATCACGTAACTGATCATGCACTATTCACCTGGCTGATCATGCAATGATCAAGTGACTGACCATGCACTGATCACGTGACTGATCATCCACTGATCAGTTGGCTATCATGCACTGATTACTTGGCTGATCATACACTGATCACGTGACAGATAATGCACTGATCATCTGGCTATCATGCACTCATTACCTGGCTATCGTGCACTGATCACGTGGTTGATCATGTACTGATACCGTGACTGAGCATGGACTGATCACATGACTATCATGTAGTGATCACGTGACTTAATGGCTCTGATCATGTGACTGATCATGCGCTGATCATGTTTGCTATCATACACTGATCATGTGCCTCTGGAGGCAATAAACAAAGAGCTGAGTAGGCACGAATCAAACAGTCAGCAGGCAATAATCATGGAACTCAGCTGTGAGGAATCATGCTGCTCAGCTGGCAATAATCAAGCAGCTGAGCAGGCAGGAATTACGCAGCCCAGCTGGCAATTGTCAAGCAGATGACAGGCAGGAATCATAGAGCTCAGCTGGCAATTGTCAAGCAGATGAGCAGACAGTAATCACGAAGCTCAGCAGGCCCTTATCACGTGACTGAGCATGCACTGTTCACGTAGCTATCTTGCACTGATCACTTGGCTGATCATACACTCATCACGGGACTGATCATGCACTCATCATGGTGCTATCATGCATTGACTACATGACTCCACATACACTGATCACGTGGATGATCATGCACTGATCACGTGACTGACCATGCACTGATCACGTCACTGATCATGCACTGATCACATGGCTGATCATGCCCTGATCACGTGGCTATCATGCACTGCTCACGTGGCTGATCTGGCAATGATCACGAAGCTACCATGTACTGGTCACGTGACCGATCATGCACTGATCACGTAATTGATCATGCACTGATCATGTGGCTGATCATGCACTGATCACATGGCTGATCATACACTGATCACATAACTGATCATGCAATGATCACGTGACTGATGATGCACTGATCACGTGGCTATCATGCACTGGTCACGTGGCTGATCATGTGATGATCACGCAGCTACCATGTACTGGTCACATGACTGATCATGGACTGATCATTTGAATGATCATGCAGTGATCATGTGGCTATCGTGCACTACTCACGTGGCTGATCATGCAATGATCATGTAGCTACCATGTACAGGTCACGTGAATGATCATACACCCATCAGGTGACTGATCATGCACTGATCACGTGGCTATCATGCACTGCTCACATGGCTGATCATGCAATGATCACGCAGCTACCATGTACTGGTCACATGACTGATCATGCACTGATCACGTAATTGATCATGCACTGATCACCTGGCTTATCATGCATTGATCATATGACTGATCATGTGCTGATCATGTTTGGAGTCACACAGTGATCATGTGCCTCTGGAGGCAAAGAACATAGAGCTGAGTAGGCAGGAAACAGTCAGCAGGCTATAATCATGGAACTCAGCTCTGAGAAATCATGCTGCTCAGCTGGCAATTATCAAATAAATGAGCAGGCAGGAATTACGCAGCACAGGTGGCAATTGTCAAGGAGATGGCAGGCAGGAATCGTGCAGCTCAGCTGGAAATTGTCAAGCAGATGAGCAGACAGGAATCACGCAGCTCAGCAGGCCTTGATATCGTGACTGAGCATGCACTGTACACATGGCTGATCACACACCTATCACGTGAATGATCATGCACTGATCACGTGGCACTTATGCACTGATCATGTGATTGCGCATGCATTGTTCACGTAATAGTATGCACTGATCACGTGGCTATCATGCACTGATGACGTGGCTAATCATGCACTGATCATATGACTGATCATGCACTGATCACGTAGCTATCTTGCACTGATCACTTGGCTGATCATACACTCATCACGGGACTGATCATGCCCTGATCAAGGCGCTATCATGCATTGATTACATGACTCCACATGCACTGATCACGTGGATGATCATGCACTGATCACGTGACTGACCATGCACTGATCACGTGACTGATCATGCACTGATCACGTGGCTATCATGCCATGATCACCTGGCTATCATGTACTGATCACGTGACTGATCATGCACTGATCACGTGACTGATCATGCACTGATCACGTGTCTGATCATGCACTGATCACGTGGCTATCATGCACTGCTCACGTGGCTGATCATGCGATGATCACGCAGCTACCATGTACTGGTCACATGACTGATCATGCACTGATCACGTGACTGATCATGCAGTGATCACGTGGCTATCATGCACTACTCACGTGGCTGATCATGCAATGATCATGTAGCTACCATGTACAGGTCACGTGAATGATCATACACCCATCAGGTGACTGATCATGCACTGATCACGTGGCTATCATGCACTGATCATGAGACTGATCATGCACTGATCACGTCTATATCATGCACTGATCACATGACTACCCATGCACTGATCACGTGGATGATCATACACTAATCATGTGACAGATCATGCACTGATCACGTGGCTGATCATGCACTGATACTGTGACTGAGCATGGACTGATGACATGACTATCCTGTAGTGATCACGTGACTTAATGGCGCTGATCATGTGACTGATCATGCGCTGATCATGTTTGCTATCATACACTGATCATGTGCCTCTGGAGGCAATAAACAAAGAGCTGAGTAGGCACGAATCAAACAGTCAGCAGGCAATAATCATGGAACTCAGGTGTGAGGAATCATGCTGCTCAGCTGGCAATAATCAAGCAGCTGAGCAGGCAGGAATTACGCAGCACAGCTGGCAATTGTCAAGCAGATGACAGGCAGGAATCGTGCAGCTCAGCTGGCAATTGTCAAGCAGATGAGCAGACAGTAATCACGCAGCTCAGCAGGCCCTGATCACGTGACTGAGCATGCACTGTTCACGTGGCTGATCATACACTGATCACGTGATTGATCATGCACTGAACACTTGGATATCATGCACTGATCACGTGGCTGATCATACACTGTTCTCGTGTCTGACCATGCACTGCCCACGTGGCTGATCATACACTGCTCACGTAACGGATCATGCACTGATCACGTGGCTATCATGCACTGATCACGTGGCTGAACATGCACTGTTCACGTGGCTGATCACACACCTGTCACGTGACATATCATGCACTGATCACGTGGCACTCATGCACTGATCACGTGGCTGATCATACTCTGCTCTCGTAACTCATCATGCACACATCACGTTTCTATCATGCACTGCTCACGTGGCTGGTCATGGAATGATCACGTAGCTACCATATACTGGTCACGTGACTGATCATGCACAGATCACGTAAACGATCACGCACTGTTCACGTGACTGGTCATGTACTGATCACGTGACTGATCATGCACTGATCAGGTGACTTGTCATGCACTGTTAACGTGAGTGATCATGCACTGATCACGTGACTGATCATGCACTGATCACATGGCTATCATGCACTGCTCACATGGCTGATCATGCAATGATCACGCAGCTACCATGTACTGGTCACATGACTGATCATGCACTGATCACGTAATTGATCATGCACTGATCACCTGGCTTATCATGCATTGATCATATGACTGATCATGTGCTGATCATGTTTGGTGTCACACAGTGATCATGTGCCTCTGGAGGCAAAGAACATAGAGCTGAGTAGGCAGGAAACAGTCAGCAGGCTATAATCATGGAACTCAGCTCTGAGATATCATGCTGCTCAGCTGGCAATTATCAAATAAATGAGCAGGCAGGAATTACGCAGCACAGGTGGCAATTGTCAAGGAGATGGCAGGCAGGAATCGTGCAGCTCAGCTGGAAATTGTCAAGCAGATGAGCAGACAGTAATCACGCAGCTCAGCAGGCCTTGATATCGTGACTGAGCATGCACTGTACACATGGCTGATCACACACCTATCACGTGAATGATCATGCACTGATCACGTGGCACTTATGCACTGATCATGTGATTGCGCATGCATTGTTCACGTAATAGTATGCACTGATCACGTGGCTATCATGCACTGATGACGTGGCTAATCATGCACTGATCATATGACTGATCATGCACTGATCACGTAGCTATCTTGCACTGATCACTTGGCTGATCATACACTCATCACGGGACTGATCATGCCCTGATCAAGGCGCTATCATGCATTGATTACATGACTCCACATGCACTGATCACGTGGATGATCATGCACTGATCACGTGGCTGACCATGCACTGATCACGTGGCTGATCATACACTTATTACGTGATTGATCATGCACTGATCACCTGGATATCATGCACTGATCACGTGGCTGATCATACACTGCTCACGTAACTGATCATGCACTGATCACGTGGCTATCATGCACTGATCAAGTGACTGATCATGCACTGGTCACGTGACTGATCATGCCCTGATCAAGTGGCTATCATGCACTGATCACGTGGCTGATCATGCAATGATCATGAAGCTACCATGTAACGGTCACGTGACCGATCATACACCCATCAGGTGACTGATCATGCACTGATCACGTGGCTATCATGCACTGTCCACGTGGCTGATCATACACTGATCACCTGCCTGGTCATGCACAGATCAGGTGACTAATCATGAATTGATTACATAGCTATCATGTACTGATCACCTGGCAGATCATGCACTGATCATGTGGCTATCGTGCAATGATTATGTGGCTATCATGCACTGATCACGTGGCTGGTCATGCACTGATACCGTGACTGAGCATGGACTGATCACATGACTATCATGTAGTGATCACGTGACTTAATGGCGCTGATCATGTGACTGATCATGCGCTGATCATGTTTGCTTTCATACACTGATCATGTGCCTCTGGAGGCAATAAACAAAGAGCTGAGTAGGCACGAATCAAACAGTCAGCAGGCAAAAATCATGGAACTCAGCTGTGAGGAATCATGCTGCTCAGCTGGCAATAATCAAGCAGCTGAGCAGGCAGGAATTACACAGCACAGCTGGCAATTGTCAAGCAGATGACAGGTAGGAATCATGCAGCTCTGCTGGCAATTGTCAAGCAGATGAGCAGACAGGAATCACGCAGCTCAGCAGGCCCTTATCACGTGACTGAGCATGCACTGTTCACGTGGCTGACCACACACCTATCACGTGAATAATCATGCACTGATCACTTGCATATCATGCACTGATCACGTGACTGACCATGCACTGATCACATGACTGATCATTCACTGATCACGTGGCTGATCATGCACTGATCAGGTAATTGATCATTCACTGATCATTTGGCTGATCATGCACTGATCACGTGGCTGATCATACACGGATCACGTGACTGATCATGCACTGATCACGTGACTGATCATGCACTGATCACGTGGCTATCATGCACTGATCACTTGGCTGGTCATACACTGATCACAGGACTGATCATGCACTGTTCACGTGACTAATCATGTACTGATCACCTGACTGATCATGCACTGATCACGTAATTGATCATGCACTATTCACCTGGCTGATCATGCAATGATCAAGTGACTGACCATGCACTGATCACGTGACTGATCATCCACTGATCAGTTGGCTATCATGCACTGATTACTTGGCTGATCATACACTGATCACGTGACAGATAATGCACTGATCATCTGGCTATCATGCACTCATTACCTGGCTATCGTGCACTGATCACGTGGTTGATCATGTACTGATACCGTGACTGAGCATGGACTGATCACATGACTATCATGTAGTGATCACGTGACTTAATGGCTCTGATCATGTGACTGATCATGCGCTGATCATGTTTGCTATCATACACTGATCATGTGCCTCTGGAGGCAATAAACAAAGAGCTGAGTAGGCACGAATCAAACAGTCAGCAGGCAATAATCATGGAACTCAGCTGTGAGGAATCATGCTGCTCAGCTGGCAATAATCAAGCAGCTGAGCAGGCAGGAATTACGCAGCCCAGCTGGCAATTGTCAAGCAGATGACAGGCAGGAATCATAGAGCTCAGCTGGCAATTGTCAAGCAGATGAGCAGACAGTAATCACGAAGCTCAGCAGGCCCTTATCACGTGACTGAGCATGCACTGTTCACGTAGCTATCTTGCACTGATCACTTGGCTGATCATACACTCATCACGGGACTGATCATGCACTCATCATGGTGCTATCATGCATTGACTACATGACTCCACATACACTGATCACGTGGATGATCATGCACTGATCACGTGACTGACCATGCACTGATCACGTCACTGATCATGCACTGATCACATGGCTGATCATGCCCTGATCACGTGGCTATCATGCACTGCTCACGTGGCTGATCTGGCAATGATCACGAAGCTACCATGTACTGGTCACGTGACCGATCATGCACTGATCACGTAATTGATCATGCACTGATCATGTGGCTGATCATGCACTGATCACATGGCTGATCATACACTGATCACATAACTGATCATGCAATGATCACGTGACTGATGATGCACTGATCACGTGGCTATCATGCACTGGTCACGTGGCTGATCATGTGATGATCACGCAGCTACCATGTACTGGTCACATGACTGATCATGGACTGATCATTTGAATGATCATGCAGTGATCATGTGGCTATCGTGCACTACTCACGTGGCTGATCATGCAATGATCATGTAGCTACCATGTACAGGTCACGTGAATGATCATACACCCATCAGGTGACTGATCATGCACTGATCACGTGGCTATCATGCACTGATCACGAGACTGATCATGCACTGATCACGTCTATATCAGGCACTGATCACATGACTGCCCATGCACTGATCACCTGGATGATCATACACTAATCATGTGACAGATCATGGACTGTTCACGTGGCTGATCATGCACTGATACCGTGACTGAGCATGGACTGATCACATGACTATCATGTAGTGATCACGTGACTTAATGGCGCTGATCATGTGACAGATCATGCACTGATCACGTGGCTGATCATATTCTGCTCACGTAACTGATCATGCACACATCAGGTGGCTATCATGCACTTCTAACCTGGCTGGTCATGCAATGTTCACGTAGCTACCATATACTGGTCACGTGACTGATCATAAACAGATCACGTAAACGATCATGCACTGTTCACGTGACTGATCATGTAGTAATCGCGTGACTGATCACGCACTGATCACATGGCTATCATGCACTGCTCATGTGGCTGATCATGCAATGATCACGTAGCAACCATGTACTGGTCACGTGACTGATCATGCACTGATCACGTAATTAATCCTGCACTGATCACCTGACTCATCATGCACTGATCACGTGGCTGATCAAGCATTGATCACGTGCCTATCATGCACTACTCACGTGGCTGATCATGCAATGATCATGTAGCTACCATGTACCGGTCAGGTGACTGATCATACACCCATTAGGTGATGGATCATGCACTGATCACGTCGCTGATCATACACTGATCACCTGCCTGGTCATGCACAGATCACGTGACAAATCATGAACTGATCACATAGCTATTATGAAATGATCACCTGGCTGATAATGCAATGATCACGTGGCTGATCATGCACTGATACCGTGACTGAGCATGGACTGATCACATGACTATCATGTAGTGATCACGTGACTTAATGGCTCTGATCATGTGACTGATCATGCGCTGATCATGTTTGCTATCATACACTGATAATTTGCCTCTGGAGGCAATAAACAAAGAGCTGAGTAGGCACGAATCAAACAGTCAGCAGGCAATAATCATGGAACTCAGGTGTGAGGAATCATGCTGCTCAGCTGGCAATAATCAAGCAGCTGGGCAGGCAGGAATTACGCAGCACAGCTGGCAATTGTCAAGCAGATGAGCAGACAGTAATCACGCAGCTCAGCAGGCCCTGATCACGTGACTGAGCATGCACTAATCACGTGGCTGATCATACACTGATCACGTGATGATCATGCACTGATCACTTGGATATCATGCACTGATCACGTGGCTGATCATACACTTTTCACGTGTCTGACCATGCACTGATCACGTGGCTGATCATACACTGCTCAGGTAACTGATCATGCACTGATCACGTGGCTATCATGCACTGATCACGTGGCTGAACATGCACTGTTCACGTGGCTGATCACACACCTGTCACGTGACATATCATGCACTGATCACGTGGCACTCATGCACTGATCACGTGGCTGATCATACTCTGCTCACGTAACTGATCATGCACACATCACGTGGCTATCATGCACTGCTCACATGGCTCGTCAAGGAATGATCACGTAGCTACCATGTACTGGTCATGTGACTGATCATGCACAGATCACGTAAATGATCATGCACTGTTCAAGTGACTGATCATGTACTGATCACGTGACTGATCATGCACTCATCACGTGGCTATCATGCTCTACTCACGTGGCTGATCATGCAAGGATCACGTAGCAACCATGTACTGGTCACGTGACTGATCATGCACTGATCACGTAATTGATCCTGCACTGATCACGTGGCTCATCATGCACTGATCACGTGGCTGATCACACATGTATCACTTGACTGATCATGCACTGATCACGTGGCTATCATGCACTGATCATGTGGCTATCATGCACTGATCACGTGGCTATCATGCACTGATCACGTGGCTGATCACGCACTGATCACGTGGCAGATCATGTACTGATCATGTGACTGATCATGCACTGATCACGTGGCTGATCATGCACTGATCACGTGGCTGATCATGCACTGATCACGTGGCTGATCACACACTGATCACGTGACTGATCATGCACTGATCACGTGACTGATCATGCACTGATCACGTGGCTATCATGCACTGATCACGTGGCTGATCATACACGTATCACGTGACTGATCATGCACTGATCACGTGGCTATCATGCACTGATCACGTGGCTATCATGCACTGATCACGTGGCTGATCATGCACTGATCACGTAACTGATCATGCACTGATCACGTGACTGATCATGCACTGATCACGTGACTGATCATGCACTGATCACGTGACTGATCATGCACTGATCACGTGGCTATCATGCACTGATCACGTGGCTGATCATGCACTGATCACGCAGCTACCATGTACTGGTCACATGACTGATCATGCACTGATCACATGACTGATCATGCACTGATCACTGGGCTTATCATGCACTGATCATGTGACTGATCATGTGCTGATCATGTTTGGTATCATACACTGATCATGTGCCTCTGGAGGCAATGAACAAAGAGCTGAGTAGGCACGAATCAGTCAGCAGGCAATAATCATGGAACTCAGCTGTGAGAAATCATGCTGCTCAGCTGGCAATAATCAAGTAGCTGAGCAGGCAGGAATTACGCAGCACAGCTGGCAATTGTCAAGCAGATGACAGGCAGGAATCGTGCAGCTCAGCTGGCAATTGTCAAGCAGATGAGCAGACAGTAATCACGCAGCTCAGCAGGCCCTGATCACGTGACTGAGCATGCACTGTTCACGTGGCTGATCATACACTGATCACGTGACTGATCATGCACTGATCACTTGGATATCATGCACTGATCACGTGGCTGATCATGCACTGATCACGTGCTGACCATGCACTGATCACGTGGCTGATCATGCACTGATCACGTAACTGATCATGCACTGATCACGTGACTGATCATGCACTGATCACGTGACTGATCATGCACTGATCACGTGGCTATCATGCACTGATCACGTGGCTGATCATGCACTGATCACGCAGCTACCATGCACTGATCACGTGACTGATCATGCACTGATCACGTAACTGATCATGCACTGATCACGTGGCTTATCATGCACTGATCACGTGACTGATCATGCACTGATCATGTTTGGTGTCATACACTGATCATGTGCCTCTGGAGGCAATGAACATAGAGCTGAGTAGGCAGGAATCAGTCAGCAGGCTATAATCATGGAACTCTTCTCTGAGAAATCATGCTGCTCAGCTGGCAATAATCAAGTAGATGAGCAGGCAGGAATTACGCAGCACAGGTGGCAATTGTCAAGCAGATGACAGGCAGGAATCGTGCAGCTCAGCTGGCAATTGTCAAGCAGATGAGCAGACAGTAATCACGCAGCTCAGCAGGCCCTGATCACGTGACTGATCATGCACTGATCACGTGGCTGATCACACACTGATCACGTGACTGATCATGCACTGATCACGTGACTGATCATGCACTGATCACGTGACTGATCATGCACTGATCACGTGGCTGATCATGCACTGATCACGTGGCTATCATGCACTGATCACGTGGCTGATCATGCACTGATCACGTAACTGATCATGCACTGATCACGTGGCTATCATGCACTGATCACGTGGCTGATCATGCACTGATCACGGCTACCATGCACTGATCACGTGACTGATCATGCACTGATCACGTAAATGATCATGCACTGATCACGTGATGATCATGCACTGATCACGTGACTGATCATGCACTGATCACGTGGCTATCATGCACTGATCACGTGGCTGATCATGCAACGATCACGTAGCAACCATGTACTGGTCACGTGACTGATCATGCACTGATCACGTAATTGATCATGCACTGATCACGTGGCTGATCATGCACTGATCACGTGGCTGATCATGCACTGATCACGTGACTGATCATGCACTGATCACGTGACTGATCATGCACTGATCACGTGGCTATCATGCACTGATCACGTGGATATCATGCACTGATCACGTGGCTGATCACACATGATCACGTGACTGATCATGCACTGATCACGTGGCTATCATGCACTGATCACGTGGCTGATCATGCACTGATCACGTAGCTACCATGCACTGATCACGTGACTGATCATGCACTGATCACGTGGCTGATCATGCACTGATATCATGCACTGATCACGTGGCTGATCACACACTGATCACGTGACTGATCATGCACTGATCACGTGGCTATCATGCACTGATCACGTGGCTGATCATGCACTGATCACGTAACTACCATGCACTGATCACGTGACTGATCATGCACTGATCACGTGGCTGATCATGCACTGATCACGTGGCTGATCATGCACTGATCACGTGACTGATCATGCACTGATCACGTGACTGATCATGCACTGATCACGTGGCTATCATGCACTGATATCATGCACTGATCACGTGGCTGATCACACACTGATCACGTGACTGATCATGCACTGATCACGTGGCTATCATGCACTGATCACGTGGCTGATCATGCACTGATCACGTGGCTATCATGCACTGATCACGTGACTGATCATGCACTGATCACGTAATGATCATGCACTGATCACGTGACTGATCATGCACTGATCACGTGGCTGATCATGCACTGATCACGTGACTGATCATGCACTGATCACGTGGCTGATCATGCACTGATCACGTGGCTATCATGCACTGATCACGTGGCTGATCATGCAATGATCACGTAGCTACCATGCACTGATCACGTGACTGATCATGCACTGATCACGTAACTGATCATGCACTGATCACGTGACTGATCATGCACTGATCACGTGACTGATCATGCACTGATCACGTGGCTATCATGCACTGATCACGTGGCTGATCATGCAATGATCACGTAGCTACCATGTACTGGTCACGTGACTGATCATGCACTGATCACATAATTGATCATGCACTGATCACGTGGCTTATCATGCACTGATCACGTGACTGATCATGTGCTGATCATGTTTGGTGTCATACACTGATCATGTGCCTCTGGAGGCAATGAACAAAGAGCTGAGTAGGCAGGAATCAGTCAGCAGGCTATAATCATGGAACTCAGCTCTGAGAAATCATGCTGCTCAGCTGGCAATAATCAAGCAGATGAGCAGGCAGGAGTTACGCAGCACAGGTGGCAATTGTCAAGCAGATGACAGGCAGGAATCGTGCAGCTCAGCTGGCAATTGTCAAGCAGATGAGCAGACAGTAATCACGCAGCTCAGCAGGCCCTGATCACGTGACTGAGCATGCACTGTTCACGTGGCTGATCACACACTGATCACGTGACTGATCATGCACTGATCACGTGACTGATCATGCACTGATCACGTGACTGATCATGCACTGATCACGTGGCTGATCATGCACTGATCACGTGGCTATCATGCACTGATCACGTGGCTGATCATGCACTGATCACGTAGCTATCATGCACTGATCACGTGACTGATCATGCACTGATCACGTAATGATCATGCACTGATCACGTGGCTGATCATGCACTGATCACGTGGCTGATCATGCACTGATCACGTGACTGATCATGCACTGATCACGTGACTGATCATGCACTGATCACGTGGCTATCATGCACTGATCACGTGGCTGGACATGCACTGATCACGTGCCTGATCATGCACTGATCACGTGGCTGATCATGCACTGATCACGTGACTGATCATGCACTGATCACGTGACTGATCATGCACTGATCACGTGGCTACCATGCACTGATCACGTGGCTGATCATGCATGATCACGCAGCTACCATGTACTGATCACGTGACTGATCATGCACTGATCACGTGACTGATCATGCACTGATCACGTGGCTGATCATGCACTGATCACGTGGCTATCATGCACTGATCACGTGACTGATCATGCACTGATCACGTGGCTGATCATGCACTGATATCATGCACTGATCACGTGGCTGATCATGCACTGATCACGTGACTGATCATGCACTGATCACGTGGCTATCATGCACTGATCACGTGGCTGATCATGCACTGATCACGTAGCTATCATGTACTGATCACGTGACTGATCATGCACTGATCACGTGGCTGATCATGCACTGATCACGGACTGATCATGCACTGATCACGTGGCTGATCATGCACTGATCACGTGGCTGATCATGCACTGATCACGTGACTGATCATGCACTGATCACGTGGCTATCATGCACTGATATCATGCACTGATCACGTGGCTGATCACACACGTATCACGTGAATGATCATGCACTGATCACGTGGCTATCATGCACTGATCACGTGGCTGATCATGCACTGATCACGTAGCTATCATGTACTGATCACGTGACTGATCATGCACTGATCACGTGGCTGATCATGCACTGATCACGTGACTGATCATGCACTGATCACGTGGCTGATCATGCACTGATCACGTGGCTATCATGCACTGATCACGTGGCTGATCATGCACTGATCACGTGGCTATCATGCACTGATCACGTGACTGATCATGCACTGATCACGTGGCTGATCATGCACTGATCACGTGGCTGATCATGCACTGATCACGTGACTGATCATGCACTGATCACGTGACTGATCATGCACTGATCACGTGGCTATCATGCACTGCTCACGTGGCTGATCATGCATGATCACGCAGCTACCATGTACTGGTCACATGACTGATCATGCACTGATCACGTGACTGATCATGCAGTGATCACGTGGCTATCATGCACTACTCACGTGGCTGATCATGCAATGATCATGTAGCTACCATGTACAGGTCACGTGAATGATCATACACCCATCAGGTGACTGATCATGCACTGATCACGTGGCTATCATGCACTGATCACGAGACTGATCATGCACTGATCACGTCTATATCATCCACTGAGTACATGACTGCCCTTGCACTGATCATGTGGATGATCATACACTAATCATGTGACAGATCATGCACTGATCACGTGGCTGATCATGCACTGATACCGTGACTGAGCATGGACTGATCACATGACTATCATGTAGTGATCACGTGACTTAATGGCGCTGACAATGTGACTGATCATGCGCTGATCATGTTTGCTATCATACACTGATCATGTGCCTCTGGAGGCAATAAACAAAGAGCTGAGTAGGCAAGAATCATACAGTCAGCAGGCAATAATCATGGAACTCAGCTGTGAGAAATCATGCTGCTCAGCTGGCAATAATCAAGCAGATGAGCAGGCAGGAATTACGCAGCACAGCTGGCAATTGTCAAGCAGATGACAGGCAGGAATCGTGCAGCTCAGCTGGCAATTGTCAAGCAGATGAGCAGACAGTAATCACGCAGCTCAGCAGGCCCAGATCACGTGACTGAGCATGCACTGTTCACGTGGCTGATCATACACTGATCACGTGACTGATCATGCACTGATCACGTGACTATCATGCACTGATCACGTGGCTGATCATACACTGATCACGTGGCTGATCATGCACTGATCACGTGGCTGATCATGCACTGCTCACGTGGCTGATCATGCACTGATCACGTGGCTATCATGCACTGATCACGTGGCTGATCATGCACTGATCACGTGGCTGATCATGCACTGATCACGTGGCTGATCATGCACTGATCACGTGGCTGATCATGCACTGATCACGTGACTGATCATGCACTGATCACGTGACTGATCATGCACTGATCACGTGGCTATCATGCACTGATCACGTGGCTGGACATGCACTGATCACGTGCCTGATCATGCACTGATCACGTGACTGATCATGCACTGATCACGTGGCTGATCATGCACTGATCACGTCTATATCATGCACTGATCACGTGACTGATCATGCACTGATCACGCGGATGATCATGCACTGATCACGTGACTGATCATGCACTGATCACGTGGCTATCATGCACTGATCACGTGGCTGATCATGCACTGATCACGTAGCTATCATGCACTGATCACGTGACTGATCATGCACTGATCACGTAATTGATCATGCACTGATCACGTGACTGATCATGCACTGATCACGTGACTGATCATGCACTGATCACGTGACTGATCATGCACTGATCACGTGGCTATCATGCACTGATCACGTGGCTGATCATGCAATGATCACGTAGCTACCATGTACTGGTCACGTGACTGATCATGCACTGATCACGTAATTGATCATGCACTGATCACGTGGCTGATCATGCACTGATCACGTGGCTGATCATGCACTGATCACGTGACTGATCATGCACTGATCACGTGACTGATCATGCACTGATCACGTGGCTATCATGCACTGATCACGTGGCTGATCATGCACTGATCACGTGCCTGATCATGCACTGATCACGTGACTGATCATGCACTGATCACGTGACTGATCATGCACTGATCACGTGGCTATCATGCACTGATCACGTGGCTGATCATGCACTGATCACGTAGCTACCATGTACTGTCACGTGACTGATCATGCACTGATCACGTGACTGATCATGCACTGATCACGTGGCTGATCATGCACTGATCACGTGGCTGATCATGCACTGATCACGTGATGATCATGCACTGATCACATGGCTATCATGCACTGATCACGTGGCTGATCATGCACTGATCACGTGGATGATCATGCACTGATCACGTGGCTGATCATGCACTGATCACGTGACTGATCATGCACTGATCACGTGGCTGATCATGCACTGATCACGTGACTGATCATGCACTGATCACGTGGCTATCATGCACTGATCACGTGACTGATCATGCACTGATCGTGGCTGATCATGCACTGATCACGTGGCTATCATGCACTGATCACGTGGCTGATCATGCACTGATCACGTAGCTATCATGCACTGATCACGTGACTGATCATGCACTGATCACGTGGCTGATCATGCACTGATCACGTGACTGATCATGCACTGATCACGTGACTGATCATGCACTGATCACGTGGATATCATGCACTGATCACGTGGCTGATCATGCACTGATCACGTGTCTGATCATGCACTGATCACGTGGCTGATCATACACTGATCACGTAACTGATCATGCACTGATCACGTGGCTATCATGCACTGATCACGTGGCTGATCATGCACTGATCACGTGGCTGATCACACACCTGTCACGTGACTGATCATGCACTGATCACGTGGCATCATGCACTGATCACGTGGCTGATCATACACTGATCACGTGACTGATCATGCACTGATCACGTGGCTATCATGCACTGCTCACGTGGCTGATCATGCAATGATCACGTAGCTACCATGTACTGGTCACGTGACTGATCATGCACTGATCACGTAATTGATCATGCACTGATCACGTGACTGATCATGCACTGATCACGTGGCTGATCATGCACTGATCACGTGACTGATCATGCACTGATCACGTGGCTATCATGCACTGATCACGTGGCTGATCATGCACTGATCACGTGACTGATCATGCACTGATCACGTGACTGATCATGCACTGATCACGTGGCTATCATGCACTGATCACGTGGCTGATCATGCACTGATCACGTAGCTATCATGCACTGATCACGTGACTGATCATGCACTGATCACGTACTGATCATGCACTGATCACGTGGCTGATCATGCACTGATCACGTGACTGATCATGCACTGATCACGTGACTGATCATGCACTGATCACGTGGCTATCATGCACTGATCACGTGGCTGATCATGCACTGATCACGCAGCTACCATGCACTGATCACGTGACTGATCATGCACTGATCATGCAATTGATCATGCACTGATCACGTGGCTGATCATGCACTGATCACGTGGCTGATCATGCACTGATCACGTGACTGATCATGCACTGATCACGTGACTGATCATGCACTGATCGCGTGGCTATCATGCACTGATCACGTGGCTATCATGCACTGATCACGTGACTGATCATGCACTGATCACGTGGCTATCATGCACTGATCACGTGACTGATCATGCACTGATCACGTGACTGATCATGCACTGATCGCGTGGCTGATCATGCACTGATCACGCAGCTATCATGCACTGATCACGTGACTGATCATGCACTGATCATGCAATTGATCATGCACTGATCACGTGGCTGATCATGCACTGATCACGTGACTGATCATGCACTGATCACGTGACTGATCATGCACTGATCACGTGGCTATCATGCACTGATCACGTGGCTGATCATGCACTGATCACGCAGCTATCATGCACTGATCACGTGACTGATCATGCACTGATCATGCAATTGATCATGCACTGATCACGTGGCTGATCATGCACTGATCACGTGACTGATCATGCACTGATCACGTGGCTGATCATGCACTGATCACGTGGCTATCATGCACTGATCACGTGGCTGATCATGCACTGATCACGTAGCTATCATGCACTGATCACGTGACTGATCATGCACTGATCACGTGACTGATCATGCACTGATCACGTGGCTATCATGCACTGATCACGTGACTGATCATGCACTGATCACGTCTGATCATGCACTGATCACGTGACTGATCATGCACTGATCACGTGGATGATCATGCACTGATCACGTGACTGATCATGCACTGATCACGTGGCTGATCATGCACTGATCACGTGGCTGATCATGCACTGATCACGTGACTGATCATGCACTGATCACGTGGCTATCATGCACTGATCACGTGGCTGATCATGCACTGATCACGTGACTGATCATGCACTGATCACGTGGCTATCATGCACTGATCACGTGACTGATCATGCACTGATCACGTCTGATCATGCACTGATCACGTGACTGATCATGCACTGATCACGTGGCTGATCATGCACTGATCACGTGACTGATCATGCACTGATCACGTGGCTGATCATGCACTGATCACGTGGCTGATCATGCACTGATCACGTGACTGATCATGCACTGATCACGTGGCTATCATGCACTGATCACGTGGCTGATCATGCACTGATCACGTAACTGATCATGCACTGATCACGTGGCTATCATGCACTGATCACGTGACTGATCATGCACTGATCACGTGACTGATCATGCACTGATCACGTGGCTATCATGCACTGATCACGTGGCTGATCATGCACTGATCACGTGGCTGATCATGCACTATCACGTGGCTGATCATGCACTGATCACGTGACTGATCATGCACTGATCACGTGACTGATCATGCACTGATCACGTGGCTGATCATGCACTGATCACGTGGCTGATCATGCACTGATCACGTGACTGATCATGCACTGATCACGTGGCTATCATGCACTGATCACGTGGCTGATCATGCACTGATCACGTGGCTGATCATGCACTGATACCGTGACTGAGCATGGACTGATCACATGACTATCATGTAGTGATCACGTGACTTAATGGCGCTGATCATGTGACTGATCATGCGCTGATCATGTTTGCTATCATACACTGATCATGTGCCTCTGGAGGCAATAAACAAAGAGCTGAGTAGGCACGAATCAAACAGTCAGCAGGCAATAATCATGGAACTCAGCTGTGAGGAATCATGCTGCTCAGCTGGCAATAATCAAGCAGCTGAGCAGGCAGGAATTACGCAGCACAGCTGGCAATTGTCAAGCAGATGACAGGCAGGAATCATGCAGCTCAGCTGGCAATTGTCAAGCAGATGAGCAGACAGTAATCACGCAGCTCAGCAGGCCCTTATCACGTGAATGAGCATGCACTGTTCACGTGGCTGATCATGCACTGATCACGTGGCTGATCATGCACTGATCACGGGACTGATCATGCACTGATCACGGTGCTATCATGCACTGACACATGACTGACATGCACTGATCACGTGGCTGATCATGCACTGATCACGTGACTGATCATGCACTGATCACGTGACTGATCATGCACTGATCACGTGGCTGATCATGCACTGATCACGTGGCTATCATGCACTGATCACGTGGCTGATCATGCAATGATCACGTAGCTACCATGCACTGATCACGTGACTGATCATGCACTGATCACGTAACTGATCATGCACTGATCACGTGGCTGATCATGCACTGATCACGTGACTGATCATGCACTGATCACGTGACTGATCATGCACTGATCACGTGGCTATCATGCACTGATCACGTGGCTGATCATGCACTGATCACGTGACTGATCATGCACTGATCACGTGTCTGATCATGCACTGATCACGTGGCTATCATGCACTGATCACGTGGCTGATCATGCATGATCACGCAGCTACCATGTACTGGTCACATGACTGATCATGCACTGATCACGTGACTGATCATGCACTGATCACGTGGCTATCATGCACTACTCACGTGGCTGATCATGCAATGATCATGTAGCTACCATGTACAGGTCACGTGAATGATCATACACCCATCAGGTGACTGATCATGCACTGATCACGTGGCTATCATGCACTGATCACGAGACTGATCATGCACTGATCACGTCTATATCATGCACTGATCACATGACTGCCCATGCACTGATCACGTGGATGATCATACACTAATCATGTGACAGATCATGGACTGATCACGTGGCTGATCATGCACTGATACCGTGACTGAGCATGGACTGATCACATGACTATCATGTAGTGATCACGTGACTTAATGGCGCTGATCATGTGACTGATCATGCGCTGATCATGTTTGCTATCATACACTGATCATGTGCCTCTGGAGGCAATAAACAAAGAGCTGAGTAGGCACGAATCAAACAGTCAGCAGGCAATAATCATGGAACTCAGGTGTGAGGAATCATGCTGCTCAGCTGGCAATAATCAAGCAGCTAGCAGGCAGGAATTACGCAGCACAGCTGGCAATTGTCAAGCAGATGACAGGCAGGAATCGTGCAGCTCAGCTGGCAATTGTCAAGCAGATGAGCAGACAGTAATCACGCAGCTCAGCAGGCCCAGAACACGTGACTGAGCATGCACTGTTCACGTGGCTGATCATACACTGATCACGTGATTGATCATGCACTGATCACTTGGATATCATGCACTGATCACGTGGCTGATCATACACTGTTCACGTGTCTGATCATGCACTGATCACGTGGCTGATCATGCACTGATCACGTGGCTGATCATGCACTGATCACGTGGCTGATCATGCACTGATCACGTGACTGATCATGCACTGATCACGTGGCTGATCATGCACTGATCACGTGGCTGATCATGCACTGATCACGTGGCTGATCATGCACTGATCACGTGGCTGATCATACACTGATCACGTAACTGATCATGCACTGATCACGTGGCTATCATGCACTGATCACGTGGCTGATCATGCAATGATCACGTAGCTACCATGTACTGGTCACGTGACTGATCATGCACTGATCACGTAATTGATCATGCACTGATCACGTGGCTGATCATGCACTGATCACGTGACTGATCATGCACTGATCACGTGACTGATCATGCACTGATCACGTGGCTATCATGCACTGATCACGTGGCTGATCATGCACTGATCACGTAGCTACCATGCACTGATCACGTGACTGATCATGCACTGATCACGTAATTGATCATGCACTGATCACGTGGCTGATCATGCACTGATCACGTGACTGATCATGCACTGATCACGTGACTGATCATGCACTGATCACGTGGCTATCATGCACTGATCACGTGGCTGATCATGCACTGATCACGCAGCTATCATGCACTGATCACGTGACTGATCATGCACTGATCACGTGGCTGATCATGCACTGATCACGTGGCTGATCATGCACTGATCACGTGACTGATCATGCACTGATCACGTGACTGATCATGCACTGATCACGTGGCTATCATGCACTGATCACGTGGCTGATCATGCACTGATCATGTAGCTACCATGTACAGGTCACGTGAATGATCATACACCCATCAGGTGACTGATCATGCACTGATCACGTGGCTATCATGCACTGATCACGTGACTGATCATGCACTGATCACGTCTAATCATGCACTGATCACATGACTGCCCATGCACTGATCACGTGGATGATCATACACTAATCATGTGACAGATCATGCACTGATCACGTGGCTGATCATGCACTGATACCGTGACTGAGCATGGACTGATCACATGACTATCATGTAGTGATCACGTGACTTAATGGCGCTGATCATGTGACTGATCATGCGCTGATCATGTTTGCTAACATACACTGATCATGTGCCTCTGGAGGCAATAAACAAAGAGCTGAGTAGGCACGAATCAAACAGTCAGCAGGCAATAATCATGGAACTCAGCTGTGAGGAATCATGCTGCTCAGCTGGCAATAATCAAGCAGCTGAGCAGGCAGGAATTACACAGCACAGCTGGCAATTGTCAAGCAGATGAGCAGACAGTAATCATGCAGCTCATCAGGCCCTGATCACGTGACTGAGCATGCACTGTTCACGTGGCTGATCATACACTGATCACGTGACTGATCATGCACTGATCACGTGGATATCATGCACTGATCACGTGGCTGATCATACACTGATCACGTGTCTGATCATGCACTGATCACGTGGCTGATCATACACTGCTCACGTAACTGATCATGCACTGATCACGTGGCTATCATGCACTGATCACGTGACTGATCATGCACTGATCACGTGGCTATCATGCACTGATCACGTGGCTGATCATGCACTGATCACGTGACTGATCATGCACTGATCACTGGCTATCATGCACTGATCACGTGGCTATCATGCACTGATCACGTGGCTGATCATGCACTGATCACGTGACTGATCATGCACTGATCACGTCTGATCATGCACTGATCACGTGACTGATCATGCACTGATCACGTGGATGATCATGCACTGATCACGTGACTGATCATGCACTGATCACGTGGCTATCATGCACTGCTCACGTGGCTGATCATGCAATGATCACGTAGCTATCATGTACTGGTCACGTGACTGATCATGCACTGATCACGTAATTGATCATGCACTGATCACGTGACTGATCATGCACTGATCACGTGACTGATCATGCACTGATCACGTGGCTATCATGCACTGATCACGTGGCTGATCATGCACTGATCACGTGGCTGATCATGCACTGATCACGTGGCTGATCATGCACTGATCACGTGACTGATCATGCACTGATCACGTGGCTATCATGCACTGATCACGTGGCTGATCATGCACTGATCACGTGGCTGATCATGCACTGATCACGTGACTGATCATGCACTGATCACGTGGCACTCATGCACTGATCACGTGGCTGATCATGCACTGATCACGTAACTGATCATGCACTGATCACGTGGCTATCATGCACTGATCACGTGGCTGATCATGCACTGATCACGTAGCTATCATGCACTGATCACGTGACTGATCATGCACTGATCACGTGACGATCATGCACTGATCACGTGACTGATCATGCACTGATCACGTGACTGATCATGCACTGATCACGTGGCTATCATGCACTGATCACGTGGCTGATCATGCACTGATCACGTAGCAATCATGTACTGGTCACGTGACTGATCATGCACTGATCACGTGATCATGCACTGATCACGTGACTGATCATGCACTGATCACGTGGCTGATCATGCACTGATCACGTGGCTATCATGCACTACTCACGTGGCTGATCATGCAATGATCATGTAGCTACCATGTACTGGTCACGTGACTGATCATACACCCATCAGGTGATGATCATGCACTGATCACGTGGCTGATCATGCACTGATCACGTGACTGATCATGCACTGATCACGTGACTGATCATGCACTGATCACATGGCTATCATGCACTGATCACGTGGCTGATCATGCACTGATCACGTGGCTGATCATGCACTGATACCGTGACTGAGCATGGACTGATCACATGACTATCATGTAGTGATCACGTGACTTAATGGCGCTGATCATGTGACTGATCATGCGCTGATCATGTTTGCTATCATACACTGATCATGTGCCTCTGGAGGCAATAAACAAAGAGCTGAGTAGGCACGAATCAAACAGTCAGCAGGCAATAATCATGGAACTCAGGTGTGAGGAATCATGCTGCTCAGCTGGCAATAATCAAGCAGCTGGGCAGGCAGGAATTACGCAGCACAGCTGGCAATTGTCAAGCAGATGAAAGGCAGGAATCATAGAGCTCAGCTGGCAATTGTCAAGCAGATGAGCAGACAGTAATCACGCAGCTCAGCAGGCCCTGATCACGTGACTGAGCATGCACTGATCACGTGGCTGATCATACACTGATCACGTGTCTGATCATGCACTGATCACGTGGCTGATCATACACTGCTCACGTAACTGATCATGCACTGATCACGTGGCTATCATGCACTGATCACGTGGCTGAACATGCACTGTTCACGTGGCTGATCACACACCTGTCACGTGACATATCATGCACTGATCACGTGGCACTCATGCACTGATCACGTGGCTGATCATACTCTGCTCACGTAACTGATCATGCACACATCACGTGGCTATCATGCACTGCTCACGTGGCTCGTCATGGAATGATCACGTAGCTACCATGTACTGGTCACGTGACTGATCATGCACAGATCACGTAAATGATCATGCACTGTTCACGTGACTGATCATGTACTGATCACGTGACTGATCATGCACTGATCACGTGGCTATCATGCACTGCTCACGTGGCTGATCATGCAATGATCACGTAGCAACCATGTACTGGTCACGTGACTGATCATGCACTGATCACGTAATTGATCATGCACTGATCACGTGGCTCATCATGCACTGATCACGTGGCTGATCACACATGTATCACGTGACTGATCATGCACTGATCACGTGGCTATCATGCACTGATCACGTGGCTATCATGCACTGATCACGTGGCTATCATGCACTGATCACGTGGCTGATCATGCACTGATCACGTGGCTATCATGCACTGATCACGTGACTGATCATGCACTGATCACGTAATTGATCATGCACTGATCACGTGGCTGATCATGCACTGATCACGTGGCTGATCATGCACGATCACGTGACTGATCATGCACTGATCACGTGACTGATCATGCACTGATCACGTGGCTATCATGCACTGATCACGTGGCTGATCACACACGTATCACGTGACTGATCATGCACTGATCACGTGGCTATCATGCACTGATCACGTGGCTGATCATGCACTGATCACGTGGCTGATCATGCACTGATCACGTGACTGATCATGCACTGATCACGTGACTGATCATGCACTGATCACGTGACTGATCATGCACTGATCACGTGACTGATCATGCACTGATCACGTGGCTATCATGCACTGATCACGTGGCTGATCATGCACTGATCACGCAGCTACCATGCACTGATCACATGACTGATCATGCACTGATCACATGACTGATCATGCACTGATCACTGGGCTTATCATGCACTGATCATGTGACTGATCATGCGCTGATCATGTTTGCTATCATACACTGATCATGTGCCTCTGGAGGCAATGAACAAAGAGCTGAGTAGGCACGAATCAGTCAGCAGGCAATAATCATGGAACTCAGCTGTGAGAAATCATGCTGCTCAGCTGGCAATAATCAAGCAGCTGAGCAGGCAGGAATTACGCAGCACAGCTGGCAATTGTCAAGCAGATGACAGGCAGGAATCGTGCAGCTCAGCTGGCAATTGTCAAGCAGATGAGCAGACAGTAATCACGCAGCTCAGCAGGCCCTGATCACGTGACTGAGCATGCACTGTTCACGTGGCTGATCATACACTGATCACGTGATTGATCATGCACTAATCACTTGGATATCATGCAATGATAACGTGGCTGATCATACACTGTTCACGTGTCTGACCATGCACTGATCACGTGGCTGATCATACACTGCTCACGTAACTGATCATGCACTGATCACGTGGCTATCATGCACTGATCACGTGGCTGAACATGCACTGTTCACGTGGCTGATCACACACTGTCACGTGACATATCATGCACTGATCACGTGGCACTCATGCACTGATCACGTGGCTGATCATACTCTGCTCACGTAACTGATCATGCACACATCACGTGGCTATCATGCACTGCTCACGTGGCTCGTCATGGAATGATCACGTAGCTATCATATACTGGTCACGTGACTGATCATGCACTGATCACGTAAATGATCATGCACTGATCACGTGACTGATCATGTACTGATCACGTGACTGATCATGCACTGATCACGTGGCTGATCATGCACTGATCACGTGGCTGATCATGCACTGATCACGTGGCTGATCATGCACTGATCACGTGATGATCATGCACTGATCACGTGGATATCATGCACTGATCACGTGGCTGATCATGCACTGATCACGTGCTGATCATGCACTGATCACGTGGCTGATCATGCACTGATCACGTGACTGATCATGCACTGATCACGTGGCTATCATGCACTGATCACGTGGCTGATCATGCACTGATCACGTGGCTGATCACACACTGTCACGTGACTATCATGCACTGATCACGTGGCATCATGCACTGATCACGTGGCTGATCATACACTGATCACGTAACTGATCATGCACTGATCACGTGGCTATCATGCACTGATCACGTGGATCATGCAATGATCACGTAGCTACCATATACTGGTCACGTGACTGATCATGCACTGATCACGTAATGATCATGCACTGATCACGTGACTGATCATGCACTGATCACGTGACTGATCATGCACTGATCACGTGGCTATCATGCACTGATCACGTGGCTGATCATGCAACGATCACGTAGCAACCATGTACTGGTCACGTGACTGATCATGCACTGATCACGTAATTGATCATGCACTGATCACGTGGCTCATCATGCACTGATCACGTGGCTGATCATGACACTATCACGTGACTGATCATGCACTGATCACGTGACTGATCATGCACTGATCACGTGGCTATCATGCACTGATCACGTGGATATCATGCACTGATCACGTGGCTGATCACACATGATCACGTGACTGATCATGCACTGATCACGTGGCTATCATGCACTGATCACGTGGCTGATCATGCACTGATCACGTAGCTACCATGCACTGATCACGTGACTGATCATGCACTGATCACGTGGCTGATCATGCACTGATATCATGCACTGATCACGTGGCTGATCATGCACTGATCACGTGACTGATCATGCACTGATCACGTGGCTATCATGCACTGATCACGTGGCTGATCATGCACTGATCACGTGACTATCATGCACTGATCACGTGACTGATCATGCACTGATCACGTGGCTGATCATGCACTGATCACGTGGCTGATCATGCACTGATCACGTGACTGATCATGCACTGATCACGTGACTGATCATGCACTGATCACGTGGCTATCATGCACTGATATCATGCACTGATCACGTGGCTGATCACACACTGATCACGTGACTGATCATGCACTGATCACGTGGCTATCATGCACTGATCACGTGGCTGATCATGCACTGATCACGTAGCTATCATGCACTGATCACGTGACTGATCATGCACTGATCACGTGGCTGATCATGCACTGATCACGTGACTGATCATGCACTGATCACGTGGCTGATCATGCACTGATCACGTGGCTATCATGCACTGATCACGTGGCTGATCATGCAATGATCACGTAGCTACCATGCACTGATCACGTGACTGATCATGCACTGATCACGTAACTGATCATGCACTGATCACGTGACTGATCATGCACTGATCACGTGACTGATCATGCACTGATCACGTGGCTATCATGCACTGATCACGTGGCTGATCATGCACTGATCACGCAGCTACCATGCACTGATCACATGACTGATCATGCACTGATCACATAATTGATCATGCACTGATCACGTGGCTTATCATGCACTGATCATGTGACTGATCATGTGCTGATCATGTTTGGTGTCATACACTGATCATGTGCCTCTGGAGGCAATGAACAAAGAGCTGAGTAGGCACGAATCAGTCAGCAGGCTATAATCATGGAACTCAGCTCTGAGAAATCATGCTGCTCAGCTGGCAATAATCAAGCATATGAGCAGGCAGGAATTACGCAGCACAGGTGGCAATTGTCAAGCAGATGACAGGCAGGAATCGTGCAGCTCAGCTGGCAATTGTCAAGCAGATGAGCAGACAGTAATCACGCAGCTCAGGAGGCCCTGATCACGTGACTGAGCATGCACTGTTCACGTGGCTGATCATACACTGATCACGTGACTGATCATGCACTGATCACGTGACTGATCATGCACTGATCACGTGGCTATCATGCACTGATCACGTGGCTGATCATACACTGATCACGGGACTGATCATGCACTGATCACGGGCTATCATGCACTGACACATGACTGACATGCACTGATCACGTGGCTGATCATGCACTGATCACGTGACTGATCATGCACTGATCACGTGACTGATCATGCACTGATCACGTGGCTGATCATGCACTGATCACGTGGCTATCATGCACTGATCACGTGGCTGATCATGCAATGATCACGTAGCTACATGTACTGGTCACGTGACTGATCATGCACTGATCACGTAATTGATCATGCACTGATCACGTGGCTGATCATGCACTGATCACGTGGCTGATCATGCACTGATCACGTGACTGATCATGCACTGATCACGTGGCTATCATGCACTGATCACGTGGCTGACATACACTGATCACGTGCCTGGTCATGCACTGATCACGTGGCTGATCATGCACTGATCACGTGACTGATCATGCACTGATCACGTGTCTGATCATGCACTGATCACGTGGCTATCATGCACTGCTCAGGTGGCTGATCAGGCAATGATCACGCAGCTACCATGTACTGGTCACATGACTGATCATGCACTGATCACGTGACTGATCATGCAGTGATCACGTGGCTATCGTGCACTACTCACGTGGCTGATCATGCAATGATCATGTAGCTACCATGTACAGGTCACGTGAATGATCATACACCCATCAGGTGACTGATCATGCACTGATCACGTGGCTATCATGCACTGATCACGAGACTGATCATGCACTGATCACGTCTATATCATGCACTGATCACATGACTGCCCATGCACTGATCACGTGGATGATCATACAGTAATCATGTGACAGATCATGCACTGATCACGTGGCTGATCATGCACTGATACCGTGACTGAGCATGGACTGATCACATGACTATCATGTAGTGATCACGTGACTTAATGGCGCTGATCATGTGACTGATCATGCGCTGATCATGTTTGCTATCATACACTGATCATGTGCCTCTGGAGGCAATAAACAAAGAGCTGAGTAGGCACGAATCAAACAGTCAGCAGGCAATAATCATGGAACTCAGCTGTGAGGAATCATGCTGCTCAGCTGGCAATAATCAAGCAGCTGAGCAGGCAGGAATTACGCAGCACAGCTGGCAATTGTCAAGCAGATGACAGGCAGGAATCGTGCAGCTCAGCTGGCAATTGTCAAGCAGATGAGCAGACAGTAATCACGCAGCTCAGCAGGCCCTGATCACGTGACTGAGCATGCACTGTTCACGTGGCTGATCATACACTGATCACGTGATTGATCATGCACTGATCACTTGGATATCATGCACTGATCACGTGGCTGATCATACACTGTTCACGTGTCTGACCATGCACTGATCACGTGGCTGATCATACACTGCTCACGTAACTGATCATGCACTGATCACGTGGCTATCATGCACTGATCACGTGGCTGAACATGCACTGTTCACGTGGCTGATCACACACCTGTCACGTGACATATCATGCACTGATCACGTGGCACTCATGCACTGATCACGTGGCTGATCATACACTGCTCACGTAACTCATCATGCACACATCACGTGGCTATCATGCACTGCTCACGTGGCTCGTCATGGAATGATCACGTAGCTACCATATACTGGTCACGTGACTGATCATGCACAGATCACGTAAATGATCATGCACTGTTCACGTGACTGATCATGTACTGATCACGTGACTGATCATGCACTGATCACGTGGCTATCATGCTCTGCTCACGTGGCTGATCATGCAACGATCACGTAGCAACCATGTACTGGTCACGTGACTGATCATGCACTGATCACGTAATTGATCCTGCACTGATCACGTGGCTCATCATGCACTGATCACGTGGCTGATCACACACGTATCACGTGACTGATCATGCACTGATCACGTGACTAATCATGCACTGATCACGTGGCTATCATGCACTGATCACGTGGATATCATGCACTGATCACGTGGCTGATCACACATGTATCACGTGACTGATCATGCACTGATCACGTGGCTATCATGCACTGATCACGTGGCTGATCATGCACTGATCACGTAGCTACCATGCACTGATCACGTGACTGATCATGCACTGATCACGTGACTGATCATGCACTGATCACGTGGCTGATCATGCACTGATCACGCAGCTATCATGCACTGATCACATGACTGATCATGCACTGATCACGTAATTGATCATGCACTGATCACGTGGCTTATCATGCACTGATCATGTGACTGATCATGTGCTGATCATGTTTGGTGTCATACACTGATCATGTGCCTCTGGAGGCAATGAACATAGAGCTGAGTAGGCACGAATCAGTCAGCAGGCTATAATCATGGAACTCAGCTCTGAGAAATCATGCTGCTCAGCTGGCAATAATCAAGTAGATGAGCAGGCAGGAATTACGCAGCACAGGTGGCAATTGTCAAGCAGATGACAGGCAGGAATCGTGCAGCTCAGCTGGCAATTGTCAAGCAGATGAGCAGACAGTAATCACGCAGCTCAGCAGGCCCTGATCACGTGACTGAGCATGCACTGTTCACGTGGCTGATCATACACTGATCACGTGACTGATCATGCACTGATCACGGGACTGATCATGCACTGATCACGTGGCTATCATGCACTGATCACGTGGCTGATCATACACTGATCACGGGACTGATCATGCACTGATCACGGGCTATCATGCACTGACTATATGACTGACATGCACTGATCACGTGGCTGATCATGCACTGATCACGTGACTGATCATGCACTGATCACGTGACTGATCATGCACTGATCACGTGGCTGATCATGCACTGATCACGTGGCTATCATGCACTGATCACGTGGCTGATCATGCAATGATCACGTAGCTACCATGTACTGGTCACGTGACTGATCATGCACTGATCACGTAATTGATCATGCACTGATCACGTGGCTGATCATGCACTGATCACGTGGCTGATCATGCACTGATCACGTGACTGATCATGCACTGATCACGTGGCTATCATGCACTGATCACGTGGCTGATCATGCACTGATCACGTGCCTGATCATGCACTGATCACGTGGCTGATCATGCACTGATCACGTGACTGATCATGCACTGATCACGTGACTGATCATGCACTGATCACGTGACTGATCATGCACTGATCACGTGACTGATCATGCACTGATCACGTAGCTATCATGCACTGATCACGTGACTGATCATGCACTGATCACGTGGCTGATCATGCACTGATCACGTGACTGATCATGCACTGATCACGTGGCTGATCATGCACTGATCACGCAGCTACCATGCACTGATCACGTGACTGATCATGCACTGATCACGTAACTGATCATGCACTGATCACGTGGCTTATCATGCACTGATCATGTGACTGATCATGTGCTGATCATGTTTGGTGTCATACACTGATCATGTGCCTCTGGAGGCAATGAACAAAGAGCTGAGTAGGCACGAATCAGTCAGCAGGCAATAATCATGGAACTCAGCTCTGAGAAATCATGCTGCTCAGCTGGCAATAATCAAGCAGCTGAGCAGGCAGGAATTACGCAGCACAGCTGGCAATTGTCAAGCAGATGACAGGCAGGAATCGTGCAGCTCAGCTGGCAATTGTCAAGCAGATGAGCAGACAGTAATCACGCAGCTCAGCAGGCCCTGATCACGTGACTGAGCATGCACTGTTCACGTGGCTGATCATACACTGATCACGTGACTGATCATGCACTGATCACGTGACTGATCATGCACTGATCACGTGGCTGATCATGCACTGATCACGTGGCTGATCATACACTGATCACGGGACTGATCATGCACTGATCACGGGCTATCATGCACTGACTACGTGACTGACATGCACTGATCACGTGGCTGATCATGCACTGATCACGTGACTGATCATGCACTGATCACGTGACTGATCATGCACTGATCACGTGGCTGATCATGCACTGATCACGTGGCTATCATGCACTGATCACGTGGCTGATCATGCAATGATCACGTAGCTACCATGTACTGGTCACGTGACTGATCATGCACTGATCACGTAATTGATCATGCACTGATCACGTGGCTGATCATGCACTGATCACGTGGCTGATCATGCACTGATCACGTGACTGATCATGCACTGATCACGTGGCTATCATGCACTGATCACGTGGCTGACATACACTGATCACGTGCCTGGTCATGCACTGATCACGTGGCTGATCATGCACTGATCACGTGACTGATCATGCACTGATCACGTGTCTGATCATGCACTGATCACGTGGCTATCATGCACTGCTCACGTGGCTGATCATGCATGATCACGCAGCTACCATGTACTGGTCACATGACTGATCATGCACTGATCACGTGACTGATCATGCAGTGATCACGTGGCTATCATGCACTACTCACGTGGCTGATCATGCAATGATCATGTAGCTACCATGTACAGGTCACGTGAATGATCATACACCCATCAGGTGACTGATCATGCACTGATCACGTGGCTATCATGCACTGATCACGAGACTGATCATGCACTGATCACGTCTATATCATGCACTGATCACATGACTGCCCATGCACTGATCACGTGGATGATCATACACTAATCATGTGACAGATCATGCACTGATCACGTGGCTGATCATGCACTGATACCGTGACTGAGCATGGACTGATCACATGACTATCATGTAGTGATCACGTGACTTAATGGCGCTGATCATGTGACTGATCATGCGCTGATCATGTTTGCTATCATACACTGATCATGTGCCTCTGGAGGCAATAAACAAAGAGCTGAGTAGGCACGAATCAAACAGTCAGCAGGCAATAATCATGGAACTCAGCTGTGAGGAATCATGCTGCTCAGCTGGCAATAATCAAGCAGCTGAGCAGGCAGGAATTACGCAGCACAGCTGGCAATTGTCAAGCAGATGACAGGCAGGAATCGTGCAGCTCAGCTGGCAATTGTCAAGCAGATGAGCAGACAGTAATCACGCAGCTCAGCAGGCCCTGATCACGTGACTGAGCATGCACTGTTCACGTGGCTGATCATACACTGATCACGTGATTGATCATGCACTGATCACTTGGATATCATGCACTGATCACGTGGCTGATCATACACTGTTCACGTGTCTGACCATGCACTGATCACGTGGCTGATCATACACTGCTCACGTAACTGATCATGCACTGATCACGTGGCTATCATGCACTGATCACGTGGCTGAACATGCACTGTTCACGTGGCTGATCACACACCTGTCACGTGACATATCATGCACTGATCACGTGGCACTCATGCACTGATCACGTGGCTGATCATACACTGCTCACGTAACTCATCATGCACACATCACGTGGCTATCATGCACTGCTCACGTGGCTCGTCATGGAATGATCACGGAGCTACCATATACTGGTCACGTGACTGATCATGCACTGATCACGTAAATGATCATGCACTGTTCACGTGACTGATCATGTACTGATCACGTGACTGATCATGCACTGATCACGTGGCTATCATGCTCTGCTCACGTGGCTGATCATGCAACGATCACGTAGCAACCATGTACTGGTCACGTGACTGATCATGCACTGATCACGTAATTGATCCTGCACTGATCACGTGGCTCATCATGCACTGATCACGTGGCTGATCACACACGTATCACGTGACTGATCATGCACTGATCACGTGACTAATCATGCACTGATCACGTGGCTATCATGCACTGATCACGTGGATATCATGCACTGATCACGTGGCTGATCATGCATGTATCACGTGACTGATCATGCACTGATCACGTGGCTATCATGCACTGATCACGTGGCTGATCATGCAATGATCACGTAGCTACCATGTACTGGTCACGTGACTGATCATGCACTGATCACGTGGCTGATCATGCACTGATCACGTGACTGATCATGCACTGATCACGTGGCTGATCATGCACTGATCACGTGGCTATCATGCACTGATCACGTGGCTGATCATGCACTGATCACGTGGCTATCATGCACTGATCACGTGGCTGATCATGCACTGATCACGTAATTGATCATGCACTGATCACGTGACTGATCATGCACTGATCACGTGACTGATCATGCACTGATCACGTGGCTGATCATGCACTGATACCGTGACTGAGCATGGACTGATCACATGACTATCATGTAGTGATCACGTGACTTAATGGCGCTGATCATGTGACTGATCATGCGCTGATCATGTTTGCTATCATACACTGATCATGTGCCTCTGGAGGCAATAAACAAAGAGCTGAGTAGGCACGAATCATACAGTCAGCAGGCAATAATCATGGAACTCAGCTGTGAGGAATCATGCTGCTCAGCTGGCAATAATCAAGCAGCTGAGCAGGCAGGAATTACGCAGCACAGCTGGCAATTGTCAAGCAGATGACAGGCAGGAATCGTGCAGCTCAGCTGGCAATTGTCAAGCAGATGAGCAGACAGTAATCACGCAGCTCAGCAGGCCCTGATCACGTGACTGAGCATGCACTGTTCACGTGGCTGATCATACACTGATCACGTGATTGATCATGCACTGATCACTTGGATATCATGCACTGATCACGTGGCTGATCATACACTGTTCACGTGTCTGACCATGCACTGATCACGTGGCTGATCATACACTGCTCACGTAACTGATCATGCACTGATCACGTGGCTATCATGCACTGATCACGTGGCTGAACATGCACTGTTCACGTGGCTGATCACACACCTGTCACGTGACATATCATGCACTGATCACGTGGCACTCATGCACTGATCACGTGGCTGATCATACACTGCTCACGTAACTCATCATGCACACATCACGTGGCTATCATGCACTGCTCACGTGGTTCGTCATGGAATGATCACGAAGCTACCATATACTGGTCACGTGACTGATCATGCACAGATCACGTAAATGATCATGCACTGTTCACGTGACTGATCATGTACTGATCACGTGACTGATCATGCACTGATCACGTGGCTATCATGCTCTGCTCACGTGGCTGATCATGCAACGATCACGTAGCAACCATGTACTGGTCACGTGACTGATCATGCACTGATCACGTAATTGATCCTGCACTGATCACGTGGCTCATCATGCACTGATCCGTGGCTGATCACACACGTATCACGTGACTGATCATGCACTGATCACGTGACTAATCATGCACTGATCACGTGGCTATCATGCACTGATCACGTGGATATCATGCACTGATCACGTGGCTGATCACACATGTATCACGTGACTGATCATGCACTGATCACGTGGCTATCATGCACTGATCACGTGGCTGATCATGCAATGATCACGTAGCTACCATGTACTGGTCACGTGACTGATCATGCACTGATCACGTGGCTGATCATGCACTGATCACGTGACTGATCATGCACTGATCACGTGGCTGATCATGCACTGATCACGTGGCTATCATGCACTGATCACGTGGCTGATCATGCACTGATCACGTAGCTACCATGCACTGATCACGTGACTGATCATGCACTGATCACGTAACTGATCATGCACTGATCACGTGACTGATCATGCACTGATCACGTGACTGATCATGCACTGATCACGTGGCTGATCATGCACTGATCACGTGACTGATCATGCACTGATCACGTGGCTGATCATGCACTGATCACGTGGCTATCATGCACTGATCACGTGGCTGATCATGCAATGATCACGTAGCTACCATGCACTGATCACGTGACTGATCATGCACTGATCACGTAACTGATCATGCACTGATCACGTGACTGATCATGCACTGATCACGTGACTGATCATGCACTGATCACGTGGCTATCATGCACTGATCACGTGGCTGATCATGCAATGATCACGCAGCTACCATGTACTGGTCACATGACTGATCATGCACTGATCACATAATTGATCATGCACTGATCACGTGGCTTATCATGCACTGATCATGTGACTGATCATGCACTGATCATGTTTGGTGTCATACACTGATCATGTGCCTCTGGAGGCAATGAACATAGAGCTGAGTAGGCAGGAATCAGTCAGCAGGCTATAATCATGGAACTCAGCTCTGAGAAATCATGCTGCTCAGCTGGCAATAATCAAGTAGATGAGCAGGCAGGAATTACGCAGCACAGGTGGCAATTGTCAAGCAGATGACAGGCAGGAATCGTGCAGCTCAGCTGGCAATTGTCAAGCAGATGAGCAGACAGTAATCACGCAGCTCAGCAGGCCCTGATCACGTGACTGAGCATGCACTGTTCACGTGGCTGATCACACACTGATCACGTGACTGATCATGCACTGATCACGTGACTGATCATGCACTGATCACGTGACTGATCATGCACTGATCACGTGGCTGATCATGCACTGATCACGTGGCTATCATGCACTGATCACGTGGCTGATCATGCAATGATCACGTAGCTATCATGCACTGATCACGTGACTGATCATGCACTGATCACGTAATTGATCATGCACTGATCACGTGGCTGATCATGCACTGATCACGTGGCTGATCATGCACTGATCACGTGACTGATCATGCACTGATCACGTGACTGATCATGCACTGATCACGTGGCTATCATGCACTGATCACGTGGCTGACATACACTGATCACGTGCCTGATCATGCACTGATCACGTGGCTGATCATGCACTGATCACGTGACTGATCATGCACTGATCACGTGTCTGATCATGCACTGATCACGTGGCTATCATGCACTGCTCACGTGGCTGATCATGCGATGATCACGCAGCTACCATGTACTGGTCACATGACTGATCATGCACTGATCACGTGACTGATCATGCAGTGATCACGTGGCTATCATGCACTACTCACGTGGCTGATCATGCAATGATCATGTAGCTACCATGTACAGGTCACGTGAATGATCATACACCCATCAGGTGACTGATCATGCACTGATCACGTGGCTATCATGCACTGATCACGAGACTGATCATGCACTGATCACGTCTATATCATGCACTGATCACATGACTGCCCATGCACTGATCACGTGGATGATCATACACTAATCATGTGACAGATCATGCACTGATCACGTGGCTGATCATGCACTGATACCGTGACTGAGCATGGACTGATCACATGACTATCATGTAGTGATCACGTGACTTAATGGCGCTGATCATGTGACTGATCATGCGCTGATCATGTTTGCTATCATACACTGATCATGTGCCTCTGGAGGCAATAAACAAAGAGCTGAGTAGGCACGAATCAAACAGTCAGCAGGCAATAATCATGGAACTCAGCTGTGAGGAATCATGCTGCTCAGCTGGCAATAATCAAGCAGCTGAGCAGGCAGGAATTACGCAGCACAGCTGGCAATTGTCAAGCAGATGACAGGCAGGAATCGTGCAGCTCAGCTGGCAATTGTCAAGCAGATGAGCAGACAGTAATCACGCAGCTCAGCAGGCCCTGATCACGTGACTGAGCATGCACTGTTCACGTGGCTGATCATACACTGATCACGTGATTGATCATGCACTGATCACTTGGATATCATGCACTGATCACGTGGCTGATCATACACTGTTCACGTGTCTGACCATGCACTGATCACGTGGCTGATCATACACTGCTCACGTAACTGATCATGCACTGATCACGTGGCTATCATGCACTGATCACGTGGCTGAACATGCACTGTTCACGTGGCTGATCACACACCTGTCACGTGACATATCATGCACTGATCACGTGGCACTCATGCACTGATCACGTGGCTGATCATACACTGCTCACGTAACTCATCATGCACACATCACGTGGCTATCATGCACTGCTCACGTGGCTCGTCATGGAATGATCACGAAGCTACCATATACTGGTCACGTGACTGATCATGCACAGATCACGTAAATGATCATGCACTGTTCACGTGACTGATCATGTACTGATCACGTGACTGATCATGCACTGATCACGTGGCTATCATGCTCTGCTCACGTGGCTGATCATGCAACGATCACGTAGCAACCATGTACTGGTCACGTGACTGATCATGCACTGATCACGTAATTGATCCTGCACTGATCACGTGGCTCATCATGCACTGATCACGTGGCTGATCACACACGTATCACGTGACTGATCATGCACTGATCACGTGACTAATCATGCACTGATCACGTGGCTATCATGCACTGATCACGTGGATATCATGCACTGATCACGTGGCTGATCACACATGTATCACGTGACTGATCATGCACTGATCACGTGGCTATCATGCACTGATCACGTGGCTGATCATGCAATGATCACGTAGCTACCATGCACTGGTCACGTGACTGATCATGCACTGATCACGTGGCTGATCATGCACTGATCACGTGACTGATCATGCACTGATCACGTGGCTGATCATGCACTGATCACGCAGCTACCATGTACTGATCACATGACTGATCATGCACTGATCACGTAATTGATCATGCACTGATCACGTGGCTTATCATGCACTGATCATGTGACTGATCATGTGCTGATCATGTTTGGTGTCATACACTGATCATGTGCCTCTGGAGGCAATGAACAAAGAGCTGAGTAGGCACGAATCAGTCAGCAGGCTATAATCATGGAACTCAGCTCTGAGAAATCATGCTGCTCAGCTGGCAATAATCAAGCAGATGAGCAGGCAGGAATTACGCAGCACAGCTGGCAATTGTCAAGCAGATGACAGGCAGGAATCGTGCAGCTCAGCTGGCAATTGTCAAGCAGATGAGCAGACAGTAATCACGCAGCTCAGCAGGCCCTGATCACGTGACTGAGCATGCACTGTTCACGTGGCTGATCACACACTGATCACGTGACTGATCATGCACTGATCACGTGACTGATCATGCACTGATCACGTGGCTATCATGCACTGATCACGTGGCTGATCATGCACTGATCACGGGACTGATCATGCACTGATCACGGGCTATCATGCACTGACTATATGACTGACATGCACTGATCACGTGGCTGATCATGCACTGATCACGTGACTGATCATGCACTGATCACGTGACTGATCATGCACTGATCACGTGGCTGATCATGCACTGATCACGTGGCTATCATGCACTGATCACGTGGCTGATCATGCAATGATCACGTAGCTACCATGTACTGGTCACGTGACTGATCATGCACTGATCACGTAATTGATCATGCACTGATCACGTGGCTGATCATGCACTGATCACGTGGCTGATCATGCACTGATCACGTGACTGATCATGCACTGATCACGTGGCTATCATGCACTGATCACGTGGCTGATCATACACTGATCACGTGCCTGATCATGCACTGATCACGTGGCTGATCATGCACTGATCACGTGACTGATCATGCACTGATCACGTGATTGATCATGCACTGATCACGTGACTGATCATGCACTGATCACGTGACTGATCATGCACTGATCACGTGGCTATCATGCACTGATCACGTGGCTGATCATGCACTGATCACGCAGCTACCATGTACTGGTCACATGACTGATCATGCACTGATCACATAATTGATCATGCACTGATCACGTGGCTTATCATGCACTGATCATGTGACTGATCATGTGCTGATCATGTTTGGTGTCATACACTGATCATGTGCCTCTGGAGGCAATGAACAAAGAGCTGAGTAGGCAGGAATCAGTCAGCAGGCTATAATCATGGAACTCAGCTCTGAGAAATCATGCTGCTCAGCTGGCAATAATCAAGCAGATGAGCAGGCAGGAATTACGCAGCACAGGTGGCAATTGTCAAGCAGATGACAGGCAGGAATCGTGCAGCTCAGCTGGCAATTGTCAAGCAGATGAGCAGACAGTAATCACGCAGCTCAGCAGGCCCTGATCACGTGACTGAGCATGCACTGTTCACGTGGCTGATCACACACTGATCACGTGACTGATCATGCACTGATCACGTGACTGATCATGCACTGATCACGTGACTGATCATGCACTGATCACGTGGCTGATCATGCACTGATCACGTGGCTATCATGCACTGATCACGTGGCTGATCATGCAATGATCACGTAGCTACCATGCACTGATCACGTGACTGATCATGCACTGATCACGTAATTGATCATGCACTGATCACGTGGCTGATCATGCACTGATCACGTGGCTGATCATGCACTGATCACGTGACTGATCATGCACTGATCACGTGACTGATCATGCACTGATCACGTGGCTATCATGCACTGATCACGTGGCTGACATACACTGATCACGTGCCTGATCATGCACTGATCACGTGGCTGATCATGCACTGATCACGTGACTGATCATGCACTGATCACGTGTCTGATCATGCACTGATCACGTGGCTATCATGCACTGCTCACGTGGCTGATCATGCATGATCACGCAGCTACCATGTACTGGTCACATGACTGATCATGCACTGATCACGTGACTGATCATGCAGTGATCACGTGGCTATCATGCACTACTCACGTGGCTGATCATGCAATGATCATGTAGCTACCATGTACAGGTCACGTGAATGATCATACACCCATCAGGTGACTGATCATGCACTGATCACGTGGCTATCATGCACTGATCACGAGACTGATCATGCACTGATCACGTCTATATCATGCACTGATCACATGACTGCCCATGCACTGATCACGTGGATGATCATACACTAATCATGTGACAGATCATGCACTGATCACGTGGCTGATCATGCACTGATACCGTGACTGAGCATGGACTGATCACATGACTATCATGTAGTGATCACGTGACTTAATGGCGCTGATCATGTGACTGATCATGCGCTGATCATGTTTGCTATCATACACTGATCATGTGCCTCTGGAGGCAATAAACAAAGAGCTGAGTAGGCACGAATCATACAGTCAGCAGGCAATAATCATGGAACTCAGCTGTGAGGAATCATGCTGCTCAGCTGGCAATAATCAAGCAGCTGAGCAGGCAGGAATTACGCAGCACAGCTGGCAATTGTCAAGCAGATGACAGGCAGGAATCGTGCAGCTCAGCTGGCAATTGTCAAGCAGATGAGCAGACAGTAATCACGCAGCTCAGCAGGCCCTGATCACGTGACTGAGCATGCACTGTTCACGTGGCTGATCATACACTGATCACGTGATTGATCATGCACTGATCACTTGGATATCATGCACTGATCACGTGGCTGATCATACACTGTTCACGTGTCTGACCATGCACTGATCACGTGGCTGATCATACACTGCTCACGTAACTGATCATGCACTGATCACGTGGCTATCATGCACTGATCACGTGGCTGAACATGCACTGTTCACGTGGCTGATCACACACCTGTCACGTGACATATCATGCACTGATCACGTGGCACTCATGCACTGATCACGTGGCTGATCATACACTGCTCACGTAACTCATCATGCACACATCACGTGGCTATCATGCACTGCTCACGTGGTTCGTCATGGAATGATCACGAAGCTACCATATACTGGTCACGTGACTGATCATGCACAGATCACGTAAATGATCATGCACTGTTCACGTGACTGATCATGTACTGATCACGTGACTGATCATGCACTGATCACGTGGCTATCATGCTCTGCTCACGTGGCTGATCATGCAACGATCACGTAGCAACCATGTACTGGTCACGTGACTGATCATGCACTGATCACGTAATTGATCCTGCACTGATCACGTGGCTCATCATGCACTGATCCGTGGCTGATCACACACGTATCACGTGACTGATCATGCACTGATCACGTGACTAATCATGCACTGATCACGTGGCTATCATGCACTGATCACGTGGATATCATGCACTGATCACGTGGCTGATCACACATGTATCACGTGACTGATCATGCACTGATCACGTGGCTATCATGCACTGATCACGTGGCTGATCATGCAATGATCACGTAGCTACCATGTACTGGTCACGTGACTGATCATGCACTGATCACGTGGCTGATCATGCACTGATCACGTGACTGATCATGCACTGATCACGTGGCTGATCATGCAATGATCACGCAGCTACCATGTACTGGTCACATGACTGATCATGCACTGATCACGTGACTGATCATGCACTGATCACGTGGCTTATCATGCACTGATCATGTGACTGATCATGTGCTGATCATGTTTGGTGTCATACACTGATCATGTGCCTCTGGAGGCAATGAACATAGAGCTGAGTAGGCAGGAATCAGTCAGCAGGCTATAATCATGGAACTCAGCTCTGAGAAATCATGCTGCTCAGCTGGCAATAATCAAGTAGATGAGCAGGCAGGAATTACGTAGCACAGGTGGCAATTGTCAAGCAGATGACAGGCAGGAATCGTGCAGCTCAGCTGGCAATTGTCAAGCAGATGAGCAGACAGTAATCACGCAGCTCAGCAGGCCCTGATCACGTGACTGAGCATGCACTGTTCACATGGCTGATCACACACCTATCACGTGACTGATCATGCACTGATCACGTGACTGATCATGCACTGATCACGTAGCTATCATGCACTGATCACGTGGCTGATCATGCACTGATCACGGGACTGATCATGCACTGATCACGGGCTATCATGCATTGACTATGACTCACATGCACTGATCACGTGGATGATCATGCACTGATCACGTGACTGATCATGCACTGATCACGTGACTGATCATGCACTGATCACGTGGCTGATCATGCACTGATCACGTGGCTATCATGCACTGATCACGTGGCTGATCATGCAATGATCACGTAGCTACCATGCACTGGTCACGTGACTGATCATGCACTGATCACGTAATTGATCATGCACTGATCACGTGGCTGATCATGCACTGATCACGTGGCTGATCATGCACTGATCACGTGACTGATCATGCACTGATCACGTGGCTATCATGCACTGATCACGTGGCTGATCATGCACTGATCACGTGCCTGATCATGCACTGATCACGTGGCTGATCATGCATGATCACGCAGCTACCATGTACTGGTCACATGACTGATCATGCACTGATCACGTGACTGATCATGCACTGATCACGTGGCTATCATGCACTACTCACGTGGCTGATCATGCAATGATCATGTAGCTACCATGTACAGGTCACGTGAATGATCATACACCCATCAGGTGACTGATCATGCATGATCACGTGGCTATCATGCACTGATGACTGATCATGCACTGATCACGTCTATATCATGCACTGATCACATGACTGCCCATGCACTGATCACGTGGATGATCATACACTAATCATGTGACAGATCATGCACTGATCACGTGGCTGATCATGCACTGATACCGTGACTGAGCATGGACTGATCACATGACTATCATGTAGTGATCAGGTGACTTAATGGCGCTGATCATGTGACTGATCATGCGCTGATCATGTTTGCTATCATACACTGATCATGTGCCTCTGGAGGCAATAAACAAAGAGCTGAGTAGGCACGAATCATACAGTCAGCAGGCAATAATCATGGAACTCAGCTGTGAGGAATCATGCTGCTCAGCTGGCAATAATCAAGCAGCTGAGCAGGCAGGAATTACGCAGCACAGCTGGCAATTGTCAAGCAGATGACAGGCAGGAATCGTGCAGCTCAGCTGGCAATTGTCAAGCAGATGAGCAGACAGTAATCACGCAGCTCAGCAGGCCCTGATCACGTGACTGAGCATGCACTGTTCACGTGGCTGATCATACACTGATCACGTGATTGATCATGCACTGATCACTTGGATATCATGCACTGATCACGTGGCTGATCATACACTGTTCACGTGTCTGACCATGCACTGATCACGTGGCTGATCATACACTGCTCACGTAACTGATCATGCACTGATCACGTGGCTATCATGCACTGATCACGTGGCTGAACATGCACTGATCACGTGGCTGATCACACACCTGTCACGTGACATATCATGCACTGATCACGTGGCACTCATGCACTGATCACGTGGCTGATCATACACTGCTCACGTAACTCATCATGCACACATCACGTGGCTATCATGCACTGCTCACGTGGTTCTTCATGGAATGATCACGGAGCTACCATATACTGGTCACGTGACTGATCATGCACTGATCACGTAAATGATCATGCACTGTTCACGTGACTGATCATGTACTGATCACGTGACTGATCATGCACTGATCACGTGGCTATCATGCACTGCTCACGTGGCTGATCATGCAATGATCACGTACTACCATGTACTGGTCACGTGACTGATCATGCACTGATCACGTGGCTGATCATGCACTGATCACGTGGCTGATCATGCACTGATCACGTGGCTGATCATGCACTGATCACGTGACTGATCATGCACTGATCACGTGACTGATCATGCACTGATCACGTGGCTATCATGCACTGATATCATGCACTGATCACGTGGCTGATCACACACTATCACGTGACTGATCATGCACTGATCACGTGGCTATCATGCACTGATCACGTGGCTGATCATGCACTGATCACGTAGCTACCATGTACTGTCACGTGACTGATCATGCACTGATCACGTAATTGATCATGCACTGATCACGTGGCTGATCATGCACTGATCACGTGGCTGATCATGCACGATCACGTGACTGATCATGCACTGATCACGTGACTGATCATGCACTGATCACGTGGCTATCATGCACTGATCACGTGGATATCATGCACTGATCACGTGGCTGATCATGCACTGATCACGTGACTGATCATGCACTGATCACGTGGCTATCATGCACTGATCACGTGGCTGATCATGCACTGATCACGTACTGATCATGCACTGATCACGTGACTGATCATGCACTGATCACGTGGCTGATCATGCACTGATCACGTGACTGATCATGCACTGATCACGTGGCTGATCATGCACTGATCACGTGACTGATCATGCACTGATCACGTGACTGATCATGCACTGATCACGTGGCTATCATGCACTGATATCATGCACTGATCACGTGGATGATCACACACTATCATGTGACTGATCATGCACTGATCACGTGACTATCATGCACTGATCACGTGGCTGATCATGCACTGATCACGTAGCTACCATGTACTGTCACGTGACTGATCATGCACTGATCACGTGGCTGATCATGCACTGATCACGTGACTGATCATGCACTGATCACGTGGCTGATCATGCACTGATCACGTGGCTATCATGCACTGATCACGTGGCTGATCATGCACTGATCACGTAGCTATCATGCACTGGTCACGTGACTGATCATGCACTGATCACGTAACTGATCATGCACTGATCACGTGACTGATCATGCACTGATCACGTGACTGATCATGCACTGATCACGTGGCTGATCATGCACTGATACCGTGACTGAGCATGGACTGATCACATGACTATCATGTAGTGATCACGTGACTTAATGGCGCTGATCATGTGACTGATCATGCGCTGATCATGTTTGCTATCATACACTGATCATGTGCCTCTGGAGGCAATAAACAAAGAGCTGAGTAGGCACGAATCATACAGTCAGCAGGCAATAATCATGGAACTCAGCTGTGAGGAATCATGCTGCTCAGCTGGCAATAATCAATCAGCTGAGCAGGCAGGAATTACGCAGCACAGCTGGCAATTGTCAAGCAGATGACAGGCAGGAATCGTGCAGCTCAGCTGGCAATTGTCAAGCAGATGAGCAGACAGTAATCACGCAGCTCAGCAGGCCCTGATCACGTGACTGAGCATGCACTGTTCACGTGGCTGATCATACACTGATCACGTGATTGATCATGCACTGATCACTTGGATATCATGCACTGATCACGTGGCTGATCATACACTGTTCACGTGTCTGACCATGCACTGATCACGTGGCTGATCATACACTGCTCACGTAACTGATCATGCACTGATCACGTGGCTATCATGCACTGATCACGTGGCTGAACATGCACTGTTCACGTGGCTGATCACACACCTGTCACGTGACATATCATGCACTGATCACGTGGCACTCATGCACTGATCACGTGGCTGATCATACACTGCTCACGTAACTCATCATGCACACATCACGTGGCTATCATGCACTGCTCACGTGGTTCGTCATGGAATGATCACGAAGCTACCATATACTGGTCACGTGACTGATCATGCACAGATCACGTAAATGATCATGTACTGTTCACGTGACTGATCATGTACTGATCACGTGACTGATCATGCACTGATCACGTGGCTATCATGCTCTGCTCACTTGGCTGATCATGCAACGATCTCGTAGCAACCATGTACTGGTCACGTGACTGATCATGCACTGATCACGTAATTGATCCTGCACTGATCACGTGGCTCATCATGCACTGATCACGTGGCTGATCACACACGTATCACGTGACTGATCATGCACTGATCACGTGACTAATCATGCACTGATCACGTGGCTATCATGCACTGATCACGTGGATATCATGCACTGATCACGTGGCTGATCACACATGTATCACGTGACTGATCATGCACTGATCACGTGGCTATCATGCACTGATCACGTGGCTGATCATGCACTGATCACGTAGCTACCATGTACTGGTCACGTGACTGATCATGCACTGATCACGTGGCTGATCATGCACTGATCACGTGACTGATCATGCACTGATCACGTGGCTGATCATGCACTGATCACGTGGCTATCATGCACTGATCACGTGGCTGATCATGCACTGATCACGTAGCTACCATGCACTGATCACGTGACTGATCATGCACTGATCACGTAACTGATCATGCACTGATCACGTGACTGATCATGCACTGATCACGTGACTGATCATGCACTGATCACGTGGCTATCATGCACTGATCACGTGGCTGATCATGCACTGATCACGCAGCTACCATGCACTGGTCACATGACTGATCATGCACTGATCACATGACTGATCATGCACTGATCACGTGGCTTATCATGCACTGATCATGTGACTGATCATGTGCTGATCATGTTTGGTGTCATACACTGATCATGTGCCTCTGGAGGCAATGAACAAAGAGCTGAGTAGGCAGGAATCAGTCAGCAGGCAATAATCATGGAACTCAGCTGAGAAATCATGCTGCTCAGCTGGCAATAATCAAGCAGATGAGCAGGCAGGAATTACGCAGCACAGGTGGCAATTGTCAAGCAGATGACAGGCAGGAATCGTGCAGCTCAGCTGGCAATTGTCAAGCAGATGAGCAGACAGTAATCACGCAGCTCAGCAGGCCCTGATCACGTGACTGAGCATGCACTGTTCACGTGGCTGATCAAACACTTATCACGTGACTGATCATGCACTGATCACGTGACTGATCATGCACTGATCACGTGACTGATCATGCACTGATCACGTGGCTGATCATGCACTGATCACGTGGCTATCATGCACTGATCACGTGGCTGATCATGCAATGATCACGTAGCTACCATGCACTGATCACGTGACTGATCATGCACTGATCACGTAATTGATCATGCACTGATCACGTGGCTGATCATGCACTGATCACGTGGCTGATCATGCACTGATCACGTGACTGATCATGCACTGATCACGTGACTGATCATGCACTGATCACGTGGCTATCATGCACTGATCACGTGGCTGACATACACTGATCACGTGCCTGATCATGCACTGATCACGTGGCTGATCATGCACTGATCACGTGACTGATCATGCACTGATCACGTGTCTGATCATGCACTGATCACGTGGCTACCATGCACTGCTCACGTGGCTGATCATGCGATGATCACGAAGCTACCATGTACTGGTCACAGGACTGATCATGCACTGATCACGTGACTGATCATGCAGTGATCACGTGGCTATCATGCACTACTCACGTGGCTGATCATGCAATGATCATGTAGCTACCATGTACAGGTCACGTGAATGATCATACACCCATCAGGTGACTGATCATGCACTGATCACGTGGCTATCATGCACTGATCACGAGACTGATCATGCACTGAACACGTCTATATCATCCACTGATCACAAGACTGCCCATGCACTGATCACGTGGATGATCATACACTAATCATGTGACAGATCATGCACTGATCACGTGGCTGATCATGCACTGATACCGTGACTGAGCATGGACTGATCACATGACTATCATGTAGTGATCACGTGACTTAATGGCGCTGATCATGTGACTGATCATGCGCTGATCATGTTTGCTATCATACACTGATCATGTGCCTCTGGAGGCAATAAACAAAGAGCTGAGTAGGCACGAATCATACAGTCAGCAGGCAATAATCATGGAACTCAGCTGTGAGGAATCATGCTGCTCAGCTGGCAATAATCAAGCAGCTGAGCAGGCAGGAATTACGCAGCACAGCTGGCAATTGTCAAGCAGATGACAGGCAGGAATCGTGCAGCTCAGCTGGCAATTGTCAAGCAGATGAGCAGACAGTAATCACGCAGCTCAGCAGGCCCTGATCACGTGACTGAGCATGCACTGTTCACGTGGCTGATCATACACTGATCACGTGATTGATCATGCACTGATCACTTGGATATCATGCACTGATCACGTGGCTGATCATACACTGTTCACGTGTCTGACCATGCACTGATCACGTGGCTGATCATACACTGCTCACGTAACTGATCATGCACTGATCACGTGGCTATCATGCACTGAATACGTGGCTGAACATGCACTGATCACGTGGCTGATCACACACCTGTCACGTGACATATCATGCACTGATCACGTGGCACTCATGCACTGATCACGTGGCTGATCATACACTGTTCACGTAACTCATCATGCACACATCACGTGGCTATCATGCACTGCTCACGTGGTTCGTCATGGAATGATCACGAAGCTACCATATACTGGTCACGTGACTGATCATGCACAGATCACGTAAATGATCATGCACTCTTCACGTGACTGATCATGTACTGATCACGTGACTGATCATGCACTGATCACGTGGCTATCATGCTCTGCTCACGTGGCTGATCATGCAACGATCACGTAGCAACCATGTACTGGTCACGTGACTGATCATGCACTGATCACGTAATTGATCCTGCACTGATCACGTGGCTCATCATGCACTGATCGGTGGCTGATCACACACGTATCACGTGACTGATCATGCACTGATCACGTGACTAATCATGCACTGATCACGTGGCTATCATGCACTGATCACGTGGATATCATGCACTGATCACGTGGCTGATCACACATGTATCACGTGACTGATCATGCACTGATCACGTGGCTATCATGCACTGATCACGTGGCTGATCATGCAATGATCACGTAGCTACCATGCACTGGTCACGTGACTGATCATGCACTGATCACGTGGCTGATCATGCACTGATCACGTGACTGATCATGCACTGATCACGTGGCTGATCATGCACTGATCACGCAGCTACCATGTACTGGTCACATGACTGATCATGCACTGATCACGTATGATCATGCACTGATCACGTGGCTTATCATGCATTGATCATGTGACTGATCATGTGCTGATCATGTTTCGTGTCACACACTGATCATGTGCCTCTGGAGGCAATGAACAAAGAGCTGAGTAGGCAGGAATCAGTCAGCAGGCTATAATCATGGAACTCAGCTCTGAGAAATCATGCTGCTCAGCTGGCAATAATCAAGTAGATGAGCAGGCAGGAATTACGCAGCACAGCTGGCAATTGTCAAGCAGATGACAGGCAGGAATCGTGCAGCTCAGCTGGCAATTGTCAAGCAGATGAGCAGACAGTAATCACGCAGCTCAGCAGGCCCTGATCACGTGACTGAGCATGCACTGTTCACGTGGCTGATCACACACTGATCACGTGACTGATCATGCACTGATCACGTGACTGATCATGCACTGATCACGTAGCTATCATGCACTGATCACGTGGCTGATCATACACTGATCACGGGACTGATCATGCACTGATCACGGGCTATCATGCACTGACTATATGACTCCACATGCACTGATCACGTGGATGATCATGCACTGATCACGTGACTGATCATGCACTGATCACGTGACTGATCATGCACTGATCACGTGGCTGATCATGCACTGATCACGTGGCTATCATGCACTGATCACGTGGCTGATCATGGCAATGATCACGTAGCTACCATGTACTGGTCACGTGACTGATCATGCACTGATCACGTAATTGATCATGCACTGATCACGTGGCTGATCATGCACTGATCACGTGGCTGATCATGCACTGATCACGTGACTGATCATGCACTGATCACGTGGCTATCATGCACTGATCACGTGGCTGACATACACTGATCACGTGCCTGGTCATGCACTGATCACGTGGCTGATCATGCACTGATCACGTGACTGATCATGCACTGATCACGTGTCTGATCATGCACTGATCACGTGGCTATCATGCACTGCTCACGTGGCTGATCATGCGATGATCACGCAGCTACCATGTACTGGTCACAAGACTGATCATGCACTGATCACGTGACTGATCATGCAGTGATCACGTGGCTATCATGCACTACTCACGTGGCTGATCATGCAATGATCATGTAGCTACCATGTACAGGTCACGTGAATGATCATACACCCATCAGGTGACTGATCATGCACTGATCACGTGGCTATCATGCACTGATCACGAGACTGATCATGCACTGATCACGTCTATATCATGCACTGATCACATGACTGCCCATGCACTGATCACGTGGATGATCATACACTAATCATGTGACAGATCATGCACTGATCACGTGGCTGATCATGCACTGATACCGTGACTGAGCATGGACTGATCACATGACTATCATGTAGTGATCACGTGACTTAATGGCGCTGATCATGTGACTGATCATGCGCTGATCATGTTTGCTATCATACACTGATCATGTGCCTCTGGAGGCAATAAACAAAGAGCTGAGTAGGCACGAATCAAACAGTCAGCAGGCAATAATCATGGAACTCAGCTGTGAGGAATCATGCTGCTCAGCTGGCAATAATCAATCAGCTGAGCAGGCAGGAATTACGCAGCACAGCTGGCAATTGTCAAGCAGATGACAGGCAGGAATCGTGCAGCTCAGCTGGCAATTGTCAAGCAGATGAGCAGACAGTAATCACGCAGCTCAGCAGGCACTGATCACGTGACTGAGCATGCACTGTTCACGTGGCTGATCATACACTGATCACGTGATTGATCATGCACTGATCACTTGGATATCATGCACTGATCACGTGGCTGATCATACACTGTTCAAGTGTCTGACCATGCACTGATCACGTGGCTGATCATACACTGCTCACGTAACTGATCATGCACTGATCACGTGGCTATCATGCACTGATCACGTGGCTGAACATGCACTGTTCACGTGGCTGATCACACACCTGTCACGTGACATATCATGCACTGATCACGTGGCACTCATGCACTGATCACGTGGCTGATCATACACTGCTCACGTAACTCATCATGCACACATCACGTGGCTATCATGCACTGCTCACGTGGTTCGTCATGGAATGATCACGAAGCTACCATATACTGGTCACGTGACTGATCATGCACAGATCACGTAAATGATCATGCACTGTTCACGTGACTGATCATGTACTGATCACGTGACTGATCATGCACTGATCACGTGGCTATCATGCTCTGCTCACGTGGCTGATCATGCAACGATCTCGTAGCAACCATGTACTGGTCTCGTGACTGAACATGCACTGATCACGTAATTGATCCTGCACTGATCACGTGGCTCATCATGCACTGATCCGTGGCTGATCACACACGTATCACGTGACTGATCATGCACAGATCACGTGACTAATCATGCACTGATCACGTGGCTATCATGCACTGATCACGTGGATATCATGCACTGATCACGTGGCTGATCACACATGTATCACGTGACTGATCATGCACTGATCACGTGGCTATCATGCACTGATCACGTGGCTGATCATGCAATGATCACGTAGCTACCATGTACTGGTCACGTGACTGATCATGCACTGATCACGTGGCTGATCATGCACTGATCACGTGACTGATCATGCACTGATCACGTGGCTGATCATGCACTGATCACGTGGCTATCATGCACTGATCACGTGGCTGATCATGCACTGATCACGTGGCTATCATGCACTGATCACGTGACTGATCATGCACTGATCACGTAACTGATCATGCACTGATCACGTGACTGATCATGCACTGATCACGTGACTGATCATGCACTGATCACGTGGCTGATCATGCACTGATCACGTGACTGATCATGCACTGATCACGTGGCTGATCATGCACTGATCACGTGGCTATCATGCACTGATCACGTGGCTGATCATGCAATGATCACGTAGCTACCATGCACTGATCACGTGACTGATCATGCACTGATCACGTAATTGATCATGCACTGATCACGTGACTGATCATGCACTGATCACGTGACTGATCATGCACTGATCACGTGGCTATCATGCACTGATCACGTGGCTGATCATGCAATGATCACGCAGCTACCATGTACTGGTCACATGACTGATCATGCACTGATCACATAATTGATCATGCACTGATCACGTGGCTTATCATGCACTGATCATGTGACTGATCATGTGCTGATCATGTTTGGTGTCATACACTGATCATGTGCCTCTGGAGGCAATGAACATAGAGCTGAGTAGGCAGGAATCAGTCAGCAGGCTATAATCATGGAACTCAGCTCTGAGAAATCATGCTGCTCAGCTGGCCATAATCAAGTAGATGAGCAGGCAGGAATTACGCAGCACAGGTGGCAATTGTCAAGCAGATGACAGGCAGGAATCGTGCAGCTCAGCTGGCAATTGTCAAGCAGATGAGCAGACAGTAATCACGCAGCTCAGCAGGCCCTGATCACGTGACTGAGCATGCACTGTTCACGGGCTGATCATACACTGATCACGTGACTGATCATGCACTGATCACGTGACTGATCATGCACTGATCACGTGACTGATCATGCACTGATCACGTGGCTGATCATGCACTGATCACGTGGCTATCATGCACTGATCACGTGGCTGATCATGCACTGATCACGTAGCTATCATGTACTGATCACGTGACTGATCATGCACTGATCACGTAATTGATCATGCACTGATCACGTGGCTGATCATGCACTGATCACGTGGCTGATCATGCACTGATCACGTGACTGATCATGCACTGATCACGTGACTGATCATGCACTGATCACGTGGCTATCATGCACTGATCACGTGGCTGACATACACTGATCACGTGCCTGATCATGCACTGATCACGTGGCTGATCATGCACTGATCACGTGACTGATCATGCACTGATCAGGTGAGTGATCATGCACTGATCACGTGGCTATCATGCACTGCTCACGTGGCTGATCATGCGATGATCACGCAGCTACCATGTACTGGTCACAGGACTGATCATGCACTGATCACGTGACTGATCATGCAGTGATCACGTGGCTATCGTGCACTACTCACGTGGCTGATCATGCAATGATCATGTAGCTACCATGTACAGGTCACGTGAATGATCATACACCCATCAGGTGACTGATCATGCACTGATCACGTGGCTATCATGCACTGATCACGAGAATGATCATGCACTGATCACGTCTATATCATCCACTGATCACATGACTGCCCATGCACTGATCACGTGGATGATCATACAGTAATCATGTGACAGATCATGCACTGATCACGTGGCTGATCATGCACTGATACCGTGACTGAGCATGGACTGATCACATGACTATCATGTAGTGATCACGTGACTTAATGGCGCTGATCATGTGACTGATCATGCGCTGATCATGTTTGCTATCATACACTGATCATGTGCCTCTGGAGGCAATAAACAAAGAGCTGAGTAGGCACGAATCATACAGTCAGCAGGCAATAATCATGGAACTCAGCTGTGAGGAATCACGCTGCTCAGCTGGCAATAATCAAGCAGCTGAGCAGGCAGGAATTACGCAGCACAGCTGGCAATTGTCAAGCAGATGACAGGCAGGAATCGTGCAGCTCAGCTGGCAATTGTCAAGCAGATGAGCAGACAGTAATCACGCAGCTCAGCAGGCCCTGATCACGTGACTGAGCATGCACTGTTCACGTGGCTGATCATACACTGATCACGTGATTGATCATGCACTGATCACTTGGATATCATGCACTGATCACGTGGCTGATCATACACTGTTCACGTGTCTGACCATGCACTGATCACGTGGCTGATCATACACTGCTCACGTAACTGATCATGCACTGATCACGTGGCTATCATGCACTGATCACGTGGCTGAACATGCACTGTTCACGTGGCTGATCACACACCTGTCACGTGACATATCATGCACTGATCACGTGGCACTCATGCACTGATCACGTGGCTGATCATACACTGTTCACGTAACTCATCATGCACACATCACGTGGCTATCATGCACTGCTCACGTGGTTCGTCATGGAATGATCACGAAGCTACCATATACTGGTCACGTGACTGATCATGCACAGATCACGTAAATGATCATGCACTCTTCACGTGACTGATCATGTACTGATCACGTGACTGATCATGCACTGATCACGTGGCTATCATGCTCTGCTCACGTGGCTGATCATGCAACGATCACGTAGCAACCATGTACTGGTCACGTGACTGATCATGCACTGATCACGTAATTGATCCTGCACTGATCACGTGGCTCATCACGCACTGATCGGTGGCTGATCACACACGTATCACGTGACTGATCATGCACTGATCACGTGACTAATCATGCACTGATCACGTGGCTATCATGCACTGATCACGTGGATATCATGCACTGATCACGTGGCTGATCACACATGTATCACGTGACTGATCATGCACTGATCACGTGGCTATCATGCACTGATCACGTGGCTGATCATGCACTGATCACGTAGCTACCATGCACTGGTCACGTGACTGATCATGCACTGATCACGTGGCTGATCATGCACTGATCACGTGACTGATCATGCACTGATCACGTGGCTGATCATGCACTGATCACGCAGCTACCATGTACTGGTCACATGACTGATCATGCACTGATCACGTAATTGATCATGCACTGATCACGTGGCTTATCATGCACTGATCATGTGACTGATCATGTGCTGATCATGTTTCGTGTCACACACTGATCATGTGCCTCTGGAGGCAATGAACAAAGAGCTGAGTAGGCAGGAATCAGTCAGCAGGCTATAATCATGGAACTCAGCTCTGAGAAATCATGCTGCTCAGCTGGCAATAATCAAGTAGATGAGCAGGCAGGAATTACGTAGCACAGGTGGCAATTGTCAAGCAGATGACAGGCAGGAATCGTGCAGCTCAGCTGGCAATTGTCAAGCAGATGAGCAGACAGTAATCACGCAGCTCAGCAGGCCCTGATCACGTGACTGAGCATGCACTGTTCACGTGGCTGATCACACACTGATCACGTGACTGATCATGCACTGATCACGTGACTGATCATGCACTGATCACGTGGCTATCATGCACTGATCACGTGGCTGATCATACACTGATCACGGGACTGATCATGCACTGATCACGGCGCTATCATGCACTGACTATATGACTGCACATGCACTGATCACGTGGCTGATCATGCACTGATCACGTGACTGATCATGCACTGATCACGTGACTGATCATGCACTGATCACGTGGCTGATCATGCACTGATCACGTGGCTATCATGCACTGATCACGTGGCTGATCTGGCAATGATCACGTAGCTACCATGTACTGGTCACGTGACTGATCATGCACTGATCACGTAATTGATCATGCACTGATCACGTGGCTGATCATGCACTGATCACGTGGCTGATCATGCACTGATCACGTGACTGATCATGCACTGATCACGTGGCTATCATGCACTGATCACGTGGCTGACATACACTGATCACGTGCCTGGTCATGCACTGATCACGTGGCTGATCATGCACTGATCACGTGACTGATCATGCACTGATCACGTGTCTGATCATGCACTGATCACGTGGCTATCATGCACTGCTCACGTGGCTGATCATGCGATGATCACGCAGCTACCATGTACTGGTCACAAGACTGATCATGCACTGATCACGTGACTGATCATGCAGTGATCACGTGGCTATCATGCACTACTCACGTGGCTGATCATGCAATGATCATGTAGCTACCATGTACAGGTCACGTGAATGATCATACACCCATCAGGTGACTGATCATGCACTGATCACGTGGCTATCATGCACTGATCACGAGACTGATCATGCACTGATCACGTCTATATCATGCACTGATCACATGACTGCCCATGCACTGATCACGTGGATGATCATACACTAATCATGTGACAGATCATGCACTGATCACGTGGCTGATCATGCACTGATACCGTGACTGAGCATGGACTGATCACATGACTATCATGTAGTGATCACGTGACTTAATGGCGCTGATCATGTGACTGATCATGCGCTGATCATGTTTGCTATCATACACTGATCATGTGCCTCTGGAGGCAATAAACAAAGAGCTGAGTAGGCACGAATCAAACAGTCAGCAGGCAATAATCATGGAACTCAGCTGTGAGGAATCATGCTGCTCAGCTGGCAATAATCAAGCAGCTGAGCAGGCAGGAATTACGCAGCACAGCTGGCAATTGTCAAGCAGATGACAGGCAGGAATCGTGCAGCTCAGCTGGCAATTGTCAAGCAGATGAGCAGACAGTAATCACGCAGCTCAGCAGGCCCTGATCACGTGACTGAGCATGCACTGTTCACGTGGCAGCTCATACACCGATCACGTGATTGATCATTCACTGATCACTTGGATATCATGCACTGATCACGTGGCTGATCATACAGTGTTCACGTGTCTGACCATGCACTGAACACGTGGCTGATCATACACTGCTCACGTAACTGATCATGCACTGATCACGTGGCTATCATGCACTGATCACGTGGCTGAACATGCACTGTTCACGTGGCTGATCACACACCTGTCACGTGACATATCATGCACTGATCACGTGGCACTCATGCACTGATCACGTGGCTGATCATACACTGCTCACGTAACTCATCATGCACACATCACGTGGCTATCATGCACTGCTCACGTGGTTCGTCATGGAATGATCACGGAGCTACCATATACTGGTCACGTGACTGATCATGCACTGATCACGTAAATGATCATGCACTGTTCACGTGACTGATCATGTACTGATCACGTGACTGATCATGCACTGATCACGTGGCTATCATGCTCTGCTCACGTGGCTGATCATGCAACGATCACGTAGCAACCATGTACTGGTCACGTGACTGATCATGCACTGATCACGTAATTGATCCTGCACTGATCACGTGGCTCATCACGCACTGATCCGGTGGCTGATCACACACGTATCACGTGACTGATCATGCACTGATCACGTGACTAATCATGCACTGATCACGTGGCTATCATGCACTGATCACGTGGATATCATGCACTGATCACGTGGCTGATCACGCATGTATCACGTGACTGATCATGCACTGATCACGTGGCTATCATGCACTGATCACGTGCCTGATCATGCAATGATCACGTACTACCATGTACTGGTCACGTGACTGATCATGCACTGATCACGTGGCTGATCATGCACTGATCACGTGACTGATCATGCACTGATCACGTGGCTGATCATGCACTGATCACGTGACTGATCATGCACTGATCACGTGACTGATCATGCACTGATCACGTGGCTATCATGCACTGATATCATGCACTGATCACGTGGATGATCACACACGTATCATGTGACTGATCATGCACTGATCACGTGGCTATCATGCACTGATCACGTGGCTGATCATGCAATGATCACGTAGCTACCATGTACTGTCACGTGACTGATCATGCACTGATCACGTGGCTGATCATGCACTGATCACGTGACTGATCATGCACTGATCACGTGGCTGATCATGCACTGATCACGTGGCTATCATGCACTGATCACGTGGCTGATCATGCACTGATCACGTAGCTACCATGCACTGATCACGTGACTGATCATGCACTGATCACGTGATTGATCATGCACTGATCACGTGACTGATCATGCACTGATCACGTGACTGATCATGCACTGATCACGTGGCTGATCATGCACTGATACCGTGACTGAGCATGGACTGATCACATGACTATCATGTAGTGATCACGTGACTTAATGGCGCTGATCATGTGACTGATCATGCGCTGATCATGTTTGCTATCATACACTGATCATGTGCCTCTGGAGGCAATAAACAAAGAGCTGAGTAGGCACGAATCATACAGTCAGCAGGCAATAATCATGGAACTCAGCTGTGAGGAATCATGCTGCTCAGCTGGCAATAATCAAGCAGCTGAGCAGGCAGGAATTACGCAGCACAGCTGGCAATTGTCAAGCAGATGACAGGCAGGAATCGTGCAGCTCAGCTGGCAATTGTCAAGCAGATGAGCAGACAGTAATCACGCAGCTCAGCAGGCCCTGATCACGTGACTGAGCATGCACTGTTCACGTGGCTGATCATACACTGATCACGTGATTGATCATGCACTGATCACTTGGATATCATGCACTGATCACGTGGCTGATCATACACTGTTCACGTGTCTGACCATGCACTGATCACGTGGCTGATCATACACTGCTCACGTAACTGATCATGCACTGATCACGTGGCTATCATGCACTGATCACGTGGCTGAACATGCACTGTTCACGTGGCTGATCACACACCTGTCACGTGACATATCATGCACTGATCACGTGGCACTCATGCACTGATCACGTGGCTGATCATACACTGCTCACGTAACTCATCATGCACACATCACGTGGCTATCATGCACTGCTCACGTGGTTCGTCATGGAATGATCACTAAGCTACCATATACTGGTCACGTGACTGATCATGCACAGATCACGTAAATGATCATGCACTGTTCACGTGACTGATCATGTACTGATCACGTGACTGATCATGCACTGATCACGTGGCTATCAAGCTCTGCTCACGTGGCTGATCATGCAACGATCACGTAGCAACCATGTACTGGTCACGTGACTGATCATGCACTGATCACGTAATTGATCCTGCACTGATCACGTGGCTCATCATGCACTGATCCGGTGGCTGATCACACACGTATCACGTGACTGATCATGCACTGATCACGTGACTAATCATGAAGTGATCACGTGGCTATCCTGCACTGATCACGTGGATATCATGCACTGATCACGTGGCTGATCACACAAGTATCACGTGACTGATCATGCACTGATCACGTGGCTATCATGCACTGATCACGTGGCTGATCATGCAATGATCACGTAGCTACCATGTACAGGTCACGTGACTGATCATGCACTGATCACGTGGCTGATCATGCACTGATCACGTGACTGATCATGCACTGATCACGTGGCTGATCATGCACTGATCACGTGGCTGATCATGCACTGATCACGTGACTGATCATGCACTGATCACGTGGCTATCATGCACTGATATCATGCACTGATCACGTGGCTGATCACACTGATCACGTGACTGATCATGCACTGATCACGTGGCTATCATGCACTGATCACGTGGCTGATCATGCACTGATCACGTAGCTACCATGTACTGTCACGTGACTGATCATGCACTGATCACGTGGCTGATCATGCACTGATCACGTGGCTATCATGCACTGATCACGTGGCTGATCATGCACTGATCACGTGACTGATCATGCACTGATCACGTGACTGATCATGCACTGATCACGTGACTGATCATGCACTGATCACGTGGCTATCATGCACTGATCACGTGGCTGATCATGCAATGATCACGCAGCTACCATGTACTGGTCACATGACTGATCATGCACTGATCACATAATTGATCATGCACTGATCACGTGGCTTATCATGCACTGATCATGTGACTGATCATGTGCTGATCATGTTTGGTGTCATACACTGATCATGTGCCTCTGGAGGCAATGAACATAGAGCTGAGTAGGCAGGAATCAGTCAGCAGGCTATAATCATGGAACTCAGCTCTGAGAAATCATGCTGCTCAGCTGGCAATAATCAAGTAGATGAGCAGGCAGGAATTACGCAGCACAGGTGGCAATTGTCAAGCAGATGACAGGCAGGAATCGTGCAGCTCAGCTGGCAATTGTCAAGCAGATGAGCAGACAGTAATCACGCAGCTCAGCAGGCCCTGATCACGTGACTGAGCATGCACTGTTCACGTGGCTGATCACACACCTATCACGTGACTGATCATGCACTGATCACGTGGCTATCATGCACTGATCACGTGGCTGATCATACACTGATCACGGGACTGATCATGCACTGATCACGTGCTATCATGCACTGACTACATGACTGATCATGCACTGATCACGTGGCTGATCATGCACTGATCACGTGACTGATCATGCACTGATCACGTGACTGATCATGCACTGATCACGTGGCTGATCATGCACTGATCACGTGGCTATCATGCACTGATCACGTGGCTGATCATGCAATGATCACGTAGCTACCATGTACTGGTCACGTGACTGATCATGCACTGATCACGTAATTGATCATGCACTGATCACGTGGCTGATCATGCACTGATCACGTGGCTGATCATGCACTGATCACGTGACTGATCATGCACTGATCACGTGGCTATCATGCACTGATCACGTGGCTGATCATGCACTGATCACGTGCCTGATCATGCACTGATCACGTGGCTGATCATGCACTGATCACGTGACTGATCATGCACTGATCACGTGGCTATCATGCACTGCTCACGTGGCTGATCATGCAATGATCACGCAGCTACCATGTACTTGTCACATGACTGATCATGCACTGATCACGTGAGTGGTCATGCAGTGATCACGTGGCTATCGTACACTACTCACGTGGCTGATCTTGCAATGTTCATGTAGCTACCATGTACAGGTCACGTGAATGATCATACACCCATCAGGTGACTGATCATGCACTGATCACGTGGCTATCATGTACTGATCACGAGACTGATCATGCACTGATCACGTCTATACCATGCACTGATCACATGACTGCCCATGCACTGATCACGTGGATGATCATACACTAATCATGTGACAGATCATGCACTGATCACGTGGCTGATCATGCACTGATACCGTGACTGAGCATGGACTGATCTCATGACTATCATGTAGTGATCACGTGACTTAATGGCGCTGATCATGTGACTGATCATGCGATGATCATGTTTGCTATCATACACTGATCATGTGCCTCTGGAGGCAATAAACAAAGAGCTGAGTAGGCACGAATCATACAGTCAGCAGGCAATAATCATGGAACTCAGCTGTGAGGAATCATGCTGCTCAGCTGGCAATAATCAAGCAGCTGAGCAGGCAGGAATTACGCAGCACAGCTGGCAATTGTCAAGCAGATGACAGGCAGGAATCGTGCAGCTCAGCTGGCAATTGTCAAGCAGATGAGCAGACAGTAATCACGCAGCTCAGCAGGCCCTGATCACGTGACTGAGCATGCACTGTTCACGTGGCTGATCATACACTGATCACGTGATTGATCATGCACTGATCACTTGGATATCATGCACTGATCACGTGGCTGATCATACACTGTTCACGTGTCTGACCATGCACTGATCACGTGGCTGATCATACACTGCTCACGTAACTGATAATGCACTGATCACGTGGCTATCATGCACTGATAACGTGGCTGAACATGCACTGATCACGTGGCTGATCACACACCTGTCACGTGACATATCATGCGCGGATCACGTGGCACTCATGCACTGATCACGTGGCTGATCATACACTGCTCACGTAACTCATCATGCACACATCACGTGGCTATCATGCACTGCTCACGTGGTTCGTCATGGAATGATCACGAAGCTACCATATACTGGTCACGTGACTGATCATGCACAGATCACGTAAATGATCATGCACTCTTCACGTGACTGATCATGTACTGATCACGTGACTGATCATGCACTGATCACGTGGCTGATCATGCACTGCTCACGTGGCTGATCTGGCAATTATCACGTAGCTACCATGTACTGGTCACGTGACTGATCATGCACTGATCACGTAATTGATCCTGCACTGATCACGTGCCTCATCACGCACTGATCCGGTGGCTGATCACACACATATCACGTGACTGATCATTCACAGATCACGTGACTAATCATGCACTGATCACGTGGCTATCATGCACTGATCACGTGGATATCATGCACTGATCACGTGGCTGATCACACATGTATCACGTGACTGATCATGCACTGATCACGTGGCTATCATGCACTGATCACGTGGCTGATCATGCACTGATCACGTAGCTACCATGTACTGGTCACGTGACTGATCATGCACTGATCACGTGGCTGATCATGCACTGATCACGTGACTGATCATGCACTGATCACGTGGCTGATCATGCACTGATCACGCAGCTACCATGTACTGATCACATGACTGATCATGCACTGATCACGTAATTGATCATGCACTGATCACGTGGCTTATCATGCATTGATCATGTGACTGATCATGTGCTGATCATGTTTGGTGTCACACACTGATCATGTGCCTCTGGAGGCAATGAACAAAGAGCTGAGTAGGCAGGAATCAGTCAGCAGGCAATAATCATGGAACTCAGCTCTGAGAAATCATGCTGCTCAGCTGGCAATAATCAAGCAGATGAGCAGGCAGGAATTACGCAGCACAGCTGGCAATTGTCAAGCAGATGACAGGCAGGAATCGTGCAGCTCAGCTGGCAATTGTCAAGCAGATGAGCAGACAGTAATCACGCAGCTCAGCAGGCCCTGATCACGTGACTGAGCATGCACTGTTCACGTGGCTGATCACACACTGATCACGTGACTGATCATGCACTGATCACGTGACTGATCATGCACTGATCACGTGGCTATCATGCACTGATCACGTGGCTGATCATACACTGATCACGGGACTGATCATGCACTGATCACGGCGCTATCATGCATTGACTATATGACTCCACATGCACTGATCACGTGGATGATCATGCACTGATCACGTGACTGATCATGCACTGATCACGTGACTGATCATGCACTGATCACGTGGCTGATCATGCACTGATCACGTGGCTATCATGCACTGATCACGTGGCTGATCTGGCAATGATCACGTAGCTACCATGTACTGGTCACGTGACTGATCATGCACTGATCACGTAATTGATCATGCACTGATCACGTGGCTGATCATGCACTGATCACGTGGCTGATCATGCACTGATCACGTGACTGATCATGCACTGATCACGTGGCTATCATGCACTGATCACGTGGCTGACATACACTGATCACGTGCCTGGTCATGCACTGATCACGTGGCTGATCATGCACTGATCACGTGACTGATCATGCACTGATCACGTGTCTGATCATGCACTGATCACGTGGCTATCATGCACTGCTCACGTGGCTGATCATGCGATGATCACGCAGCTACCATGTACTGGTCACATGACTGATCATGCACTGATCACGTGACTGATCATGCAGTGATCACGTGGCTATCATGCACTACTCACGTGGCTGATCATGCAATGATCATGTAGCTACCATGTACAGGTCACGTGAATGATCATACACCCATCAGGTGACTGATCATGCACTGATCACGTGGCTATCATGCACTGATCACGAGACTGATCATGCACTGATCACGTCTATATCATGCACTGATCACATGACTGCCCATGCACTGATCACGTGGATGATCATACACTAATCATGTGACAGATCATGCACTGATCACGTGGCTGATCATGCACTGATACCGTGACTGAGCATGGACTGATCACATGACTATCATGTAGTGATCACGTGACTTAATGGCGCTGATCATGTGACTGATCATGCGCTGATCATGTTTGCTATCATACACTGATCACGTGCCTCTGGAGGCAATAAACAAAGAGCTGAGTAGGCACGAATCAAACAGTCAGCAGGCAATAATCATGGAACTCAGCTGTGAGGAATCATGCTGCTCAGCTGGCAATAATCAAGCAGCTGAGCAGGCAGGAATTACGCAGCACAGCTGGCAATTGTCAAGCAGATGACAGGCAGGAATCGTGCAGCTCAGCTGGCAATTGTCAAGCAGATGAGCAGACAGTAATCACGCAGCTCAGCAGGCCCTGATCACGTGACTGAGCATGCACTGTTCACGTGGCTGATCATACACTGATCACGTGATTGATCATGCACTGATCACTTGGATATCATGCACTGATCACGTGGCTGATCATACACTGTTCACGTGTCTGACCATGCACTGATCACGTGGCTGATCATACACTGCTCACGTAACTGATCATGCACTGATCACGTGGCTATCATGCACTGATCACGTGGCTGAACATGCACTGTTCACGTGGCTGATCACACACCTGTCACGTGACATATCATGCACTGATCACGTGGCACTCATGCACTGATCACGTGGCTGATCATACACTGCTCACGTAACTCATCATGCACACATCACGTGGCTATCATGCACTGCTCACGTGGCTCGTCATGGAATGATCACGTAGCTACCATATACTGGTCACGTGACTGATCATGCACTGATCACGTAAATGATCATGCACTGTTCAAGTGACTGATCATGTACTGATCACGTGACTGATCATGCACTGATCACGTGGCTATCATGCTCTGCTCACGTGGCTGATCATGCAACGATCACGTAGCAACCATGTACTGGTCACGTGACTGATCATGCACTGATCACGTAATTGATCCTGCACTGATCACGTGGCTCATCATGCACTGATCACGTGGCTGATCACACGATCACGTGACTGATCATGCACTGATCACGTGACTAATCATGCACTGATCACGTGGCTATCATGCACTGATCACGTGGATATCATGCACTGATCACGTGGCTGATCACACATGTATCACGTGACTGATCATGCACTGATCACGTGGCTATCATGCACTGATCACGTGGCTGATCATGCAATGATCACGTAGCTACCATGTACTGGTCACGTGACTGATCATGCACTGATCACGTGGCTGATCATGCACTGATCACGTGACTGATCATGCACTGATCACGTGGCTGATCATGCACTGATCACGTGGCTGATCATGCACTGATCACGTGACTGATCATGCACTGATCACGTGGCTATCATGCACTGATATTATGCACTGATCACGTGGCTGATCATGCACGTATCACGTGACTGATCATGCACTGATCACGTGGCTATCATGCACTGATCACGTGGCTGATCATGCACTGATCACGTGGCTACCATGTACTGATCACGTGACTGATCATGCACTGATCACGTGGCTGATCATGCACTGATCACGTGACTGATCATGCACTGATCACGTGGCTGATCATGCACTGATCACGTGGCTATCATGCACTGATCACGTGGCTGATCATGCAATGATCACGTAGCTACCATGCACTGGTCACGTGACTGATCATGCACTGATCAGGTGATTGATCATGCACTGATCACGTGACTGATCATGCACTGATCACGTGACTGATCATGCACTGATCACGTGACTGATCATGCACTGATCACGTGGCTATCATGCACTGATCACGTGGCTGATCATGCACTGATCACGTAACTACCATGCACTGATCACGTGACTGATCATGCACTGATCACGTGATTGATCATGCACTGATCACGTGGCTTATCATGCACTGATCATGTGACTGATCATGTGCTGATCATGTTTGGTGTCATACACTGATCATGTGCCTCTGGAGGCAATGAACATAGAGCTGAGTAGGCAGGAATCAGTCAGCAGGCTATAATCATGGAACTCAGCTCTGAGAAATCATGCTGCTCAGCTGGCAATAATCAAGTAGATGAGCAGGCAGGAATTACGTAGCACAGGTGGCAATTGTCAAGCAGATGACAGGCAGGAATCGTGCAGCTCAGCTGGCAATTGTCAAGCAGATGAGCAGACAGTAATCACGCAGCTCAGCAGGCCCTGATCACGTGACTGAGCATGCACTGTTCACGTGGCTGATCACACACTGATCACGTGACTGATCATGCACTGATCACGTAGCTATCATGCACTGATCACGTGGCTGATCATACACTGATCACGTGACTGATCATGCACTGATCACGGTGCTATCATGCATTGACTACATGACTGATCATGCACTGATCACGTGGCTGATCATGCACTGATCACGTGACTGATCATGCACTGATCACGTGACTGATCATGCACTGATCACGTGGCTGATCATGCACTGATCACGTGGCTATCATGCACTGATCACGTGGCTGATCATGCAATGATCACGTAGCTATCATGCACTGATCACGTGACTGATCATGCACTGATCACGTAATTGATCATGCACTGATCACGTGGCTGATCATGCACTGATCACGTGGCTGATCATGCACTGATCACGTGACTGATCATGCACTGATCACGTGGCTATCATGCACTGATCACGTGGCTGATCATGCACTGATCACGTAGCTGATCATGCACTGATCACGTGGCTGATCATGCACTGATCACGTGACTGATCATGCACTGATCACGTGGCTATCATGCACTGATCACGAGACTGATCATGCACTGATCACGTCTATATCATGCACTGATCACATGACTGCCCATGCACTGATCACGTGGATGATCATACACTAATCATGTGACAGATCATGCACTGATCACGTGGCTGATCATGCACTGATACCGTGACTGAGCATGGACTGATCACATGACTATCATGTAGTGATCACGTGACTTAATGGCGCTGATCATGTGACTGATCATGCGCTGATCATGTTTGCTATCATACACTGATCATGTGCCTCTGGAGGCAATAAACAAAGAGCTGAGTAGGCACGAATCATACAGTCAGCAGGCAATAATCATGGAACTCAGCTGTGAGGAATCATGCTGCTCAGCTGGCAATAATCAAGCAGCTGAGCAGGCAGGAATTACGCAGCACAGCTGGCAATTGTCAAGCAGATGACAGGCAGGAATCGTGCAGCTCAGCTGGCAATTGTCAAGCAGATGAGCAGACAGTAAATACGCAGTTCAGCAGGCCCAGATCACCTGACTGAGTATGCACTGTTCACGTGGCTGCTCATACACTGATCACGTGATTGATCATGCACTGATCACTTGGATATCATGCACTGATCACGTGGCTGATCATACACTGTTCAAGTGTCTGACCATGCACTGATCACGTGGCTGATCATACACTGCTCACGTAACTGATCATGCACTGATCACGTGGCTATCATGCACTGATCACGTGGCTGAACATGCACTGTTCACGTGGCTGATCACACACCTGTCACGTGACATATCATGCACTGATCACGTGGCACTCATGCACTGATCACGTGGCTGATCATACTCTGCTCACGTAACTCATCATGCACAAATCATGTGGCTATCATGCACTGCTCACGTGGTTCGTCATGGAATGATCACGAAGCTACCATATACTGGTCACGTGACTGATCATGCACAGATCACGTAAATGATCATACACTGTTCAGGTGACTGATCATGTACTGATCACGTGACTGATCATGCACTGATCACGTGGCTATCATGCTCTGCTCACGTGGCTGATCATGCAATGATCACGTAGCAACCATGTACTGGTCACGTGACTGATCATGCACTGATCACGTAATTGATCCTGCACTGATCACGTGGCTCATCATGCACTGATCACGTGGCTGATCACACACGTATCACGTGACTGATCATGCACTGATCACGTGACTAATCATGCACTGATCACGTGGCTATCATGCACTGATCACGTGGATATCATGCACTGATCACGTGGCTGATCACACACGTATCACGTGACTGATCATGCACTGATCACGTGGCTATCATGCACTGATCACGTGGCTATCATGCACGGATATCATGCACTGATCACGTGACTGATCATGCACTGATCACGTGACTGATCATGCACTGATCACGTGGCTATCATGCACTGATCACGTGGCTGATCATGCACTGATCACGTAGCTACCATGCACTGATCACGTGACTGATCATGCACTGATCACGTGGCTGATCATGCACTGATCACGTGACTGATCATGCACTGATCACGTGGCTGATCATGCACTGATCACGTGGCTGATCATGCACTGATCACGTGGCTGATCATGCACTGATCACGTGGCTGATCACACATGATCACGTGACTGATCATGCACTGATCACGTGGCTGTCATGCACTGATCACGTGGCTGATCATGCACTGATCACGTGGCTATCATGCACTGATCACGTGGCTGATCATGCAATGATCACGTACTGATCATGCACTGATCACGTGACTGATCATGCACTGATCACGTAATTGATCATGCACTGATCACGTGGCTCATCATGCACTGATCACGTGGCTGATCATCACGATCACGTGACTGATCATGCACTGATCACGTGACTGATCATGCACTGATCACGTGGCTATCATGCACTGATCACGTGGATATCATGCACTGATCACGTGGCTGATCACACACGATCACGTGACTGATCATGCACTGATCACGTGGCTATCATGCACTGATCACGTGGCTATCATGCACTGATCACGTGGCTGATCATGCACTGATCACGTAGCTATCATGCACTGGTCACGTGACTGATCATGCACTGATCACGTGACTGATCATGCACTGATCACGTGGCTATCATGCACTGATCACGTGGCTGATCATGCACTGATCACGCAGCTACCATGTACTGGTCACATGACTGATCATGCACTGATCACGTAATTGATCATGCACTGATCACGTGGCTTATCATGCATTGATTATGTGACTGATCATGTGCTGATCATGTTTGGTGTCACACACTGATCATGTGCCTCTGGAGGCAATGAACATAGAGCTGAGTAGGCAGGAATCAGTCAGCAGGCTATAATCATGGAACTCACCTCTGAGAAATCATGCTGCTCAGCTGGCAATAGTCAAGTAGATGAGCAAGCAGGAATTACGCAGCACAGGTGGCAATTGTCAAGGAGATGACAGGCAGGAATCGTGTAGCTCAGCTGGAAATTGTCAAGCAGATGAGCAGACAGTAATCACGCAGCTCAGCAGGCCCTGATCACGTGACTGAGCATGCACTGTTCACGTGGCTGATCACACACCTATCACGTGACTAATCATGCACTGATCATGTGACTGATCATGCACTGATCACTTGGCTGGACATACACTGATCACGTGCCTGGTCATGCACTGATCTCGTGTCTGATCATGCACTGATCACGTGGCTATCATGCACTGCTCACGTGGCTGATCATGCGATGATCACGCAGCTACCATGTACTGGTCGCATGATTGATCATGCACTGATTACGTGACTGATCATGCAGTGATCACGTGGCTATCATGCACTACTCACGTGGCTGATCATGCAATGATCATGTAGCTACCATGTACAGGTCACGTGAATGATCATACACCCATCAGGTGACTGATCATGCACTGATCAGGTGGCTATCATGCACTGATCACGAGACTGATCATGCACTGATCACGTCTATATCATGCACTGATCACATGACTGCCCATGCACTGATCACGTGGATGATCATACACTAATCATGTGACAGATCATGCACTGATCACGTGGCTGATCATGCACTGATACCGTGACTGAGCATGGACTGATCACATGACTATCATGTAGTGATCACGTGACTTAATGGCTCTCATCATGTGACTGATCATGCGCTGATCATGTTTGCTATCATACACTGATCATGTGCCTCTGGAGGCAATAAACAAAGAGCTGAGTAGGCACGAATCAAACAGTCAGCAGGCACTAATCATGGAACTCAGCTGTGAGGAATCATGCTGCTCAGCTGGCAATAATCAAGCAGCTGAGCAGGCAGGAATTACACAGCACAGCTGGCAATTGTCAAGCAGATGACAGGCAGGAATCGTGCAGCTCAGCTGGCAATTGTCAAGCAGATGAGCAGACAGTAATCACGCAGCTCAGCAGGCCCTGATGACGTGAATGAGCATGCACTGTTCACGTCGCTGATCACACACCTATCACGTGAATGATCATGCACTGATCACGTGGCTCTCATGCACTGATGACGTGGCTGATCATGCACTGATCACGTAGCTATCTTGCACTGATCACTTGGCTGATCATACAATCATCACGGGACTTATCGTGCACTGATTACGGCACTATCATGCATTGACTACATGACTCCACATACACTGATCACATGGATGATCATGCACTGATCACGTGACTGACCATGCAATGATCACGTGACTGATTATGCACTGATCACGTGGCTGATCATGCACTGATCACATGGATATCATGCACTGATCACGTGTTTGATCATACACTGTTCATGTGTCTGACCATGCACTGCTCACGTGGCTGATCATACACTGTTCACGTAACTGATCATGCACTGATCACGTGGATATCATGCACTGATCACGTGGCTGAACATGCACTGTTCATGTGGCTTACCACACACCTGTCACGTGACTGATCATGCACTGATCACGTGACACTCATGCACTGATCACGTGGCTGATCATACTCTGCTCACGTAACTGATCATGCACACATCACATGGCTATCATGCACTTCTCACCTGGCTGGTCATGCAGTGTTCACTTAGCAACCATATACTGGTCACGTGACTGATCATGCTCAGATCACGTAAATGATCATGCACTGATCACCTGGCTGATCATGCACTGATCACATGACTGACCATGCACTGATCACGTGACTGATCATGCACTGATCACATGGCTGATCATGCACTATTCACGTTCCTATCATGCACTGCTCACGTGGCTGATCTGGCAATGATCACGTAGCTACCATATACTGGTCACTTGACTGATCATGCACTGATCACGTAATTGATCATGCACTGATCATGTGGCTGATCATGCACTCATCACGTGGCTGATCATACACTGATCACGTGACTGATCATGCACTGATCACGTGGCTATCATGCACTGATCACTTGGCTGGACATACACTGATCACGTGCCTGGTCATGCACTGATCACGTGGCTGATCATGCACTGATCACGTGACTGATCATGCACTGATCTCGTGTCTGATCATGCACTGATCACGTGGCTATCATGCACTGCTCACGTGGCTGATCATGCGATGATCACGCAGCTACCATGTACTGGTCACATGACTGATCATGCACTGATCACGTGGCTATCATGCACTACTCACGTGGCTGATCATGCAATGATCATGTAGCTACCATGTACAGGTCACGTGAATGATCATACACCCTTCAGGTGACTGATCATGCACTGATCACGTGGCTATCATGCACTGATCACGAGACTGATCATGCACTGATCACGTCTATATCATGCACTGATCACATGACTGCCGAGTCACTGATCACGTGGATGATCATACACTAATCATGTGACAGATCATGCACTGATCACGTGGCTGATCATGCACTGATACCGTGACTGAGCATGGACTGATCACATGACTATCATGTAGTCATCACGTGACTTAATGGCGCTGATCATGTGACTGATCATGCGCTGATCATGTTTGCTATCATACACTGATCATGTGCCTCTGGAGGCAATAAACAAAGATCTGAGTAGGCACGAATCATACAGTCAGCAGGCAATAATCATGGGACTCAGCTGTGAGGAATCATGCTGCTCAGCTGGCAATAATCAAGCAGCTGAGCAGGCAGGAATTACACAGCACAGCTGGCAATTGTCAAGCAGATGACAGGCAGGAATCGTGCAGCTCAGCTGGCAATTGTCAAGCACATGAGCAGACAGTAAATACACAGCTCAGCAGGCACTGATCACGTGACTGAGTATGCACTGTTCACGTGGCTGCTCATACACTGATCACGTGATTGATCATGCACTGATCACTTGGATATCATGCACTGATCACGTGTTTGATCATATAATGTTCACGTGTCTGACCATGCACTGAACACGTGGCTGATCATACACTGCTCACATAACTGATCATGCACTGATCACGTGGCTATGATACACTGAATACGTGGCTGAACATGCACTGCTCACGTGTCTGATCACACACCTGTCACGTGACATATCATGCACGGATCACGTGGCACTCATGCACTGATCACGAGGGTGATCATACACTGCTCACGTAACTCATCATGCACACATCACGTGGCTATCATGCACTGCTCACGTGGTTTTTCATGGAATGATCACGAAGCTACCATATACTGGTGACGTGACTGATCATGCACAGATCACGTAAATGATCATGCACTGTTCACGTGACTGATCATGTACTGATCATGTGACTGATAATTCACTGATAATGTGGCTATCATGCTCTGCTCACGTGGCTGATCATGCAACGATCACGTAGCAACCATGTACTGGTCTCTTGACTAATCATGCACTGATCACGTATTTGATCCTGCACTGATCACGTGGCTTATCACGCACTGATCCGGTGGCTGATCAGACACGTATCACGTCTCTGATCATTTACAGATCACGTGACTAATCATGAAGTGATCACGTGGCTATCCTGCATTGATCACGTGGATATCATGCACTGATCACGTGGCTGATCACACATGTATCACGTGACTGATCATGCACTGATCACGTGGCTAACATGCACAGATCACGTGGCTGATCATGCAATGATCACGTAGCTACCATGTACTCGTCACGTGACTGATCATTCACTGATCAGGTGGCTGATCATGCACTGATCACGTGACTGATCATGCACTGATCACGTGGCTGATCATGCACTGATCCCGTGGCTGATCATGCACTGATCACGTGACTGATCATGCACTGATCACGTGGCTATCATGCACTGATATTATGCACTGGTCACGTGGCTGATCACACACGTATCATGTGACTGATCATGCTCTGATCACGTGGCTATCATGCACAGATCACGTGGCTGATCATGCAATGATCACTTAGCTACCATGTACTGGTCACGTGACTGATCATGCACTGATCACGTGGCTGATCATGCACTGATCACGTGACTGATCATGCACTGATTACGTGGCTGATCATGCACTGATCACGTGGCTATCATGCACTGCTCACGTGGCTGATCATGCAATGATCACGTAGCTACCATGCACTGGTCACGTGACTGATCATGCACTGATCAGGTAATTGATCATGCACTGATCACGTGACTGATCATGCACAGATCACGTGACTGATCATGCACAGATCACGTGACTGATCATGCACTGATCACGTGGCTATCATGCACTGTTCACCTGGCTGATCATACACTGATCACCTGCCTGGTCATGCACAGATCACGTGACTAATCATGAACTGATCACTTAGCAATCATTCACTGATCACCTGGCTGATCATGCACTGATCACGTGGCTATCATGCAATGATCACGTGGCTATCATGCACTGATCACGTGGCTGATCATGCACTGATACGGTGACTGAACATGGACTGATTACATGACTATCATGTAGTGTTCACGTGACTTAAGGGCGCTGACCATGTGACTGATCATGCTCTGAGCATGTTTGCTATCATACACTGATCATGTGCCTCTGGAGGCAGTAAACAAAGAGCTGAGTAGGCATGAATCAAACAGTCAGCAGCCAATAATCATGGAACTCAGCTGTGAGGAATCATGCTGCTCAGCTGGCAATAATCAAGCAGCTGAGCAGGCAGGAATTACACAGCACAGCTGGCAATTGTCAAGCAGATGACAGGCAGGAATCATGCAGCTCAGCTGCCAACTGTCAAGCAGATGAGCAGACAGTAATCACGCAGCTCAGCAGGCCCTGATCACGTGACTGAGCATGCACTGTTCACCTGGCTGATCATACACTGATCACGTGATTGATCAAGCACTGATCACTTGGATATCATGCACTGATCACGTGGCTAATCATACACTGTTCACGTGTCTGACCATGCACTGATCACGTGGCTGATCATACACTGCTCACGTAACTGATCATGCACTGATCACGTATTTGATCATGCACTGATCACGTGGCTGATCATGCAATGATCACGTAGCTACCATGTACTGGTCCCGTGAGTGATCATGCACTGATCACGTAATTGGTCATGCACTGATCACGTGGCTGATCATGCACTGATCACTTGACTGATCATGCACTGCTCACGTGGCTATCATGCACTGCTTACGTGGCTGATCATGCAGTGATCACGCAGCTAGGATGTACTGGTCACATGACTGATCATGCACTGATCACGTAATTGATCATGCACTGATCACCTGGCTTATCATGCATTCATCATGTGACTGATCATGTGCTGATCATGTTTGGTGTCACACACTGATCATGTGCATCTGGAGGCAATGAACAAAGAGCTGAGTAGGCAGGAATCAGTCAGCAGGCTATAATCATGGAACTCAGCTCTGAGAAATCATGCTGCTCAGCTGGCAATAATCAAGTAGATGAGCAGGCAGGAATTATGCAGCACAGGTGGCAATTGTCAAGGAGATGACAGGCAGGAATCGTACAGCTCAGCTGGCAATTGTCAAGCAGATGAGCAGACAGTAATCACGCAGCTCAGCAGGCCCTGATCACGTGACTGAGCATGCACTGTTCACGTCGCTGATCACACACCTATCACGTGAATGATCATGCACTGATCACGTGGCTCTCATGCTCTGATCACGTGATTGCGCATGCACTGATCACGTAATTGTATGCACTGCTCACGTAGCTATCATGCACTGATGACGTGGCTGATCATGCACTGATCATGTGACTGATCATGCACTTATCACGTAGCTATCTTGCACTGATCACTTGGCTGATCATACACTCATCACGGGACTGATCGTGCACTGATTACGGCGCTATCATGCATTGACTACATGACTCCACATGCACTGATCACGTGGATGATCATGCACTGATTACGTGACTGACCATGCACTGATCACGTGACTGATTATGCACTGATCACGTGGCTGATCATGCACTGATCACGTGGCTATCATGCACTGCTCATGTGGCTGATCATGCAATGATCACGTAGCTACAATGTACTGGTCACGTGACTGATCATGCACTGATCACGTAATTGATCATGCACTGGTCATGTGGCTGATCGTGCACTGATCACGTGGCTATCATGCACTGATCACTTGGCTGGTCATACTGATCACGTGCCTCATCATGCACTGATCACGTGGCTGATCATGCACTGATACGTGACTGATCATGCACTGATCACGTGGCTATCATGCAGTGATCACGTGGCTATCATGCACAGATCACATGGCTGATCATGCAATGATCACGTAGCTACCATATACTGGTCACGTGACTGATCATACACTGTTCACATGTCTGACCATGCACTGCTCACGTGGCTGATCATACACTGTTCACGTAACTGATCATGCACTGATCACATGGATATCATGCATTGATCACGTGGCTAAACATGCACTGTTCACGTGGTTTACCACACACCTGTCACGTGACTGATCATGCACTGATCACGTGGCACTCATGCACTGATCATGTGGCTGATCATACTCTGCTCACGTAACTGATCATGCACACATCACGTGGCTATCATGCACTTCTCACCTGGCTGGTCATGCAATGTTCACGTAGCTATGCACACATCACGTGGCTATCATGCACTTCTCACCTGGCTGGTCATGCAATGTTCACGTAGCTACCATATACTCGTCACGTGACTGATCATGCTCAGATCACGTAAATGATCATGCACTGTTCAGTTGACTGATCATGTACTGATCACGTGACTGATCATGCACTGATCACGTGGCTGTCATGCACTGCTCACATGGCTGATCATGCAATGATCACGTAGCAACCATGTACTGGTCACGTGACTGATCATGCACTGATCACGTAATTAATCCTGCACTGATCACCTGACTCATCATGCACTGATCATGTGGCTGATCACACACGTATCACATGACTGATCATGCACTGGTCACGAGGCTATCATGAACTAATCACGTGGCTATCATTCACTGATCACGTGGATATCATGCACTGATCACGTGGCTGATCACACACGTATCACATGACTGATCATGCACTGATCACGTGGCTGATCATGCAGTGATCACGTAGCTACCATGTACTGGTCACGTGACTGATCATGCACTGATCATGTAGTTGATCATGCACTGATCACATGGCTGATCATGCACTGAACACGTGAATAATCATGCACTGATCACGTGACTGATCATGCACTGATCACGTGGCTATCATGCACTGCTAACTTGGATGATCATGCAATGATCACGCAGCTACCATGTACTGGTCACGTGACTGATCATGCACTGATGACGTAATTGATCATGCACTCATCATGTGGCTGATCATGCACTGATCACGTGACTGATCATGCACTGATCACGTGACTGATCATGCACTGATCACGTGGCTATCATGCACTGATTACTTGGCTGGTCATACACTGATCATGCAGCTACCATGTACTGGTCACGTGACTGATCATGCACTGATGACGTAATTGATCATGCACTCATCATGTGGCTGATCATGCACTGATCACGTGACTGATCATGCACTGATCACGTGGCTGATCATGCACTGATCACGTGGCTATCATGCACTTATCACATGGCAGGTCATACACTGATCATATAGCTACCATGTACCGGTCACGTGAATGATCATACACCCATCAGGTGACTGATCATGCACTGATCACGTGGCTATCATGCACTGACCGCGAGACTGAAAATGCACTGATCACGTCTAATCATGCACTGATCACAAGACTGCCCATGCACTGATCATGTGGATGATCATACACTTATCATGTGACAGATCATGCACTGATCACGTGGCTGATCATGCACTGATACCGTGACTGAGCATGGACTGATCACATGACTATCATGGAGTGATCACGTGACTTAATGGCGCTGATCATGTGACTGATCATGCGATGATCATGTTTGCTATCATACACTGATCATGTGCCTCTGGAGGCAATAAACAAAGAGCTGAGTAGGCACGAATCAAACAGTCAGCAGGCAATAATCATGGAACTCAGCTGTGAGGAATCATGTTGCTCAGCTGGCAATAATCAAGCAGCTGAGCAGGCAGGAATTACGCAGCACAGCTGGCAATTGTCAAGCAGATGACAGGCAGGAATCGTGCAGCTCAGCTGGCAATTGTCAAGCAGATGAGCAGACAGTAATCACGCAGCTCAGCAGGCCCTGATCACGTGACTGAGCATGCACTATTCACGTGGCTGATCATACACTTATCACGTGATTGATCATGCACTGATCACTTGGATATCATGCACTGATCACGTGGCTGATCATGCAGTGATCACGCAGCTAGGATGTACTGGTCACATGACTGATCATGCACTGATCACGTAATTGATCATGCACTGATCACCTGGCTTATCATGCATTCATCATGTGACTGATCATGTGCTGATCATGTTTGGTGTCACACACTGATCATGTGCATCTGGAGGCAATGAACAAAGAGCTGAGTAGGCAGGAATCAGTCAGCAGGCTATAATCATGGAACTCAGCTCTGAGAAATCATGCTGCTCAGCTGGCAATAATCAAGTAGATGAGCAGGCAGGAATTATGCAGCACAGGTGGCAATTGTCAAGGAGATGACAGGCAGGAATCGTACAGCTCAGCTGGCAATTGTCAAGCAGATGAGCAGACAGTAATCACGCAGCTCAGCAGGCCCTGATCACGTGACTGAGCATGCACTGTTCACGTCGCTGATCACACACCTATCACGTGAATGATCATGCACTGATCACGTGGCTCTCATGCTCTGATCACGTGATTGCGCATGCACTGATCACGTAATTGTATGCACTGCTCACGTAGCTATCATGCACTGATGACGTGGCTGATCATGCACTGATCATGTGACTGATCATGCACTTATCACGTAGCTATCTTGCACTGATCACTTGGCTGATCATACACTCATCACGGGACTGATCGTGCACTGATAAGGCGCTATCATGCATTGACTACATGACTCCACATGCACTGATCACGTGGATGATCATGCACTGATTACGTGACTGACCATGCACTGATCACGTGACTGATTATGCACTGATCACGTGGCTGATCATGCACTGACCACGTGGCTATCATGCACTGCTCATGTGGCTGATCATGCAATGATCACGTAGCTACAATGCACTGATCACGTGGCTGATCATGCAGTGATCACGCAGCTAGGATGTACTGGTCACATGACTGATCATGCACTGATCACGTAATTGATCATGCACTGATCACCTGGCTTATCATGCATTCATCATGTGACTGATCATGTGCTGATCATGTTTGGTGTCACACACTGATCATGTGCATCTGGAGGCAATGAACAAAGAGCTGAGTAGGCAGGAATCAGTCAGCAGGCTATAATCATGGAACTCAGCTCTGAGAAATCATGCTGCTCAGCTGGCAATAATCAAGTAGATGAGCAGGCAGGAATTATGCAGCACAGGTGGCAATTGTCAAGGAGATGACAGGCAGGAATCGTACAGCTCAGCTGGCAATTGTCAAGCAGATGAGCAGACAGTAATCACGCAGCTCAGCAGGCCCTGATCACGTGACTGAGCATGCACTGTTCACGTCGCTGATCACACACCTATCACGTGAATGATCATGCACTGATCACGTGGCTTTCATGCTCTGATCACGTGATTGCGCATGCACTGATCACGTAATTGTATGCACTGCTCACGTAGCTATCATGCACTGATGACGTGGCTGATCATGCACTGATCATGTGACTGATCATGCACTTATCACGTAGGTATCTTGCACTGATCACTTGGCTGATCATACACTCATCACGGGACTGATCGTGCACTGATTACGGCGCTATCATGCATTGACTACATGACTCCACATGCACTGATCACGTGGATGATCATGCACTGATTACGTGACTGACCATGCACTGATCACGTGACTGATTATGCACTGATCACGTGGCTGATCATGCACTGATCACGTGGCTATCATGCACTGCTCATGTGGCTGATCATGCAATGATCACGTAGCTACAATGTACTGGTCACGTGACTGATCATGCACTGATCACGTAATTGATCATGCACTGGTCATGTGGCTGATCGTGCACTGATCACGTGGCTATCATGCACTGATCACTTGGCTGGTCATACTGATCACGTGCCTCATCATGCACTGATCACGTGGCTGATCATGCACTGATACGTGACTGATCATGCACTGATCACGTGGCTATCATGCAGTGATCACGTGGCTATCATGCACAGATCACATGGCTGATCATGCAATGATCACATAGCTACCATATACTGGTCACGTGACTGATCATACACTGTTCACGTGTCTGACCATGCACTGCTCACGTGGCTGATCATACACTGTTCACGTAACTGATCATGCACTGATCACATGGATATCATGCATTGATCACGTGGCTAAACATGCACTGTTCACGTGGTTTACCACACACCTGTCACGTGACTGATCATGCACTGATCACGTGGCACTCATGCACTGATCATGTGGCTGATCATACTCTGCTCACGTAACTGATCATGCACACATCACGTGGCTATCATGCACTTCTCACCTGGCTGGTCATGCAATGTTCACGTAGCTATGCACACATCACGTGGCTATCATGCACTTCTCACCTGGCTGGTCATGCAATGTTCACGTAGCTACCATATACTCGTCACGTGACTGATCATGCTCAGATCACGTAAATGATCATGCACTGTTCAGTTGACTGATCATGTACTGATCACGTGACTGATCATGCACTGATCACGTGGCTGATCATGCACTGATCACATGGCTGAACATGCACTGTTCACGTGGCTGATCACACACCTCTCACGTGACTGATCATGCAGTGATCACGGGGAACTCATGCACTGATCACGTGGCTGATCATAGTTTGCTCACGTAACTGATCATGCACACATCACGTGGCTATCATGCTCTGGTCACGTGGCTGATCATGCAATGATCACGTAGCAACCATGTACTGGTCACGTGACTGATCATGCAATGATCACGTAATTGATCCTGCACTGATAACGTGGCTCATCATGCACTGATCACGTGGCTGATAACACATGTATCACGTGACTGACCATGCAATGATCACGTGGCTCTCATGCACTGATCACGTGGCAATAATATACTGATCACGTGGATATCATGCACTCATCGTGCCTGGTCATGCACAGCTCACGTGCCTAATCTTGAAGTGATCAGGTGGCTATCATGCACTGATTATACTGATATCATGCACTGATCACGTGGCTGATCACACATATATCACATGACTGATCATGCACTGATCACGTGGCTATCATGGCCTGATCACGTGGCTATCATGCACTGATCACGTGGCTGATCATGCAATGATCACATAGCTACCATGTACTGGTCACATGACTGATCATGCACTGATCACGAAATTGATCTTGCACTGATCACGTGGCTGATCATGCACTGATAACGTGACTGATCATACACTGATCACGTGGCTGATCATAAACTGATGACGTGGCTATCATGCACTGCTTATGTGGCTGATCATGCAATGATCACACAGCTACCATGTAGTGGTCACATGACTGATCATGCAGTGATCACTTAATTGATCATGCACTGATCACCTGGCTTATCATGCATTGATCATGTGACTGATCATGTGCTGATCATGTTTGGTGTCATACACTGATCATGTGCCTCTGGAGGCAATGAACAAAGAGCTGAGTAGGCAGGAATCAGTCAGCAGGCAATAATCATGGAACTCAGCTCTGAGAAATCATGCTGCTCAGCTGGCAATAATCAAGTAGATGAGCAGGCAGGAATTACGCAGCACAGGTGGCAATTGTCAAGGAGATGACATTCAGGAATCGTGCAGCTCAGCTGGAAATTGTCAAGCAGATGAGCAGACAGAAATCACGCAGCTCAGCAGGCACTGATCACGTGACTGAGCGTGCACTGTTCACGTGGCTGATCACACACCTATTACATGACTGATCATGCACTGATCACGTGGCTCTCATGCACTGATCACGTGTTTATCAGGCAATGATCAGTGACTGACAGGCGCTGATCATGGGACTGTGCACCCACTGATCACGTGGCTATCATGCACTGATCACGTGACTGTGCATGCACTGATGACGTGGCTGTTCGGGCACTGATCACGTGCTTATCAGGCAGTGATCAGTGACTGACAGGCGCTGATCAGGGCACTGTGCACGCACTGATCAGGTGGCTGATCAGGAACTGACCACCTGACCGCGCATGCAGTGATCACGTGGCTGGTCGTTCACTGATCACGTGTTTATCATAGGGTGATCACGTGACTGAGAGGCGCTGATCACGTGACTGTGCCATCAGTGATCACGTGGCTGAGCAGGCACTGATATCGTGACTGAGCATGCACTGATCATGTGCCGGGAGCCGGGGAGGCATTCCACTCTGGACAAAGGTCATGAGGAAGGAGGCTCGGCATACGCAAATGCGGGATCGAGCCTCAGGAGTCCACCCGGATATTCTCGAGCATCTCCCCCCCAAAAAATAACCAGAGTCTGCCTACTGTATTGCTTTGTGCTCTCACCTCTGATTTCACTGGGGGCTGTCCCCCACCACCATCTCACTCTCTCTGTCAAAGAGTTAACTTACAGCTCCAATTCATAAAGTTCCTTGTCATTCTTCCCTTTACCTTCCAGCTGAGTCTCCATCTGGATCGCGGAACCCACCACGCTTACTAATTATGCCTGGGCTGCTAAGACCCACTCGAGAAGGTGTCTAGGGTGAGGCACCTTTCGCTATTCGAGAGGGCGCCTGCGGCCTACGTAAGTGGTGCAAACTTCTTGTCTTGAAGTTTGATTGGTCTTCAGCGTAAACCAAGCTACTCAGTCTCTTTTCTCCACCGAATTTTCCTACTGAGCTCTCCTCATACTATTATTCTTGACATCTCTGATTAGCATATAAATAGTCGCCTAGGCCATCTCTCCTTCGAATACCCTGGATCAGTTGGGGCTGGTCCCCGGCAGGTGGCGACCGAACAGGGACCTCAGGAGGCAATACTCAAAGAGCTGAGCAGACACAGACCACGCAATCAGCAGGCAATAAGCATGGAGCTCAGCAGTGACGAATCATGCTGCTCAACTGGCAATAATCAAGCAGGTGACCAGGCAGGAATCACGCAGCTCAGCTGGCAATTGTCAAGCAGATGAGCCGACAGGAATCACGCAGCTCAGCTGGCAATGGTCATGCAGATGAGCCGGCAGGAATCACGCAGCTTAGCAGGCCCTGATCACGTGACTCTGCAGGCACTGATCACGTGGCTGATCAAGTACAGATCACGTGACTGAGCATGCACTGACCACATGGCTATCATGCACTGATGACGTGACTGCGCATGCACTGATGACGTGGCTGATCGGGCACTGATCACATGGCTCAACATGCACTGGTCACGTGTTTATCAGGCAATGATCAGTGACTGACAGGCGCTGATCATGGGACTGTGCACGCACTGATCACGTGGCTATCATGCACTGATGACGGCACTGCGCATGCACTGATGACGTGGCTGATCGGGCACTGATCACATGGCTCATCATGCACTGATCACGTGTTTATCAGACAATGATCAGTGACTGACAGGCGCTGATCTTGGGACTGTGCACGCACTGATCACGTGACTGCGCATGAACTGATGACGTGGCTGTTCGGGCACTGATCACGTGCTTATCAGGCAGTGATCAGTGACTGACAGGCGCTGATCAGGGGACTGTGCACGCACTGATCAGGTGGCTGATCAGGAACTGACCACATGACCGCGCATGCAGTGATCACATGGCTGGTCGTTCACTGATCACGTGTTTATCATACGGTGATCACGTGACTGAGAGGCGCTGATCACGTGACTGTGCCGTCAGTGATCACGTGGCTGAGCAGGCACTGATATCATGACTGAGCATGCACTGATCATGTGCCGGGAGCCGGGGAGGCATTCCACTCTGGACAAAGTTCATGAGGAAGGAGGCTCGGCATACGCAAATGCGGGATCGAGCCTCAGGAGTCCACACGGATATTCTCGAGCATCTCCCCCCAATAACCAGAGTCTGCCTACTGTATTGCTTTGAGCTCTCACCTCTGATTTCACTGGGGGCTGTCCCCCACCACCATCTCGCTCTCTCTGTCAAAGAGTTAACTTACAGCTCCAATTCATAAAGTTCCTTGTCATTCTTCCCTTTACCTTCCAGCTGAGTCTCCATCTGGAGCGCGGAACCCACCACGCTTACTAATTATGCCTGGGCTGCTAAGACCCACTCGAGAAGGTGTCTAGGGTGAGGCACCTTTCGCTATTCGAGAGGGCGCCTGCGGCCTACGTAAGTGGTGCAAACTTCTTGTCTTGAAGTTTGATTGGTCTTCCGCGTAAACCAAGCTACTCAGTCTCTTTTCTCCACCGAATTTTCCTACTGAGCTCTCCTCATACTATTATTCTTGACATCTCTGATTAGCATATAAATAGTCGCCTAGGCCATCTCTCATTCGAATACCCTGGATCAGTTGGGGCTGGTCCCCGGCAGGTGGCAACCGAACAGGGACCTCAGGAGGCAATACTCAAAGAGCTGAGCAGACACGAACCACGCAATCAGCAGGCAATAAGCATGGAGCTCAGCAGTGACGAATCATGCTGCTCAACTGGCAATAATCAAGCAGGTGACCAGGCAGGAATCACGCAGCTCAGCTGGCAATTGTCAAGCAGATGAGCCGACAGGAATCACGCAGCTCAGCTGGCAATGGTCATGCAGATGAGCCGGCAGGAATCACGCAGCTCAGCAGGCCCTGATCACGTGACTCTGCAGGCACTGATCACGTGGCTGATCAAGTACAGATCACGTGACTGAGCATGCACTGACCACGTGGCTATCATGCACTGATGACGTGACTGCGCATGCACTGATGACGTGGCTGATCGGGCACTGATCACATGGCTCATCATGCACTGATCACGTGTTTATCAGGCAATGATCAGTGACTGACAGGCGCTGACCATGGGACTGTGCACGCACTGATCACGTGGCTATCATGCACTGATCACGTGACTGCGCATGCACTGATGACGTGGCTGTTCGGGAACTGATCACGTGCTTATCAGGCAGTGATCAGTGACTGACAGGCACTGATCAGGGGACTGTGCACGCACTGATCAAGTGGCTGATCAGGAACTGACCACCTGACCGCGCATGCAGTGATCACGTGGCTGGTCGTTCACTGATCACGTGTTTATCATACGGTGATCTCGTGACTGAGAGGCGCTGATCACGTGGCTGTGCCGTCAGTGATCACGTGGCTGAGCAGGCACTGATATCGTGACTGAGCATGCACTGATCATTTGCCGGGAGCCGGGTAGGCATTCCACTCTGGACAAAGGTCATGAGGAAGGAGGCTTGGCATACACAAATGCGGGATCGAGCCTCAGGAGTCCACCCGGATATTCTCGAGCATCTCCCCCCCCCAAAATAACCAGAGTCTGCCTACTGTATTGCTTTGTGCTCTCACCTCTGATTTCACTGGGGGCTGTCCCCCACCACCATCTCGCTCTCTCTGTCAAAGAGTTAACTTACAGCTCCAATTCATAAAGTTCCTTGTCATTCTTCCCTTTAACTTCCAGCTGAGTCTCCATCTGGAGCGCGGAACCCACCACGCTTACTAATTATGCCTGGGCTGCTAAGACCCACTCGAGAAGGTGTCTAGGGTGAGGCACCTTTCGCTATTCGAGAGGGCGCCTGCGGCCTACGTAAGTGGTGCAAACTTCTTGTCTTGAAGTTTGATTGGTCTTCAGCGTAAACCAAGCTACTCAGTCTCTTTTCTCCACCGAATTTTCCTACTGAGCTCTCCTCATACTATTATTCTTGACATCTCTGATTAGCATATAAATAGTCGCCTAGGCCATCTCTCCTTTGAATACCCTGGATCAGTTGGGGCTGGTCCCCGGCAGGTGGCGACCGAACAGGGACCTCAGGAGGCAATACTCAAAGAGCTGAGCAGACACGAACCACGCAATCAGCAGGCAATAAGCATGGAGCTCAGCAGTGACGAATCATGCTGCTCAACTGGCAATAATCAAGCAGGTGACCAGGCAGGAATCACGCAGCTCAGCTGGCAATTGTCAAGCAGATGAGCCGACAGGAATCACGCAGCTCAGCTGGCAATTGTCATGCAGATGAGCCGGCAGGAATCACGCAGCTCAGCAGGGCCTGATCACGTGACTCTGCAGACACTGATCACGTGGCTGATCAAGTACAGATCACGTGACTGAGCATGCACTGATCACGTGGCTATCATGCACTGATGACGAGACTGCGCATGCACTGATGACGTGGCTGATCGGGCACTGATCACATGGCTCATCATGCACTGGTCAGGTGTTTATCAGGCAATGATCAGTGACTGACAGGTGCTGATCATGGGACTGTGCACGCACTGATCACGTGGCTATCATGCACTGATCACGTGACTGCGCATGCACTGATGACGTGGCTGATCGGGCACTGATCACATGGCTCATCATGCACTGATCACGTGTTTATCAGACAATGATCAGTGACTGACAGGCGCTGATCATGGGACTGTGCACGCACTGATCACGTGACTGCGCATGCACTGATGACGTGGCTGTTCGGGCACTGATCACGTGCTTATCAGGCAGTGATCAGTGACTGACAGGCGCTGATCAGGGGACTGTGCACGCACTGATCAGGTGGCTGATCAGGAACTGACCACATGACCGCGCATGCAGTGATCACGTGGCTGGTCGTTCACTGATCACGTGTTTATCATACGGTGATCACGTGACTGAGAGGCGCTGATCACGTGACTGTGCCGTCAGTGATCACGTGGCTGAGCAGGCACTGATATCATGACTGAGCATGCACTGATCATGTGCCGGGAGCCGGGGAGGCATTCCACTCTGGACAAAGGTCATGAGGAAGGAGGCTCGGCATACGCAAATGCGGGATCGAGCCTCAGGAGTCCACACGGATATTCTCGAGCATCTCCCCCCCACAATAACCAGAGTCTGCCTACTGTATTGCTTTGTGCTCTCACCTCTGATTTCACTGGGGGCTGTCCCCCACCACCATCTCGCTCTCTCTGTCAAAGAGTTAACTTACAGCTCCAATTCATAAAGTTCCTTGTCATTCTTCCCTTTAACTTCCAGCTGAGTCTCCATCTGGAGCGCAGAACCCACCACGCTTACTAATTATGCCTGGGGTGCTAAGACCCACTCGAGAAGGTGTCTAGGGTGAGGCACCTTTCGCTATTCGAGAGGGCGCCTGCGGCCTACGTAAGTGGTGCAAACTTCTTGTCTTGAAGTTTGATTGGTCTTCCGCGTAAACCAAGCTACTCAGTCTCTTTTCTCCACCGAATTTTCCTACTGAGCTCTCCTCATACTATTATTCTTGACATCTCTGATTAGCATATAAATAGTCGCCTAGGCCATCTCTCCTTCGAATACCCTGGATCAGTTGGGGCTGGTCCCCGGCAGGTGGCGACCGAACAGGGACCTCAGGAGGCAATACTCAAAGAGCTGAGCAGACACGAACCACGCAATCAGCAGGCAATAAGCATGGAGCTCAGCAGTGACGAATCATGCTGCTCAACTGGCAATAATCAAGCAGGTGACCAGGCAGGAATCACGCAGCTCAGCTGGCAATTGTCAAGCAGATGAGCCGACAGGAATCATGCAGCTCAGCTGGCAATGGTCATGCAGATGAGCCGGCAGGAATCACGCAGCTCAGCAGGCCCTGATCACGTGACTCTGCAGGCACTGATCACGTGGCTGATCAAGTACAGATCACGTGACTGAGCATGCACTGACCACGTGGCTATCATGCACTGATGACATGACTGCGCATGCACTGCTGACGTGGCTGATCGGGCACTGATCACATGGCTCATCATGCACTGGTCACGTGTTTATCAGGCAATGATCAGTGACTGACAGGCGCTGATCATAGGACTGTGCACGCACTGATCACGTGGCTATCATGCACTGATCACGTGACTGCGCATGCACTGATGACGTGGCTGTTCGGGCACTGATCACGTGCTTATCAGGCAGTGATCAGTGACTGACAGGCGCTGATCAGGGGACTGTGCACGCACTGACCAGGTGGCTGATCAGGAACTGACCACATGACCGCGCATGCAGTGATCACGTGGCTGGTCGTTCACTGATCACGTGTTTATCATACGGTGATCACGTGACTGAGAGGCGCTGATCACGTGACTGTGCCGTCAGTGATCACGTGGCTGAGCAGGCACTGATATCATGACTGAGCATGCACTGATCATGTGCCGGGAGCCGGGGAGGCATTCCACTCTGGACAAAGGTCATGAGGAAGGAGGCTCGGCATACGCAAATGCGGGATCGAGCCTCAGGAGTCCACACGGATATTCTCGAGCATCTCCCCCCCACAATAACCAGAGTCTGCCTACTGTATTGCTTTGTGCTCTCACCTCTGATTTCACTGGGGGCTGTCCCCCACCACCATCTCGCTCTCTCTGTCAAAGAGTTAACTTACAGCTCCAATTCATAAAGTTCCTTGTCATTCTTCCCTTTAACTTCCAGCTGAGTCTCCATCTGGAGCGCGGAACCCACCACGCTTACTAATTATGCCTGGGCTGCTAAGACCCACTCGAGAAGGTGTCTAGGGTGAGGCACCTTTCGCTATTCGAGAGGGCGCCTGCGGCCTACGTAAGTGGTGCAAACTTCTTGTCTTGAAGTTTGATTGGTCTTCCGCGTAAACCAAGCTACTCAGTCTCTTTTCTCCACCGAATTTTCCTACTGAGCTCTCCTCATACTATTATTCTTGACATCTCTGATTAGCATATAAATAGTCGCCTAGGCCATCTCTCCTTCGAATACCCTGGATCAGTTGGGGCTGGTCCCCGGCAGGTGGCGACCGAACAGGGACCTCAGGAGGCAATACTCAAAGAGCTGAGCAGACACGAACCACGCAATCAGCAGGCAATAAGCATGGAGCTCAGCAGTGACGAATCATGCTGCTCAACTGGCAATAATCAAGCAGGTGACCAGGCAGGAATCATGCAGCTCAGCTGGCAATTGTCAAGCAGATGAGCCGACAGGAATCACGCAGCTCAGCTGGCAATTGTCATGCAGATGAGCCGGCAGGAATCACGCAGCTCAGCAGGCCCTGATCACGTGACTCTGCAGGCACTGATCACGTGGCTGATCAAGTACAGATCACGTGACTGAGCATGCACTGATCACGTGGCTATCATGCACTGATGACGTGACTGCGCATGCACTGATGACGTGGCTGATCGGGCACTGATCACATGGCTCATCATGCACTGGTCACGTGTTTATCAGGCAATGATCAGTGACTGACAGGCGCTGATCATGGGACTGTGCACGCACTGATCACGTGGCTATCATGCACTGATGACGGCACTGCGCATGCACTGATGACGTGGCTGATCGGGCACTGATCACATGGCTCATCATGCACTGATCACGTGTTTATCAGACAATGATCAGTGACTGACAGGCGCTGATCATGGGACTGTGCACGCACTGATCACGTGACTGCGCATGCACTGATGACGTGGCTGTTCGGGCACTGATCACGTGCTTATCAGGCAGTGATCAGTGACTGACAGGCGCTGATCAGGGGACTGTGCACGCACTGATCAGGTGGCTGATCAGGAACTGACCACATGACCGCGCATGCAGTGATCACGTGGCTGGTCGTTCACTGATCACGTGTTTATCATACGGTGATCACGTGACTGAGAGGCGCTGATCACGTGACTGTGCCGTCAGTGATCACGTGGCTGAGCAGGCACTGATATCATGACTGAGCATGCACTGATCATGTGCCGGGAGCCGGGGAGGCATTCCACTCTGGACAAAGGTCATGAGGAAGGAGGCTCGGCATACGCAAATGCGGGATCGAGCCTCAGGAGTCCACACGGATATTCTCGAGCATCTCCCCCCCTCACAATAACCAGAGTCTGCCTACTGTATTACTTTGTGCTCTCACCTCTGATTTCACTGGGGGCTGTCCCCCACCACCATCTCGCTCTCTCTGTCAAAGAGTTAACTTACAGCTCCAATTCATAAAGTTCCTTGTCATTCTTCCCTTTAACTTCCAGCTGAGTCTCCATCTGGAGCGCAGAACCCACCACGCTTACTAATTATGCCTGGGCTGCTAAGACCCACTCGAGAAGGTGTCTAGGGTGAGGCACCTTTCGCTATTCGAGAGGGCGCCTGCGGCCTACGTAAGTGGTGCAAACTTCTTGTCTTGAAGTTTGATTGGTCTTCCGCGTAAACCAAGCTACTCAGTCTCTTTTCTCCACCGAATTTTCCTACTGAGCTCTCCTCATACTATTATTCTTGACATCTCTGATTAGCATATAAATAGTCGCCTAGGCCATCTCTCCTTCGAATACCCTGGATCAGTTGGGGCTGGTCCCCGGCAGGTGGCGACCGAACAGGGACCTCAGGAGGCAATACTCAAAGAGCTGAGCAGACACGAACCACGCAATCAGCAGGCAATAAGCATGGAGCTCAGCAGTGACGAATCATGCTGCTCAACTGGCAATAATCAAGCAGGTGACCAGGCAGGAATCACGCAGCTCAGCTGGCAATTGTCAAGCAGATGAGCCGACAGGAATCACGCAGCTCAGCTGGCAATGGTCATGCAGATGAGCCGGCAGGAATCACGCAGCTCAGCAGGCCCTGATCACGTGACTCTGCAGGCACTGATCACGTGGCTGATCAAGTACAGATCACGTGACTGAGCATGCACTGACCACGTGGCTATCATGCACTGATGACATGACTGCGCATGCACTGCTGACGTGGCTGATCGGGCACTGATCACATGGCTCATCATGCACTGGTCACGTGTTTATCAGGCAATGATCAGTGACTGACAGGCGCTGATCATAGGACTGTGCACGCACTGATCACGTGGCTATCATGCACTGATCACGTGACTGCGCATGCACTGATGACGTGGCTGTTCGGGCACTGATCACGTGCTTATCAGGCAGTGATCAGTGACTGACAGGCGCTGATCAGGGGACTGTGCACGCACTGACCAGGTGGCTGATCAGGAACTGACCACATGACCGCGCATGCAGTGATCACGTGGCTGGTCGTTCACTGATCACGTGTTTATCATACGGTGATCACGTGACTGAGAGGCGCTGATCACGTGACTGTGCCGTCAGTGATCACGTGGCTGAGCAGGCACTTATATCATGACTGAGCATGCACTGATCATGTGCCGGGAGCCGGGGAGGCATTCCACTCTGGACAAAGGTCATGAGGAAGGAGGCTCGGCATACGCAAATGCGGGATCGAGCCTCAGGAGTCCACACGGATATTCTCGAGCATCTCCCCCCCCCCACAATAACCAGAGTCTGCCTACTGTATTGCTTTGTGCTCTCACCTCTGATTTCACTGGGGGCTGTCCCCCACCACCATCTCGCTCTCTCTGTCAAAGAGTTAACTTACAGCTCCAATTCATAAAGTTCCTTGTCATTCTTCCCTTTAACTTCCAGCTGAGTCTCCATCTGGAGCGCGGAACCCACCACGCTTACTAATTATGCCTGGGCTGCTAAGACCCACTCGAGAAGGTGTCTAGGGTGAGGCACCTTTCGCTATTCGAGAGGGCGCCTGCGGCCTACGTAAGTGGTGCAAACTTCTTGTCTTGAAGTTTGATTGGTCTTCCGCGTAAACCAAGCTACTCAGTCTCTTTTCTCCACCGAATTTTCCTACTGAGCTCTCCTCATACTATTATTCTTGACATCTCTGATTAGCATATAAATAGTCGCCTAGGCCATCTCTCCTTCGAATACCCTGGATCAGTTGGGGCTGGTCCCCGGCAGGTGGCAACCGAACAGGGACCTCAGGAGGCAATACTCAAAGAGCTGAGCAGACACGAACCACGCAATCAGCAGGCAATAAGCATGGAGCTCAGCAGTGACGAATCATGCTGCTCAACTGGCAATAATCAAGCAGGTGACCAGGCAGGAATCACGCAGCTCAGCTGGCAATTGTCAAGCAGATGAGCCGACAGGAATCACGCAGCTCAGCTGGCAATGGTCATGCAGATGAGCCGGCAGGAATCACGCAGCTCAGCAGGCCCTGATCACGTGACTCTGCAGGCACTGATCACGTGGCTGATCAAGTACAGATCACGTGACTGAGCATGCACTGATCACGTGGCTATCATGCACTGATGACGTGACTGCGCATGCACTGATGACGTGGCTGATCGGGCACTGATCACATGGCTCATCATGCACTGGTCACGTGTTTATCAGGCAATGATCAGTGACTGACAGGCGCTGATCATGGGACTGTGCACGCACTGATCACGTGGCTATCATGCACTGATGACGGCACTGCGCATGCACTGATGACGTGGCTGATCGGGCACTGATCACATGGCTCATCATGCACTGATCACGTGTTTATCAGACAATGATCAGTGACTGACAGGCGCTGATCATGGGACTGTGCACGCACTGATCACGTGACTGCGCATGCACTGATGACGTGGCTGTTCGGGCACTGATCACGTGCTTATCAGGCAGTGATCAGTGACTGACAGGCGCTGATCAGAGGACTGTGCACGCAGTGATCAGGGGGCTGATCAGGAACTGACCACCTGACCGCGCATGCAGTGATCACGTGGCTGGTCGTTCACTGATCACGTGTTTATCATACGGTGATCACGTGACTGAGAGGCGCTGATCACGTGACTGTGCCGTCAGGTGTCACGTGGTTGAGCAGGCACTGATATCGTGACTGAGCATGCACTGATCATGTGCCGGGAGCCGGGGAGGCATTCCACTCTGGACAAAGGTCATGAGGAAGGAGGCTCGGCATACGCAAATCCGGGATCGAGCCCCAGGAGTCCACCGGATATTCTCGAGCATCTCCCCCCCCAAAAAACCAGAGTCTGCCTACTATATTGCTTTGTGCTCTCACCTCTGATTTCACTGGGGGCTGTCCCCCACCACCATCTCGCTCGCTCTGTCAAAGAGTTAACTTACAGCTCCAATTCATAAAGTTCCTTGTCATTCTTCCCTTTAACTTCCAGCTGAGTCTCCATCTGGAGCGCGGAACCCACCACACTTACTAATTATGCCTGGGCTGCTAAGACCCACTCGAGAAGGTGTCTAGGGTGAGGCACCTTTCGCTATTCGAGAGGGCGCCTGCAGCCTACGTAAGTGGTGCAAACTTCTTGTCTTGAAGTTTGATTGGTCTTCCGCGTAAACCAAGCTTCTCAGTCTCTTTTCTCCACCGAATTTTCCTACTGAGCTCTCCTCATACTATTATTCTTGACATCTCTGATTAGCATATAAATAGTCGCCTAGGCCATCTCTCCTTCGAATACCCTGGATCAGTTGGGGCTGGTCCCCGGCAGGTGGCGACCGAACAGGGATCTCAGGAGGCAATACTCAAAGAGCTGAGCAGACACGAACCACGCAATCAAAAGGCAATAAGCATGGAGCTCAGCAGTGACGAATCATGCTGCTCAACTGGCAATAATCAAGCACGTGACCAGGCAGGAATCACGCAGCTCAGCTGGCAATTGTCAAGCAGATGAGCCGACAGGAATCACGCAGCTCAGATGGCAATTGTCATGCAGATGAGCTGGCAGGAATCACGCAGCTTAGCAGGCCCTGATCACGTGACTCTGCAGGCACTGATCACGTGGCTATCATGCACTGATCACGTGGCTGAACATGCACTGTACACATGGCTGATCACACACCTGTCACTTGGCTGATCATGCAATGATCATGTAGCAACCATGTACTGATCATGTGACTGATCATGCACTCATCCCGTAATTGATCATGCACTGATCACGTGGCTCATCATGCACTGATCACGTGACTCTTCACGCACTGATCACTTGACTGATCATGCACTGATCACGTGGCTATAATGCACTGATCACGTGGCGGATCATAAACTGTTCACGTGCCTGTTCATGCATAGATCACGTGACTAATCATGAACTGATCACGTGGCTATAATTCAATGATCACGTGGATATCATGCACGGATTATGTGACTGTCATGCACGGATCACGAGACTAATCATGAACTAATCACGTAGGTATCATGCACTGATCACGTGGCTATCATGCACTGCTAACGTGGCTGATCATACAATGATCACATAGCTACCATGTACTGGTCACGTGACTGATCATGCACTGATCACGTAATTGATCATGCACTGATCACGTGGCTGATCAAACACTGATCACGTGGCTGATCATGCACTCTTCACATGACTGATCATGTACTGATCACGTGGCTATAATGCACTGATCACGTGCCTGGTCATGCACAGATCACGTGAATACTCATGAATTGATCACGTGGATATCATGCACTGATCACCTGGCTATCATGCACTGATCACGTGGCTGATCACACACGAATCACGTGAATGATCATGCACTGATCACGTGGCTATCATGCACTGATGACGTGGCTGATCATGCAATGATCACGTAGCTACCATGTACTGGTCACGTGACTGATCATGCACTGATCACGTGGCTGATCATGCACTGATCACGTGGCTGATCATGCACTGATCACGTAATTGATCATGCACTGATCACGTGACTGATCATGCACTGATCACGTGGCTCATCATGCACTGCTCACGTGGCTGAACATGCAATGATCACACAGCTACGATGTACTAGTCACACGACTGATCATGCATTGATCACGTAATTTATCATGCACTGATCACCTGGCTTATCATGCATTGATCATGTGACTGATCATGTGCTGATCATGTTTGGTGTCATACAGTGATCATGTGCCTCTGGAGGCAATGAACAAAGAGCTGAGTAGGCAGGAATCAGTCAGCAGGCAATAATCATGGAACTCAGCTCTGAGAAATCATGCTGCTCAGCTGGCAATAATCAAGTAGATGAGCAGGCAGGAATTACACAGCACAGGTAGCAATTGTCAAGGAGATGACAGGCAGGAATCGTGCAGCTCAGCTGGCAATTGTCAAGCAGATGAGCAGACAGGAATCACGCAGCTCAGCAGGCCATGATAACGTGACTGAGCATGCACTGTTCACGTGGCTGATCACATACCTATCACGTGACTGATCATGCACTGATCACGTGGCTCTCATACACTGATCACGTGATTGCGGATGCACTGATCACGTATGTATGTACTGATCACGTGGCTATCATGTACTGATGACGTGGCTTATCATGCACTGATCATGTGACTGATCATGCACTGATCACGTAGCTATCTTTCACTGATCATTTGTCTGATCATACACTCATTACGGGACTGATCATGCACTGATCACGGTGCTATCATATATTGATTACATGACTCCACATGCACTGATCACGTGGATCATCATAAACTGATCACGTGACTGATCTAGCACTGATCACGTGACTGATCATGCACTGATCAAGTGACTGATCATGCACTGATCAGTTGGCTATCATGCACAGATTACTTGTCTGATCATACACTGATCAAGTGACTGATAATGCACTGATCATCTGGCTATCATGCACTCATTACCTGGCTTTCGTGCACTGATCACGTGGTTGATCATACACTGATCACGAGACTGATCAGGCATTGATCACATCTATATCATGCACTGATCACATGACTGCCCATGCACTGATCACGAGGATGATCATACACTGATCATGTGACAGATCATACAGTGATCACGTGGCTATCATGCACTGCTCACGTGGCTGATCATGCACTGCTCACGAGGCTGATGATGTACTGATCACGTAAATGATCATGCACTGATCACGTGACTGATCTTGCACTGATCACGTAAATGATCATGCACTGATCACGTGACTGATCTTGCACTGATCAAGTGACTGATCATGCACTGATCACGTGGCTATAATGCACTGATCACGTGGCGGATCATACACTGTTCACGTGCCTGTTCATGCACAGATCACGTGACTAATCATGAACTGATCACGTGGCTATAATTCAATGTTCACGTGGATATCATGCACTGATTATGTGACTGTCATGCACGGATCACGTGACTAATCATGAACTAACCACGTAGGTATCATGCACTGATCACGTGGCTGATCATACACTGTTCACGTGTATGATCATGCACTGAGTACGTGGCTGATCATACACTGCTCATGTAGCTGATCATGCACTGATCACATGTCTATCATGCAGTGCTCACGTGGATGATCCTGCAATGATCACATAGCTAACATGTACGGGTCACGAGACTGATCATGCAATGGTAACGTAATTGATCATGCACTGATCACGTGACTGATCATGCACTGATCACGTGGCTATCATGCACTGCTAACGTGCCTGATCATGCAATGATCACGTAGCAACCATGTACTGGTCACGTGACTGATCATGCACTGATCACGTAATTAATCCTGCACTGATCACCTGACTCATCATGAACTGATCACGTGGCTGATCACACACGTATCACGTGACTGATCATGCACTGATCACGTGGCTATCATGCACTAATCACCTGGCTATCATTCACTGATCCCGTGGCTATCGTGCACTGATCACGTGGCTGATCATGCAATGATCACGTAGCTACCATGTACTGGTCACGTGACTTATTTTGCACTGATCATGTGGCTGATCAGGCACTTATCACGTGGCTACCATGCACTGCTAACGTGGCTGATCCTGCAATGATCACGCAGCTACCATGTACTGGTCACGTGACTGATCATGCACTGATCACGTGACTGATCATGCACTGATCATATGGCTATCATGCACTGATCACTTGGCTGGTCATACACTGATCACGCAGCTACCATGTACTGGTTAGGTGACTGATCATGCACTGATCACGTGGCTATCATGCAATGATCACATGGCTGGTCATACACTGATCACGTGCCTGGTCATGCACAGATTACATGACTGATCATGCACTGATCACCTCACTGATCATGCACTGATCACGTGGCTATCATGCACTACTCACGTGGCTGATCATGCAATGATCATGTAGCTACCATGTACCGGTCACGTGACTGATCATACACCCATCAGGTGTCTGATCATGCACTGATCACGTGGCTATCATGCACTGTTCACGTGGCTGATCATACACTGATCACCTGCCTGGTCATGCACAGATCATGTGACTAATCATAAACTGATCACGTAGCAATCATTCACTTATCTCCTGGCTGATCATGCACTGATCACGTGGCTATCATGCAATGATCAAGTGGCTATCATGCACTGATCACGTGGCTGATCATGCACTGATACCGTGACTGAGCATGGACTGATCACATGACTATCATGTAGTGATCACGTGACTTAATGGCGCTGACCATGTGACTGATCATGGGCTGAGCACGTTTGCTATCATACACTGATCATGTGCCTCTGGAGGCAGTAAACAAAGAGCTGAGTAGGCACGAATCAAACAGTCAGCAGGCAATAATCATGGAACTCAGCTGTGAGGAATCATGCTGCTCAGCTGGCAATAATCAAGCAGCTGAGCAGGCAGGAATTACACAGCACAGCTGGCAATTGTCAAGCAGATGACAGGCAGGAATCATGCAGCTCAGCTGGCAATTGTTAAGCAGATGAGCAGACAGGAATCACGAAGCTCAGCAGGCCCTGATCACATGACGGAGCATGCACTGTTCACGTGGCTGATCATACACTGATCACGTGATTGATCATGCACTGATCACGTGGCTATCATGCACTGCTCACGTGGCTGATCATGCAGTGATCACGCAGCTACCATGTACTGGTCACATGACTGATCATGCACTGATCACGTAATTGATCATGCACTGATCACGTGGCTGATCATGCACTGAACACGTGACTGATCATGCACTGATTACGTGACTGATCATGCACTGATCACGTGGCTATCATGCACTGCTAACTTGGCTGATCATGCAATGATCAGGCAGCTACCATGTACTGGTCACGTGACTGATCATGCACTGATGACGTAACTGATCATGTACTGATCATGTGGCTGATCATGCACTGATCACGTGACTGATCATGCACTGATCACGTGGCTGATCATGCATTGATCACATGGCTATCATGCACTTATCACATGGCTGGTCATACACTGATCATATAGCTACCATGTACCGGTCAGGTGAATGATCATACACCCATCAGGTGACTGATCATGCACTGATCACGTGGCTATCATGCACTGATCACGAGACTGATCAGGCACTGATCACGTCTAATCATGCACTGATCACATGACTGCCCATGCACTGATCACGTGGATGATCATACATTAATCATGTGACAGATCATGCATTGATCACGTGGCTGATCATGCACTGATACCGTGACTGAGCATGGACTGATCACATGACTATCATGTAGTGATCACGTGACTTAATGTCGCTGATCATGTGACTGATCATGCGCTGATCATGTTTGCTATCATACACTGATCATGTGCCTCTGGAGGCAATGAAGAAAGAGCTGAGTAGGCAGGAATCAGCCAGCAGGCTATAATCATGGAACTCAGCTGTGAGCAATCATGCTGCTCAGCTGGCAATAATCAAGCAGCTGAGCAGGCAGGAATTATGCAGCACAGCTGGCAATTGTCAAGCAGATGACAGGCAGGAATCGTGCAGCTCAGCTGGCAATTGTCAAGCAAATGAGCAGACAGTAATCACGCAGCTCAGCAGACCCTGACCACGTGACTGAGCATGCACTCTTCACGTGGCTGATCATATACTGATCACGTGATTGATCATGCACTGATCACTTGGATATCATGCACTGATCACGTGGCTGATCATACAGTGTTCACGTGTCTGACCTTGCACTGATCAGGTGGCTGATCATACACTGCTCACGAAACTGATCATGCACTGATCACGTGGCTATCATGCACTGATCTCGTAGATATCATGCACTGATATCATGCACTGGTCACGTGGCTGATCACACACGTATCACGTGACTGATCATGCACTGATCACATGGCTGTCATGCAATGATCACGTGGCTATCATGCACTGATCACTTGGCTGGTCATGCAATGATCATGTAGCTACCATGTACTGGTCCCGTGAGTGGTCATGCACTGATCACGTAATTGATCATACACTGATCACGTGGCTGATCATGTACTGAACACGTGACTGATCATGCACTGATCAGGTGACTGATCATGCACTGATCACGTGCCTATCATGCACTGCTCACGTGGCTGATCATGCAATGATCACGTAATTGATCATGCACTGATCACCTGGCTTATCATGCATTGATCATGTGACTGATCATGTGCTGATCATGTTTGCTGTCACACACTGATCATGTGCATCTGCAGGCAATGAACAAAGAGCTGAGTAGGCATGAATCAGTCAGCAGGCTATAATCCTGGAACTCAGCTTTGAGAAATCATGCTGCTCACCTGGCAATAATCAAGTAGATGAGCAGGCAGGAATTATGCAGCACAGCTGGCAATTGTCAAGCAGATGACAGGCAGGAATCGTACAGCTCAGCTGGCAATTGTCAAGCAGATGAGCAGACAGAAATCAGGCAGCTCAGCAGGCCCTTATCACGTTACTGCTCAGCAGGCCCTTATCACGTGACTGAGCATGCACTGTTCACGTGGCTGATGACACACTTATCACGTGAATAATCATGCACTGATCACGTGGCTCTCATGCATTGATCACATGATTGCGCATGCACTGATCACGTAATTGTATGCACTGATCACGTGGCTGTCATGCACTGATGACGTGGCTGATCATGCACTGATCACGTAGCTATCTTGCATTGATCACTTGGCTGATCATACACTCATCACGGGACTGATCGTGCACTGATCACGGCACTATCATGCATTGTCTACATGACTCCACATGCACTGATCACGTGGATGATCATGTACTGATCACGTGTCTGACCATGCACTGATCACTTGGATATCATGCACTGGTCACGTGGCTGATCATACACTGTTCACGTGCCTGATCATACACTTATCACGTGATGATCATGCACTGATCACTTGGATATCATGCACTGATCACATGGCTGATCATACACTGTTTACGTGTCTGACCATGCACTGATCACGTGGCTGATCATACACTGCTCAGGTAACTGATCAGGCACTGATCACGTGGCTATCATGCACTGATCACGTTGCTGAACATGCACTGTTCACGTGGCTGATCACACACCTGTCACGTGACATATCGTGCACTGATCACGTGGCATTCATGCACTGATCACGTGGCTGATCATACTCTGCTCATATAACTGATCATGCACACATCACGTGGCTATCATGCACTGCTCACGTGGCTCGTCATGGAATGATCACATAGCTACCATATACTGGTCACGTGACTGATCATGCACAGATCACGTAAATGATCATGCACTGTTCACGTGACTGATCATGTACTGATCACGTGGCTATCATGCACTTCTCACGTGGCTGATCATACAACGATCACGTAGAAACCATGTACTGGTCACGTGACTGATCATGCACTGGTCACGTAATTAAACCTGCACTGATCACGTGACTCATCATGCACTGATCACGTGGCTGACCACACACGTATCACGTGACTGATAATGCACTGATCACATGGCTATCATGCACTAATCACGTGGCTGATCATACACTGCTCAAGTAACTGATCATGCTCTGATCACGTGGCTATCATGCACTGATCACGTGGCTGAACATGCACTGTTCACGTGGCTGATCACACACCTGTCACGTGACATATCATGCACTGATCACGTGGCACTCATGCACTGATCACGTGGCTGATCATACTCTGCTCATGTAACTGATCATGCTCACATCACGTGGCTATCATGCACTGATCACTTGGCTGGACATACAATGATTACGTGCCTGGTCATGCACTGATCACTTGGATGATCATGCACTGATCACGTGACTGATCATGCAGTGATCTCGTGTCTGATCATGCACTGATCACGTGGCTATCATGCACTGCTCACGTGGCTGATCATGCGATGATCACGCAGCTACCATGTACTGGTCACATGACTGATCATGCACTGATCACGTGACTGATCATGCACTGATCACGTGGCTGATCATGCACTGATCACGTGGCTATCATGAACTTATCACATGGCTGGACATACACTGATCATATAGCTACCATGTACCGGTCACGTGAATGATCATACACCCATCAGGTGACTGATCATGCACTAATCACGTGGCTATCATGCACTGACCACGAGACTCATCATGCACAGATCACGTCTAATCATGCTCTAATCACATGACTGCCCATGCACTGATCACGTGGATGATCATACACTAATCATGTGACAGATCATGCACTGCTCACGTGGCTGATCATACACTGCTCACGTAACTGATCATGCACTGATCACGTGGCTATCATGCACTGCTCACGTGGCTGATCATGCGATGATCACGCAGCTACCATGTACTGGTCACATGACTGATCATGCACTGATCACGTGACTGATCATGCACTGATCACGTGGCTGATCATGCACTGATCACGTGGCTATCATGAACTTATCACATGGCTGGTCATACACTGATAATATAGCTACCATGTACCGGTCACGTGAATGATCATACACCCATCAGGTGACTGATCATGCACTGATCATGTGGCTATCATGCACTGACCACGAGACTGATCATGCACAGATCACGTCTAATCATGCACTGATCACATGACTGCCCATGCACTGATCACGTGGATGATCATACACTAATCATGTGACAGATCATGCACTGATCACGTGGCTGATCATGCACTGATACCGTGACTGAGCATGGACTGATCACATGACTATCATGTAGTGACCACGTGACTTAATGGCGCTGATCATGTGACTGATCACGCACTGATCATGTCTGCTATCATACACTGATCATGTGCCTCTGAAGGCAATAAACAAAGAGCTGAGTAGGCACGAATCAAACAGTCAGCAGGCAATAATCATGGAACTCAGCTGTGAGGAATCATGCTGCTCAGCTGGCAATAATCAAGCAGCTGAGCAGGCAGGAATTACACAGCACAGCTGGCAATTGTCAAGCAGATGACAGGCAGGAATCGTGCAGCTCAGCTGGCAATTGTCAAGCAGATGAGCAGACAGAAATCAGGCAGCTCAGCAGGCCCTTATCACGTTACTGCTCAGCAGGCCCTTATCACGTGACTGAGCATGCACTGTTCACGTGGCTGATCATACACTGATCACGTGATTGATCATGCACTGATCACGTGGCTATCATGCACTGCTCACGTGGCTGATCATGCAGTGATCACGCAGCTACCATGTACTGGTCACATGACTGATCATGCACTGATCACGTAATTGATCATGCACTGATCACGTGGCTGATCATGCACTGAACACGTGACTGATCATGCACTGATTACGTGACTGATCATGCACTGATCACGTGGCTATCATGCACTGCTAACTTGGCTGATCATGCAATGATCAGGCAGCTACCATGTACTGGTCACGTGACTGATCATGCACTGATGACGTAACTGATCATGTACTGATCATGTGGCTGATCATGCACTGATCACGTGACTGATCATGCACTGATCACGTGGCTGATCATGCATTGATCACATGGCTATCATGCACTTATCACATGGCTGGTCATACACTGATCATATAGCTACCATGTACCGGTCAGGTGAATGATCATACACCCATCAGGTGACTGATCATGCACTGATCACGTGGCTATCATGCACTGATCACGAGACTGATCAGGCACTGATCACGTCTAATCATGCACTGATCACATGACTGCCCATGCACTGATCACGTGGATGATCATACATTAATCATGTGACAGATCATGCATTGATCACGTGGCTGATCATGCACTGATACCGTGACTGAGCATGAACTGATCACATGACTATCATGTAGTGATCACGTGACTTAATGTCGCTGATCATGTGACTGATCATGCGCTGATCATGTTTGCTATCATACACTGATCATGTGCCTCTGGAGGCAATGAAGAAAGAGCTGAGTAGGCAGGAATCAGCCAGCAGGCTATAATCATGGAACTCAGCTGTGAGCAATCATGCTGCTCAGCTGGCAATAATCAAGCAGCTGAGCAGGCAGGAATTATGCAGCACAGCTGGCAATTGTCAAGCAGATGACAGGCAGGAATCGTGCAGCTCAGCTGGCAATTGTCAAGCAAATGAGCAGACAGTAATCACGCAGCTCAGCAGACCCTGACCACGTGACTGAGCATGCACTCTTCACGTGGCTGATCATATACTGATCACGTGATTGATCATGCACTGATCACTTGGATATCATGCACTGATCACGTGGCTGATCATACAGTGTTCACGTGTCTGACCTTGCACTGATCAGGTGGCTGATCATACACTGCTCACGAAACTGATCATGCACTGATCACGTGGCTATCATGCACTGATCTCGTAGATATCATGCACTGATATCATGCACTGGTCACGTGGCTGATCACACACGTATCACGTGACTGATCATGCACTGATCACATGACTGTCATGCAATGATCACGTGGCTATCATGCACTGATCACTTGGCTGGTCATGCAATGATCATGTAGCTACCATGTACTGGTCCCGTGAGTGGTCATGCACTGATCACGTAATTGATCATACACTGATCACGTGGCTGATCATGTACTGAACACGTGACTGATCATGCACTGATCAGGTGACTGATCATGCACTGATCACGTGCCTATCATGCACTGCTCACGTGGCTGATCATGCAATGATCACGTAATTGATCATGCACTGATCACCTGGCTTATCATGCATTGATCATGTGACTGATCATGTGCTGATCATGTTTGCTGTCACACACTGATCATGTGCATCTGCAGGCAATGAACAAAGAGCTGAGTAGGCATGAATCAGTCAGCAGGCTATAATCCTGGAACTCAGCTTTGAGAAATCATGCTGCTCACCTGGCAATAATCAAGTAGATGAGCAGGCAGGAATTATGCAGCACAGCTGGCAATTGTCAAGCAGATGACAGGCAGGAATCGTACAGCTCAGCTGGCAATTGTCAAGCAGATGAGCAGACAGAAATCAGGCAGCTCAGCAGGCCCTTATCACGTTACTGCTCAGCAGGCCCTTATCACGTGACTGAGCATGCACTGTTCACGTGGCTGATGACACACTTATCACGTGAATAATCATGCACTGATCACGTGGCTCTCATGCATTGATCACATGATTGCGCATGCACTGATCACGTAATTGTATGCACTGATCACGTGGCTGTCATGCACTGATGACGTGGCTGATCATGCACTGATCACGTAGCTATCTTGCATTGATCACTTGGCTGATCATACACTCATCACGGGACTGATCGTGCACTGATCACGGCACTATCATGCATTGTCTACATGACTCCACATGCACTGATCACGTGGATGATCATGTACTGATCACGTGTCTGACCATGCACTGATCACTTGGATATCATGCACTGGTCACGTGGCTGATCATACACTGTTCACGTGCCTGATCATACACTTATCACGTGATGATCATGCACTGATCACTTGGATATCATGCACTGATCACATGGCTGATCATACACTGTTTACGTGTCTGACCATGCACTGATCACGTGGCTGATCATACACTGCTCAGGTAACTGATCAGGCACTGATCACGTGGCTATCATGCACTGATCACGTTGCTGAACATGCACTGTTCACGTGGCTGATCACACACCTGTCACGTGACATATCGTGCACTGATCACGTGGCATTCATGCACTGATCACGTGGCTGATCATACTCTGCTCATATAACTGATCATGCACACATCACGTGGCTATCATGCACTGCTCACGTGGCTCGTCATGGAATGATCACATAGCTACCATATACTGGTCACGTGACTGATCATGCACAGATCACGTAAATGATCATGCACTGTTCACGTGACTGATCATGTACTGATCACGTGGCTATCATGCACTTCTCACGTGGCTGATCATACAACGATCACGTAGAAACCATGTACTGGTCACGTGACTGATCATGCACTGGTCACGTAATTAAACCTGCACTGATCACGTGACTCATCATGCACTGATCACGTGGCTGACCACACACGTATCACGTGACTGATAATGCACTGATCACATGGCTATCATGCACTAATCACGTGGCTGATCATACACTGCTCAAGTAACTGATCATGCTCTGATCACGTGGCTATCATGCACTGATCACGTGGCTGAACATGCACTGTTCACGTGGCTGATCACACACCTGTCACGTGACATATCATGCACTGATCACGTGGCACTCATGCACTGATCACGTGGCTGATCATACTCTGCTCATGTAACTGATCATGCTCACATCACGTGGCTATCATGCACTGATCACTTGGCTGGACATACAATGATTACGTGCCTGGTCATGCACTGATCACTTGGATGATCATGCACTGATCACGTGACTGATCATGCAGTGATCTCGTGTCTGATCATGCACTGATCACGTGGCTATCATGCACTGCTCACGTGGCTGATCATGCGATGATCACGCAGCTACCATGTACTGGTCACATGACTGATCATGCACTGATCACGTGACTGATCATGCACTGATCACGTGGCTGATCATGCACTGATCACGTGGCTATCATGAACTTATCACATGGCTGGACATACACTGATCATATAGCTACCATGTACCGGTCACGTGAATGATCATACACCCATCAGGTGACTGATCATGCACTAATCACGTGGCTATCATGCACTGACCACGAGACTCATCATGCACAGATCACGTCTAATCATGCTCTAATCACATGACTGCCCATGCACTGATCACGTGGATGATCATACACTAATCATGTGACAGATCATGCACTGCTCACGTGGCTGATCATACACTGCTCACGTAACTGATCATGCACTGATCACGTGGCTATCATGCACTGCTCACGTGGCTGATCATGCGATGATCACGCAGCTACCATGTACTGGTCACATGACTGATCATGCACTGATCACGTGACTGATCATGCACTGATCACGTGGCTGATCATGCACTGATCACGTGGCTATCATGAACTTATCACATGGCTGGTCATACACTGATAATATAGCTACCATGTACCGGTCACGTGAATGATCATACACCCATCAGGTGACTGATCATGCACTGATCATGTGGCTATCATGCACTGACCACGAGACTGATCATGCACAGATCACGTCTAATCATGCACTGATCACATGACTGCCCATGCACTGATCACGTGGATGATCATACACTAATCATGTGACAGATCATGCACTGATCACGTGGCTGATCATGCACTGATACCGTGACTGAGCATGGACTGATCACATGACTATCATGTAGTGACCACGTGACTTAATGGCGCTGATCATGTGACTGATCACGCACTGATCATGTCTGCTATCATACACTGATCATGTGCCTCTGAAGGCAATAAACAAAGAGCTGAGTAGGCACGAATCAAACAGTCAGCAGGCAATAATCATGGAACTCAGCTGTGAGGAATCATGCTGCTCAGCTGGCAATAATCAAGCAGCTGAGCAGGCAGGAATTACGCAGCACAGCTAGCAATTGTCAAGCAGATGACAGGCAGGAATCGTGCAGCTCAGCTGTCAATTGTCAAGCAGATGAGCAGACAGTAATCACGGAGCTCACCAGGCCCTGATCACGTGACTGAGCATGTACTGTTCACGTGGCTGATCATACACTGATCACGTGATTGATCATGCACTGATCACTTGGATATCATGCACTGATCACGTGGCTGATCATACACTGTTCACGTGTCTGACCATGCACTGCTCACGTGGCTGATCATACACTGCTCACGTAACTGATCATGTACTGATCACGTGGCTGATAATGCAATGATCATGTAGCGACCATGTACTGATCACGTGACTGATCATGCACTGCTCACGTGGCTATCATGCACTGCTCACGTGGCTGATCATGCAATGATCACGTAGCAACCATGTATTTGTCACGTGACTGATCATGCACTGATCACGTAATTATTCCTGCACTGATCACCTGACTCATCATGCACTGATCACGTGGCTGATCACACACGTATCACGTGACTGATCATGCACTGATCACGTGGCTATCATGCACTAATCAGTGGCTATCATTCACTGATCACGTGGATATCATGCACTGATCACGTGGCTGATCACACACGTATCACATGACTGATCATGCACTGATCACGTGGCTATCATGCACTGATCACGTGGCTGATCATGCAATGATCACGTAGCTACCATGTACTGGTCACGTTACTGATCATGCACTGATCACGTCTATATCATGCACTGATCACATGACTGCCCATGCACTGATCACCAGGATGAACATACACTGATTATGTGACAGATCATGCACTGATCACGTGGCTATCATGCATTGATTATGTGATTCATCATGTGCTGATCATGTTTGGTGTCATACACTGATCATGTGCCTCTGGAGGCAATGAACAAAGAGCTTAGTAGGCAGGAATCAGTAGGCAATAATCATGGAACTCAGCTCTGAGAAATCATGCTGCTCAGCTGGCAATAATCAAGTAGATGAGCAGGCAGGAATTATGCAACACAGATGGCAATTGTCAAGGAGATGACAGGCAGGAATCGTACAGCTCAGCTGGCAATTGTCAAGCAGATGAGCAGACAGTAATCACGCAGCTCAGCAGGCCCTGATCACGTGACTGAGCATGCACTGTTCACGTCGCTGATCACACACCTATCACGTGAATGATCATGCACTGATCACGTGGCTCTCATGCACAGATCACGTGATTGCGCATGCACTGATCACGTAATTGTATGCACAGTTCACGTGACTATCATGCACTGATGACGTGGCTTATCATGTACTGATCATGTGACTGATCATGCACTGATCACGTAGCTATCTTGCACTGGTCACTTGGCTGATCACACACTCATCACAGGACTGATCGTGCACTTATTGCGGCGCTATAATGCATTGACTACATGACTCCACATGCACTGATCACGTGCATGATCATGCACTGATCACGTGACTGACCATGCACTGATCATGTGACTGATCATGCACTGATCACGTGGCTAACATGCACTGATCATTTGGCTGGTCATACACTGATCATGTGCCTGGTCATGCACTGATCATGTGGCTGATCATGCACTGATCACGTGACTGATCATGCACTGATCACGTGTCTATCATGCACTGATCACGTGGCTATTATGCACAGATCACGTGGCTGATCATGCAATGATCACATAGCTACCATGTACTGGTCACGTGACTGATCATGCACTGATCACGTGGCTGATCATGCACTGATCATGTGACTGATCATGCACTGATCATGTGGCTGATCATGAACTGATCACGTGACTATCATGCACTGCTCACGTGGCTGATCATGCAATGATCACGCAGCTCCTATGTACTGGTCACATGACTAATCATGCACTGATCATGTACTTGATGGTACACTGATCACCTGGCTTATCATGCATTGATCATGTGACTGATCATGTGCTGATCATGTTTGGTGTCATACACTGATCATGTGCCTCTGTAGGCAATGAACACAGAGCTGAGTAGGCAGGAATCAGTCAGCAGGCAATAATCATGGAAGTCAGCTCTGAGAAATCATGCTGCTCAGCTGGCAATAATCAAGTAGATGAGAAGGCAGGAATTACGCAGCACAGGTGGCAAATGTCAAGGAGATGACTGGCAGGAATCATGCAGCTCAGCTGGCAATTGTCAAGCAGATGAGCAGACAGTAATCACGCAGCTCAGCAGGCCCTGATCACGTGACTGATCATGCACTGATCACGTGGCTGATCATACACTGATTACGTGACTGATCATGCACTGATCACGTGACTGATCATGCTCTGATCACGTGGCTATCATGCACTGATCACTTGGCTGGTCGTACACTGATCACGTGCCTGGTCATGCACAGATTACATGACTGATCATGCACTGATCACGTGACTGATCATGCACTGATCACGTGGCTATCATGCACTACTCACGTGGCTGATCATGCAATGATCATGTAGCTACCATGTACTGGTCACGTGACTGATCATACACCCATCAGGTGACTGATCATACACTGATCACGTGGCTATCATGCACCGATCCCGTGGCTGATCATGCACTGATACCGTGACTGATCATGAACTGATCACATGACTGATCATGCACTGATCACGTGGCTATCATGCACCGATCCCGTGGCTGATCATGCACTGATACCGTGACTGATCATGCACTGATCACATGACTGATCATGCACTGATCACGTGGCTATCATGCACTGCTCACGTGGCTGATCATGCAATGATCACGCAGCTACCATGTACTGGTCACATGACTGATCATGAACTGATCACCTGGCTTATCATGCATTGATCATGTCACTGATCATGTGCTGATCATTTTTGGTGTCACACACTGATCATGTGCATCTGGAGGCAATGAACAAAGAGCTGAGTAGGCAGGAATCAGTCAGCAGGCTATAATCATGGAACTCAGGTCTGAGAAATCATGCTGCTCAGCTGGCAATAATCAAGTAGATGAGCAGGCAGGAATTACGCAGCACAGGTGGCAAATGTCAAGGAGATGACAGGCAGGAATCGTGCAGCTCAGCTGGAAATTGTCAAGCAGATGAGCAGACAGGAATCACGCAGCTCAGCAGGCCCTGTTCACGTGACTGAGCATGCACTGTTCACCTGGCTTATCATACACTGATCACGTGATTGATCAAGCACTGATCACTTGGATATCATGCACTGATCACGTGGCTGATCATACACTGTTCACGTGTCTGACCATGCACTGATCACATGGTTGATCATACACTGCTCACGTAAGTGATCATGTACTGATCACGTAATTGATCATGCACTGATCACGTGGCTGATCATGCAATGATCATGTAGCTACCATGTACTGTGACTGATCATGCACTGATCATGTTTGCTATCATACACTAATCATGTGCCTCTGGAGGCAATAAACAAAGAGCTGAGTAGGCACGAATCAAACAGTCAGCAGGCAAAAATCATGGAATTGAGCTGTGAGGAATCATGCTGCTCAGCTGGCAATAATCAAGCAGCTGAGCAGGCAGGAGTTACACAGCACAGCTGGCAATAGTCAAGCAGATGACAGGCAGGAATCATGCAGCTCAGCTGGCAATTGTCAAGCAGATGAGCAAGGAATCACGCAGCTCAGCAGGCCCTGATCACGTGATTGGTCATGCACTGATCACTTGGATATCATGCACTGATCACGTGGCTGATCATACACTGTTCACCTGTCTGACCATGCACTGATCACGTGGCTGATCATACACTGCTGACGTAACTGATCATGCACTGATCACGTGGCTATCATGCACTGATAACGTGACTGATCATGCACTGGTCACGTGACTGATCATGCCCTGATCAAGTGGCTATCATGCACTGATCACGTGGCTGATCATGCAATGATCATGAAGCTACCATGTACCGGTCACGTGACCGATCATACACCCATCAGGTGACTGATCATGCACTGATCACGTGGCTATATTGCACTGTTAACGTGGCTGATCATACACTGATCACCTGCCTGGTCATGCACAGATCAGGTGACCAATCATGAACTGATTACGTAGCTATCATGTACTGATCACCTGGCTGATCATGCACTGATTATGTGGCTATCATGCAATGATCACGTGGCTATCATGCACTGATTACGTGGCTGATCATGCACTGATACCGTGACTGAGCATGGACTGATCACATGACTATCACCTAGTGATCACTTGACTTAATGGCGCTGATCATGTGACTGATCATGCGCTGATCATGTTTGCTTTCATACACTGATCATGTGCCTCTGGAGGCAATAAACAAAGAGCTGAGTAGGCACGAATCAAACAGTCAGCAGGCAAAAATCATGGAACTCAGCTGTGAGGAATCATGCTGCTCAGCTGGCAATAATCAAGCAGCTGAGCAGGCAGGAATTACACAGCACAGCTGGAAATTGTCAAGCAGATGACAAGCAGGAATCGTGCAGCTCAGCTGGCAATTGTCAAGCAGATGAGCACACAGTAATCACGCAGCTCAGCAGGCCCTGATCACGTGACTGAGCATGCACTGTTCACCTGGCTGATCATACACTGATCACGTGATTGATCTTGCACTGATCACTTGGATATCATGCACTGATCACGTGGCTGATCATACACTGTTCACGTGTCTGACCATGCTCTGATCACATGGCTGATCATACACTGCTCACGTAACTGATCATGTACTGATCACGTAATTGATCATGCACTGATCACGTGGCTGATCATGCAATGATCATGTAGCTACAATGTACTGTGACTGATCATGCGCTGATCATGTTTGCTATCATACACTGATCATGTGCCTCTGGAGGCAATAAACAAAGAGCTGAGTAGGCACGAATCAAACAGTCAGCAGGCAAAAATCATGGAATTGAGCTGTGAGGAATCATGCTGCTCAGCTGGCAATAATCAAGCAGCTGAGCAGGCAGGAATTACGCAGCACACCTGACAATTGTCAAGCAGATGACAGGCAGGAATCGTGCAGCTCAGCTGGCAATTGTCAAGCAGATGAGCAGACAGGAATCACGCAGCTCAGCAGGCCCTGATCACGTGACTGAGCATGCACTGTTCACGTGGCTGATCATACACTGATCACGTGATTGATCATGCACTGATCACTTGGATATCATGCACTGATCACGTGACTGATCATACACTGTTCACGTGTCTGACCATGCACTGATCACATGGCTGATCATACACTGCTCACGTAACTGATCATGTACTGATCACGTAATTGATCATGCACTGATCACGTGGCTGATCATGCAATGATCATGTAGCTACCATGTACTGTGACTGATCATGCGCTGATCATGTTTGCTATCATACACTGATCATGTGCCTCTGGAGGCAATAAACAAAGAGCTGAGGAGGCCCGAATCAATCAGTCAGCAGGCAAAAATCATGGAATTGAGCTGTGAGGAATCATGCTGCTCAGCTGGCAATAATCAAGCAGCTGAGCAGGCAGGAATTACACAGCACAGCTGGCAATTGTCAAGCAGATGACAGGCAGGAATCGTGCAGCTCAGCTGGCAATTGTCAAGCAGATGAGCAGACAGGAATCACGCAGCTCAGCAGGCCCTGATCACGTGACTGAGCATGCACTGTTCACCTGGCTGATCATACACTGATCATGTGATTGATCATGCACTGATCACTTGGATATCATGCACTGATCATGTGGCTGATCATACACTGTTCACGTGTCTGACCATGCACTGATCACATGGCTGATCATACACTGCTCACGTAACTGATCATGCACTGATCACGTGGCTGATCATGCAATGATCATGTAGCGACCATGTACTGGTCCCATGAGTGATCATGCACTGATCACGTAATTGATCATGCACTGATCTCGTGTCTGATCATGCACTGAACACTTGACTGATCATGCACTGATCACATGACTGATCATGCACTGATCACGTGGCTATCATGCACTGCTCACGTGGCTGATCATGCAATGATCACGCAGCTACCATGTACTGGTCACATGACTGATCATGAACTGATCACCTGGCTTATCATGCATTGATCATGTCACTGATCATGTGCTGATCATTTTTGGTGTCACACACTGATCATGTGCATCTGGAGGCAATGAACAAAGAGCTGAGTAGGCAGGAATCAGTCAGCAGGCTATAATCATGGAACTCAGGTCTGAGAAATCATGCTGCTCAGCTGGCAATAATCAAGTAGATGAGCAGGCAGGAATTACGCAGCACAGGTGGCAAATGTCAAGGAGATGACAGGCAGGAATCGTGCAGCTCAGCTGGAAATTGTCAAGCAGATGAGCAGACAGGAATCACGCAGCTCAGCAGGCCCTGTTCACGTGATTGCGCATGCACTGATCAGGTAATTGTATGCACTGCTCACGTAGCTATCATGCACTGATGACGTGGCTGATCATGCACTGATCATGTGACTGATCATGCACTTATCACGTAGCTATCTTGCACTGATCACTTGGCTGATCATACACTCATCACGGGACTGATCGTGCACTGATTACGGCGCTATCATGCATTGACTACATGACTCCACATGCACTGATCACGTGGATGATCATGCACTGATTACGTGACTGACCATGCACTGATCACGTGACTGATTATGCACTGATCACGTGGCTGATCATGCACTGATCACGTGGCTATCATGCACTGCTCATGTGGCTGATCATGCAATGATCACGTAGCTACAATGCACTGATCACGTGGCTGATCATGCAGTGATCACGCAGCTAGGATGTACTGGTCACATGACTGATCATGCACTGATCACGTAATTGATCATGCACTGATCACCTGGCTTATCATGCATTCATCATGTGACTGATCATGTGCTGATCATGTTTGGTGTCACACACTGATCATGTGCATCTGGAGGCAATGAACAAAGAGCTGAGTAGGCAGGAATCAGTCAGCAGGCTATAATCATGGAACTCAGCTCTGAGAAATCATGCTGCTCAGCTGGCAATAATCAAGTAGATGAGCAGGCAGGAATTATGCAGCACAGGTGGCAATTGTCAAGGAGATGACAGGCAGGAATCGTACAGCTCAGCTGGCAATTGTCAAGCAGATGAGCAGACAGTAATCACGCAGCTCAGCAGGCCCTGATCACGTGACTGAGCATGCACTGTTCACGTCGCTGATCACACACCTATCACGTGAATGATCATGCACTGATCACGTGGCTCTCATGCTCTGATCACGTGATTGCGCATGCACTGATCACGTAATTGTATGCACTGCTCACGTAGCTATCATGCACTGATGACGTGGCTGATCATGCACTGATCATGTGACTGATCATGCACTTATCACGTAGCTATCTTGCACTGATCACTTGGCTGATCATACACTCATCACGGGACTGATCGTGCACTGATTACGGCGCTATCATGCATTGACTACATGACTCCACATGCACTGATCACGTGGATGATCATGCACTGATTACGTGACTGACCATGCACTGATCACGTGACTGATTATGCACTGATCACGTGGCTGATCATGCACTGACCACGTGGCTATCATGCACTGCTCATGTGGCTGATCATGCAATGATCACGTAGCTACAATGTACTGGTCACGTGACTGATCATGCACTGATCACGTAATTGATCATGCACTGGTCATGTGGCTGATCATGCACTGATCACGTGGCTATCATGCACTGATCACTTGGCTGGTCATACTGATCACGTGCCTCATCATGCACTGATCACGTGGCTGATCATGCACTGATACGTGACTGATCATGCACTGATCACGTGGCAGAACATGCACTGATCACGTGGCTATAAGGCACTGCTCACGTTGCTGATCATGCAATGATCACGTAGCTACCATGTACTGGTCACATGACGGAACATGCATTGATCTCGTGACTGATAATGCACTGATCACGTGGCTTTCATGCACTACCCACGTGGCTGATCATGCAATGATCATGTAGCTACCATGTACCGGTCAAGTGACTGATCATACACCCATCAGATGACTGACCATCCACTGATAACGTGGCTATCATGCACTGTTCACGTGGCTGATCATACACTGATCACCTGCCTGGTCATGGACAGATCACGTGACTAATCATGAACTGATCACGTGGCTATCATGCACTGATCACGTGGCTGATCACACACGCATCACGTGACTGATCATGCACTGAGCACGTGGCTATCATGCACTGATCACGTGGCTATCATACACTGATCACGTGCCTAATCATGCAATGATCACATAGCTACCATGTACTGGTTACGTGACTGATCATGCACTGATCACATGGCTATCATGCACTGATCACGTGGCTGATCATGCAATGATCACGTAGCTACCATGTACTAGTCACGTGACTGATCATGCACTGATCACGTAATTGATTATGCACTGATCACGTGGCTGATTGTGCACTGATCACATGACTGATCACACACGTATCACGTGACTGATCATGCACTGATCACGTGGCTATCATGCACTGATCACGTGGATATCATGCACTGATCACGTGGCACTCATGCACTGCTCACGTGGCTTATCATGCAATGATCACGCAGCTACCATGTACTGGACACATGACTGATCCTGCACTGTTCACGTAATTGCTCATGCACTGATCACATGGCTATCATGCACTGATTACGTGGCTGATCATGCACTGATCACGTGACTGATCATGCACTGATCACGTGGCTATCATGCACTGATCACGTGGCTGATCATGGAATGATCATGTAGCTATCATGTACCGGTCACGTGACTGATCATACACGCTTCAGGTGACTGATCATGCACTGATCACGTGGCTATCATGCACTGTTCACGTGGCTGATCATACTCTGATCACCTGCCTGGTCATGCACAGATCACGTGACTAATCATGAACTGATCACCTAGCTATCATCCACTGATCTCCTGGCTGATCATACACTGATCACGTGGCTATCATGCAATGATCACGTGGCTATCATGCACTGATCACGTGGATGATCATGCACTGATACCGTGACTGAGCATGGACTGATCACATGACTATCATGTAGTGATCACATGACTTAATGGCGCTGATCATGTGACTGATCATGCACTGATCATGTTTGCTATCATACACTGATCATGTGCCTCTGGAAGCAATAAACAGAGAGCTGAGTAGGCACGAATCAAACAGTCAGCAAGCAATAATCATGGAACTCATCTGTGAGGAATCATGCTGCTCAGCTGGCAAAAATCAAGCAGCTGAGCAGGCAGGAATTACCCAGCACAGCTGGCAATTGTCAAGCAGATGACAGGCAGGAATCACGCAGCTCAGCTGGCTATTGTCAAGCAGATGAGCAGACAGTAATCACGCAGCTCAGCAGACCCTGATAACATGACTGAGCATGCACTATTCACGTGGCTGATCACACACTGATCACGTGATTGATCATGCACTGATCACTTGGATATCATGCACTGATCACGTGGCTGATCTTACACTGCTCACGTAACTGATCATGCACTGATCACGTGGCTCTCATGCACTGATCATCTCATTGCGCATGCATGATCATGTAATTATATGCACTGATCACGTGGCTATCCTGCACTGATGACGTGGCTGATCATGCACTGTTCACGTGGATGATCATACATTGATCACCTGCCTGGTCATGCACAGATCACGTGACTAATCATCAACTGATCACGTAGCTATCATCCACTGATCACCTGGCTGATCATGCACTGGTCACGTGGCTATCATGCAACGATCACGTGGCTATCATGCACTGATCACGTGGCTGGTCATGCACTGATACCGTGACTGAGCATGGACTGATCACATGACTATCATGTAGTGATCACGTGACTTAATGGCGCTGATCATGGGACTGACCCTGCGCTGATCATGTTGGATATCATACACTGATCATGTGCCTCTGGAGGCAATAAACAAAGAGCTGAGTAGGCACGAATCAAGCAGTCAGCAGGCAATAATCATGGAACTCAGCTGTGAGGAATTGATCATGCACTGATCATGTGGCTGATCATGCACTGATCACGTGGCTGATCATACACTGATCACGTGACTGATCGTGAAATGATCACGTGACTGATCATGCACTGATCACGTGGCTATCATGCACTGATCACTTGGCTGGTCATACACTGATCACGTGCCTGGTCATGCACTGATCACGTGGCTGATCATGCACTGATCACGTGACTGATCAAGCCTTGATCATGTGGCTGATCATGCACTGATCACCTGGCTATCATGCACTGCTCACGTGGCTGATCATGCAATGTTCACGCAGCTACCATGTACTGGTCACATGACTGATCATTCACTGATCACAGGACTGATCATGCACTGATCACGTGGCTGGTCATACACTGATCACGTGACTGATCATGCACTGATCACGTGGCTGATCATGCACTGATCACGTGGCTATAATGCACTGCTCACCTGGCTGATCATGCAATGATCACGCAGCTACCCTGTACTGGTCACATGACTGATATTGCGCTGATCACGTGACTGATCATGCACTGATCACGTGGCTATCATGGACTACTCACGTGGCTGATCATGCAATGTCATGTAGCTACCATGTACCTGTCACGTGACTGATCATACACCCTTCAGGTTACTGATCATGCACTGATCACGTGACTATAATGCACTGATCACGTGGCGTATCAAACAATGTTCACGTGCCTGGTCATGCACAGATCACGTGACTAATCATGAAGTAATCAGGTGCCTATAATTCACTGATCACCTGGATATCATGCACTGATTACGTGCCTGTCATGCACAGATCACGTGACTAATCATGAACTGATCACGTAGGTATCATGCACTGATCACGTGGCTGGTCATACACTGCTCATGTAGCTGATCATGCACTGATCACGTGTCTATCATGCGGTGCTCACGTGGTTGATTCTGCAATGATAAAGTTGCTAACAGCACTGGTCACGTGACTGATCATGCAATGGTAACGTAATTGATCATGCACTGATCACGTGGCTATCATGCACTGATCACATGGCTGATCATACTCTGATCATCTGCCTGGTCATGCAGAGATCACGTGACTACTCATGAAGTGATAACGTGGCTATCATGCACTGATCACGTGGATATCATGCACTGATCATGTGGCTGATAACACACGTATCAGGTGACTGATCATGCACTGATCACGTGGCTATCATGCACTGATCACGTGGCTAATCATGCAATGATCACGTAGCTACCATGTACTGGTCACATGACTGATCATACACTGATCACGTAATTGATCATGCACTGATCACGTGGCTGATCATGCACTGATCACGTGACTGATCATGCACTGATCATTTGGCTATCATGCACTGATTACTTGGCTGATCCTACACTGATCATGTGACTGATAAAGCACTGATCATCTGGCTATCATGCACTCATTACCTGGCATTCTTGCACTGATCCCGTGGTTGATCATACACTGACCACGAGACTGATCATGCACTGATCACGTCTATATCATGCACTGATCACGTGGATGATCATACACTGATCATGTGACAGATCATGCAGTGATCACGTGGCTATCATGCACTGATCAAGTGGCTGATCATATTATGCTCCCGAAACATATCATGCACTGATCACGTGGCTGTCATGCACTGATCACGTGACTGATCATGCAGTGATCACATGGCTCTCATGCACTGATTACTTGGCTGGTCATACACTGAACACGTGCCTGGTCATGCACTGATCAGTGGCTGATCATGCACTGATCACGTAATATATCATGCACTGATCATGTGGCTGATCATGCACTGCTCACGTGTCTGACCATGCACTGATCACGTGGCTGATCATACACTGCTCACATAACTGATCATGCACTGATCACGTGGCTATCATGCACTGATCACGTGGCTGATCCTGCAATGATCACGTAGCTAACATGTACTGGTCACGTGATTGATCATGCAATGGTAAAGTAATTGATCATGCACTGATCACGTGGCTGATCACACACGTATCACGTGACTGATCATGTACTGATCACGTGGCTATCATGCACTGATCACGTGGCTATCATGCACTGATATCATGCACTGATCACGTGGCTGATCACACACGTATCACGTGACTGATCATGCACTGATCAGGTGACTATCATGCACTGATCACGTGGCTATCATGCACTGATCACGTGGCTGATCATGCAAAGATCACGTAGCTACCATGTACTGGTCATGTGACTGATCATGCACTAATCACGTAATTGATCCTGCACTGATCACGTGGCTCACCACGCACTGATCACCTGGCTGATCACACACGTATCACGTGACTGATCATGTACAGATCACGTGACTAATCATGAAGTGATCACGTGGCTATCCTGTACTGATCACGTGGATATCATGCACTGATCACGTGGCAATCATGCACTGATCACGTGGCTGATCATGCACTGATCATGTGGCTGATCATGCACTGATCATGTGACTGATCATGCACTGATCACGTGACGGATCATGCACTGATCACGTGACGGATCATGCACTGATCATGTGACTGATCATGGGCTCATCATGTTTGCTATCATACACTGATCATGTGCCTCTGGAGGCAATAAACAAAGAGCTGAGTAGGCACGAATCATACAGTCAGCAGGCAATAATCATTGAACTCAGGTGTGAGGAATCATGCTGCTCAGCTGGCAATAATCAAGCAGCTGAGCAGGCAGGAATTACGCAGCACAGCTGGGAATTGTCAAGCAGATGACAGGCAGGAATCGTGCAGCTCCGCTGGCAATTGTCAAGCAGATGAGCAGACAGTAATCACGCAGCTCAGCAGGCCCTGATCACGTGACTGAGCATGCACTGTTCACGTGGCTGATCATACACTGATCACTTGATTGATCATGCACTGATCACTTGGATATCATGCACTGATCACGTGGCTGATCACACACGTATCACATGACTGATCATGCACTGGTCACGAGGCTATCATGAACTAATCACGTGGCTATCATTCACTGATCACGTGGATATCATGCACTGATCACGTGGCTGATCACACACGTATCACATGACTGATCATGCACTGATCACGTGGCTGATCATGCAGTGATCACGTAGCTACCATGTACTGGTCACGTGACTGATCATGCACTGATCATGTAGTTGATCATGCACTGATCACGTGGCTGATCATGCACTGAACACGTGAATAATCATGCACTGATCACGTGACTGATCATGCACTGATCACGTGGCTATCATGCACTGCTAACTTGGAAGATCATGCAATGATCACGCAGCTACCATGTACTGGTCACGTGACTGATCATGCACTGATGACGTAATTGATCATGCACTCATCATGTGGCTGATCATGCACTGATCACGTGACTGATCATGCACTGATCACGTGACTGATCATGCACTGATCACGTGGCTATCATGCACTGATTACTTGGCTGGTCATACACTGATCATGCAGCTACCATGTACTGGTCACGTGACTGATCATGCACTGATGACGTAATTGATCATGCACTCATCATGTGGCTGATCATGCACTGATCACGTGACTGATCATGCACTGATCACGTGGCTGATCATGCACTGATCACGTGGCTATCATGCACTTATCACATGGCAGGTCATACACTGATCATATAGCTACCATGTACCGGTCACGTGAATGATCATACACCCATCAGGTGACTGATCATGCACTGATCACGTGGCTATCATGCACTGACCGCGAGACTGAAAATGCACTGATCACGTCTAATCATGCACTGATCACATGACTGCCCATGCACTGATCATGTGGATGATCATACACTTATCATGTGACAGATCATGCACTGATCACGTGGCTGATCATGCACTGATACCGTGACTGAGCATGGACTGATCACATGACTATCATGGAGTGATCACGTGACTTAATGGCGCTGATCATGTGACTGATCATGCGATGATCATGTTTGCTATCATACACTGATCATGTGCCTCTGGAGGCAATAAACAAAGAGCTGAGTAGGCACGAATCAAACAGTCAGCAGGCAATAATCATGGAACTCAGCTGTGAGGAATCATGTTGCTCAGCTGGCAATAATCAAGCAGCTGAGCAGGCAGGAATTACGCAGCACAGCTGGCAATTGTCAAGCAGATGACAGGCAGGAATCGTGCAGCTCAGCCGGCAATTGTCAAGCAGATGAGCAGACAGTAATCACGCAGCTCAGCAGGCCCTGATCACGTGACTGAGCATGCACTGTTCACGTCGCTGATCACACACCTATCACGTGAATGATCATGCACTGATCACGTGGCTCTCATGCTCTGATCACGTGATTGCGCATGCACTGATCACGTAATTGTATGCACTGCTCACGTAGCTATCATGCACTGATGACGTGGCTGATCATGCACTGATCATGTGACTGATCATGCACTGATCACGTAGCTATCTTGCACTGATCACTTGGCTGATCATACACTCATCACGGGACTGATCATGCACTGATTACGGCGCTATCATGCATTGACTACATGACTCCACATGTATTGATCACGTGGATGATCATGCACTGATTACGTGACTGACCATGCACTGATCACGTGACTGATTATGCACTGATCACGTGGCTGATCATGCACTGATCACGTGGCTATCATGCACTGCTCATGTGGCTGATCATGCAATGATCACGTAGCTACAATGTACTGGTCACGTGACTGATCATGCACTGATCACGTAATTGATCATGCACTGGTCATGTGGCTGATCATGCACTGATCACGTGGCTATCATGCACTGATCACTTGGCTGGTCATACTGATCACGTGCCTCATCATGCACTGATCACGTGGCTGATCATGCACTGATACGTGACTGATCATGCACTGATCACGTGGCAGAACATGCACTGATCACGTGGCTATAAGGCACTGCTCACGTTGCTGATCATGCAATGATCACGTAGCTACCATGTACTGGTCACATGACGGAACATGCATTGATCTCGTGACTGATAATGCACTGATCACGTGGCTTTCATGCACTACCCACGTGGCTGATCATGCAATGATCATGTAGCTACCATGTACCGGTCAAGTGACTGATCATACACCCATCAGATGACTGACCATCCACTGATAACGTGGCTATCATGCACTGTTCACGTGGCTGATCATACACTGATCACCTGCCTGGTCATGGACAGATCACGTGACTAATCATGAACTGATCACGTGGCTATCATGCACTGATCACGTGGCTGATCACACACGCATCACGTGACTGATCATGCACTGAGCACGTGGCTATCATGCACTGATCACGTGGCTATCATACACTGATCACGTGCCTAATCATGCAATGATCACATAGCTACCATGTACTGGTTACGTGACTGATCATGCACTGATCACATGGCTATCATGCACTGATCACGTGGCTGATCATGCAATGATCACGTAGCTACCATGTACTGGTCACGTGACTGATCATGCACTGATCACGTAATTGATTATGCACTGATCACGTGGCTGATTGTGCACTGATCACATGACTGATCACACACGTATCACGTGACTGATCATGCACTGATCACGTGGCTATCATGCACTGATCACGTGGATATCATGCACTGATCACGTGGCACTCATGCACTGCTCACGTGGCTTATCATGCAATGATCACGCAGCTACCATGTACTGGACACATGACTGATCCTGCACTGTTCACGTAATTGCTCATGCACTGATCACATGGCTATCATGCACTGATTACGTGGCTGATCATGCACTGATCACGTGACTGATCATGCACTGATCACGTGGCTATCATGCACTGATCACGTGGCTGATCATGGAATGATCATGTAGCTATCATGTACCGGTCACGTGACTGATCATACACGCTTCAGGTGACTGATCATGCACTGATCACGTGGCTATCATGCACTGTTCACGTGGCTGATCATACTCTGATCACCTGCCTGGTCATGCACAGATCACGTGACTAATCATGAACTGATCACCTAGCTATCATCCACTGATCTCCTGGCTGATCATACACTGATCACGTGGCTATCATGCAATGATCACGTGGCTATCATGCACTGATCACGTGGATGATCATGCACTGATACCGTGACTGAGCATGGACTGATCACATGACTATCATGTAGTGATCACATGACTTAATGGCGCTGATCATGTGACTGATCATGCACTGATCATGTTTGCTATCATACACTGATCATGTGCCTCTGGAAGCAATAAACAGAGAGCTGAGTAGGCACGAATCAAACAGTCAGCAAGCAATAATCATGGAACTCATCTGTGAGGAATCATGCTGCTCAGCTGGCAAAAATCAAGCAGCTGAGCAGGCAGGAATTACCCAGCACAGCTGGCAATTGTCAAGCAGATGACAGGCAGGAATCACGCAGCTCAGCTGGCTATTGTCAAGCAGATGAGCAGACAGTAATCACGCAGCTCAGCAGACCCTGATAACGTGACTGAGCATGCACTATTCACGTGGCTGATCACACACTGATCACGTGATTGATCATGCACTGATCACTTGGATATCATGCACTGATCACGTGGCTGATCTTACACTGCTCACGTAACTGATCATGCACTGATCACGTGGCTCTCATGCACTGATCATCTCATTGCGCATGCATGATCATGTAATTATATGCACTGATCACGTGGCTATCCTGCACTGATGACGTGGCTGATCATGCACTGTTCACGTGGATGATCATACATTGATCACCTGCCTGGTCATGCACAGATCACGTGACTAATCATCAACTGATCACGTAGCTATCATCCACTGATCACCTGGCTGATCATGCACTGGTCACGTGGCTATCATGCAACGATCACGTGGCTATCATGCACTGATCACGTGGCTGGTCATGCACTGATACCGTGACTGAGCATGGACTGATCACATGACTATCATGTAGTGATCACGTGACTTAATGGCGCTGATCATGGGACTGACCCTGCGCTGATCATGTTGGATATCATACACTGATCATGTGCCTCTGGAGGCAATAAACAAAGAGCTGAGTAGGCACGAATCAAACAGTCAGCAGGCAATAATCATGGAACTCAGCTGTGAGGAATTGATCATGCACTGATCATGTGGCTGATCATGCACTGATCACGTGGCTGATCATACACTGATCACGTGACTGATCGTGAAATGATCACGTGACTGATCATGCACTGATCACGTGGCTATCATGCACTGATCACTTGGCTGGTCATACACTGATCACGTGCCTGGTCATGCACTGATCACGTGGCTGATCATGCACTGATCACGTGACTGATCAAGCCTTGATCATGTGGCTGATCATGCACTGATCACCTGGCTATCATGCACTGCTCACGTGGCTGATCATGCAATGTTCACGCAGCTACCATGTACTGGTCACATGACTGATCATTCACTGATCACGGGACTGATCATGCACTGATCACGTGGCTGGTCATACACTGATCACGTGACTGATCATGCACTGATCACGTGGCTGATCATGCACTGATCACGTGGCTATAATGCACTGCTCACCTGGCTGATCATGCAATGATCACGCAGCTACCCTGTACTGGTCTCATGACTGATATTGCGCTGATCACGTGACTGATCATGCACTGATCACGTGGCTATCATGGACTACTCACGTGGCTGATCATGCAATGTCATGTAGCTACCATGTACCTGTCACGTGACTGATCATACACCCTTCAGGTTACTGATCATGCACTGATCACGTGACTATAATGCACTGATCACGTGGCGTATCAAACAATGTTCACGTGCCTGGTCATGCACAGATCACGTGACTAATCATGAAGTAATCAGGTGCCTATAATTCACTGATCACCTGGATATCATGCACTGATTACGTGCCTGTCATGCACAGATCACGTGACTAATCATGAACTGATCACGTAGGTATCATGCACTGATCACGTGGCTGGTCATACACTGCTCATGTAGCTGATCATGCACTGATCACGTGTCTATCATGCGGTGCTCACGTGGTTGATTCTGCAATGATAAAGTTGCTAACAGCACTGGTCACGTGACTGATCATGCAATGGTAACGTAATTGATCATGCACTGATCACGTGGCTATCATGCACTGATCACATGGCTGATCATACACTGATCATCTGCCTGGTCATGCAGAGATCACGTGACTACTCATGAAGTGATAACGTGGCTATCATGCACTGATCACGTGGATATCATGCACTGATCATGTGGCTGATAACACACGTATCAGGTGACTGATCATGCACTGATCACGTGGCTATCATGCACTGATCACGTGGCTAATCATGCAATGATCACGTAGCTACCATGTACTGGTCACATGACTGATCATACACTGATCACGTAATTGATCATGCACTGATCACGTGGCTGATCATGCACTGATCACGTGACTGATCATGCACTGATCATTTGGCTATCATGCACTGATTACTTGGCTGATCCTACACTGATCATGTGACTGATAAAGCACTGATCATCTGGCTATCATGCACTCATTACCTGGCATTCTTGCACTGATCCCGTGGTTGATCATACACTGACCACGAGACTGATCATGCACTGATCACGTCTATATCATGCACTGATCACGTGGATGATCATACACTGATCATGTGACAGATCATGCAGTGATCACGTGGCTATCATGCACTGATCAAGTGGCTGATCATATTATGCTCCCGAAACATATCATGCACTGATCACGTGGCTGTCATGTACTGATCACGTGACTGATCATGCAGTGATCACATGGCTCTCATGCACTGATTACTTGGCTGGTCATACACTGAACACGTGCCTGGTCATGCACTGATCAGTGGCTGATCATGCACTGATCACGTAATATATCATGCACTGATCATGTGGCTGATCATGCACTGCTCACGTGTCTGACCATGCACTGATCACGTGGCTGATCATACACTGCTCACATAACTGATCATGCACTGATCACGTGGCTATCATGCACTGATCACGTGGCTGATCCTGCAATGATCACGTAGCTAACATGTACTGGTCACGTGATTGATCATGCAATGGTAAAGTAATTGATCATGCACTGATCACGTGGCTGATCACACACGTATCACGTGACTGATCATGTACTGATCACGTGGCTATCATGCACTGATCACGTGGCTATCATGCACTGATATCATGCACTGATCACGTGGCTGATCACACACGTATCACGTGACTGATCATGCACTGATCAGGTGACTATCATGCACTGATCACGTGGCTATCATGCACTGATCACGTGGCTGATCATGCAAAGATCACGTAGCTACCATGTACTGGTCATGTGACTGATCATGCACTAATCACGTAATTGATCCTGCACTGATCACGTGGCTCACCACGCACTGATCACCTGGCTGATCACACACGTATCACGTGACTGATCATGTACAGATCACGTGACTAATCATGAAGTGATCACGTGGCTATCCTGTACTGATCACGTGGATATCATGCACTGATCACGTGGCAATCATGCACTGATCACGTGGCTGATCATGCACTGATCATGTGGCTGATCATGCACTGATCATGTGACTGATCATGCACTGATCACGTGACGGATCATGCACTGATCACGTGACGGATCATGCACTGATCATGTGACTGATCATGCGCTCATCATGTTTGCTATCATACACTGATCATGTGCCTCTGGAGGCAATAAACAAAGAGCTGAGTAGGCACGAATCATACAGTCAGCAGGCAATAATCATTGAACTCAGGTGTGAGGAATCATGCTGCTCAGCTGGCAATAATCAAGCAGCTGAGCAGGCAGGAATTACGCAGCACAGCTGGGAATTGTCAAGCAGATGACAGGCAGGAATCGTGCAGCTCCGCTGGCAATTGTCAAGCAGATGAGCAGACAGTAATCACGCAGCTCAGCAGGCCCTGATCACGTGACTGAGCATGCACTGTTCACGTGGCTGATCATACACTGATCACTTGATTGATCATGCACTGATCACTTGGATATCATGCACTGATCACGTGGCTGATCACACACGTATCACATGACTGATCATGCACTGGTCACGAGGCTATCATGAACTAATCACGTGGCTATCATTCACTGATCACGTGGATATCATGCACTGATCACGTGGCTGATCACACACGTATCACATGACTGATCATGCACTGATCACGTGGCTGATCATGCAGTGATCACGTAGCTACCATGTACTGGTCACGTGACTGATCATGCACTGATCATGTAGTTGATCATGCACTGATCACGTGGCTGATCATGCACTGAACACGTGAATAATCATGCACTGATCACGTGACTGATCATGCACTGATCACGTGGCTATCATGCACTGCTAACTTGGATGATCATGCAATGATCACGCAGCTACCATGTACTGGTCACGTGACTGATCATGCACTGATGACGTAATTGATCATGCACTCATCATGTGGCTGATCATGCACTGATCACGTGACTGATCATGCACTAATCACGTGACTGATCATGCACTGATCACGTGGCTATCATGCACTGATTACTTGGCTGGTCATACACTGATCATGCAGCTACCATGTACTGGTCACGTGACTGATCATGCACTGATGACGTAATTGATCATGCACTCATCATGTGGCTGATCATGCACTGATCACGTGACTGATCATGCACTGATCACGTGGCTGATCATGCACTGATCACGTGGCTATCATGCACTTATCACATGGCAGGTCATACACTGATCATATAGCTACCATGTACCGGTCACGTGAATGATCATACACCCATCAGGTGACTGATCATGCACTGATCACGTGGCTATCATGCACTGACCGCGAGACTGAAAATGCACTGATCACGTCTAATCATGCACTGATCACATGACTGCCCATGCACTGATCATGTGGATGATCATACACTTATCATGTGACAGATCATGCACTGATCACGTGGCTGATCATGCACTGATACCGTGACTGAGCATGGACTGATCACATGACTATCATGGAGTGATCACGTGACTTAATGGCGCTGATCATGTGACTGATCATGCGATGATCATGTTTGCTATCATACACTGATCATGTGCCTCTGGAGGCAATAAACAAAGAGCTGAGTAGGCACGAATCAAACAGTCAGCAGGCAATAATCATGGAACTCAGCTGTGAGGAATCATGTTGCTCAGCTGGCAATAATCAAGCAGCTGAGCAGGCAGGAATTACGCAGCACAGCTAGCAATTGTCAAGCAGATGACAGGCAGGAATCGTGCAGCTCAGCTGGCAATTGTCAAGCAGATGAGCAGACAGTAATCACGCAGCTCAGCAGGCCCTGATCACGTGACTGAGCATGCACTATTCACGTGGCTGATCATACACTTATCACGTGACTGATCATGCACTGATCACTTGGATATCATGCACTGATCACGTGGCTGATCATGCAGTGATCACGCAGCTAGGATGTACTGGTCACATGACTGATCATGCACTGATCACGTAATTGATCATGCACTGATCACCTGGCTTATCATGCATTCATCATGTGACTGATCATGTGCTGATCATGTTTGGTGTCACACACTGATCATGTGCATCTGGAGGCAATGAACAAAGAGCTGAGTAGGCAGGAATCAGTCAGCAGGCTATAATCATGGAACTCAGCTCTGAGAAATCATGCTGCTCAGCTGGCAATAATCAAGTAGATGAGCAGGCAGGAATTATGCAGCACAGGTGGCAATTGTCAAGGAGATGACAGGCAGGAATCGTACAGCTCAGCTGGCAATTGTCAAGCAGATGAGCAGACAGTAATCACGCAGCTCAGCAGGCCCTGATCACGTGACTGAGCATGCACTGTTCACGTCGCTGATCACACACCTATCACGTGAATGATCATGCACTGATCACGTGGCTCTCATGCTCTGATCACGTGATTGTGCATGCACTGATCACGTAATTGTATGCACTGCTCACGTAGCTATCATGCACTGATGACGTGGCTGATCATGCACTGATCATGTGACTGATCATGCACTTATCACGTAGCTATCTTGCACTGATCACTTGGCTGATCATACACTCATCACGGGACTGATCGTGCACTGATTACGGCGCTATCATGCATTGACTACATGACTCCACATGCACTGATCACGTGGATGATCATGCACTGATTACGTGACTGACCATGCACTGATCACGTGACTGATTATGCACTGATCACGTGGCTGATCATGCACTGATCACGTGGCTATCATGCACTGCTCATGTGGCTGATCATTAAATGATCACGTAGCTACAATGTACTGGTCACGTGACTGATCATGCACTGATCACGTAATTGATCATGCACTGGTCATGTGGCTGATCGTGCACTGATCACGTGGCTATCATGCACTGATCACTTGGCTGGTCATACTGATCACGTGCCTCATCATGCACTGATCACGTGGCTGATCATGCACTGATACGTGACTGATCATGCACTGATCACGTGGCAGAACATGCACTGATCACGTGGCTATCATGCACTGCTCATGTGGCTGATCATGCAATGATCACGTAGCTACAATGTACTGGTCACGTGACTGATCATGCACTGATCACGTAATTGATCATGCACTGGTCATGTGGCTGATCGTGCACTGATCACGTGGCTATCATGCACTGATCACTTGGCTGGTCATACTGATCACGTGCCTCATCATGCACTGATCACGTGGCTGATCATGCACTGATACGTGACTGATCATGCACTGATCACGTGGCAGAACATGCACTGATCACGTGGCTATAAGGCACTGCTCACGTTGCTGATCATGCAATGATCACGTAGCTACCATGTACTGGTCACATGACGGAACATGCATTGATCTCGTGACTGATAATGCACTGATCACGTGGCTTTCATGCACTACCCACGTGGCTGATCATGCAATGATCATGTAGCTACCATGTACCGGTCAAGTGACTGATCATACACCCATCAGATGACTGACCATCCACTGATAACGTGGCTATCATGCACTGTTCACGTGGCTGATCATACACTGATCACCTGCCTGGTCATGGACAGATCACGTGACTAATCATGAACTGATCACGTGGCTATCATGCACTGATCACGTGGCTGATCACACACGCATCACGTGACTGATCATGCACTGAGCACGTGGCTATCATGCACTGATCACGTGGCTATCATACACTGATCACGTGCCTAATCATGCAATGATCACATAGCTACCATGTACTGGTTACGTGACTGATCATGCACTGATCACATGGCTATCATGCACTGATCACGTGGCTGATCATGCAATGATCACGTAGCTACCATGTACTGGTCACGTGACTGATCATGCACTGATCACGTAATTGATTATGCACTGATCACGTGGCTGATTGTGCACTGATCACATGACTGATCACACACGTATCACGTGACTGATCATGCACTGATCACGTGGCTATCATGCACTGATCACGTGGATATCATGCACTGATCACGTGGCACTCATGCACTGCTCACGTGGCTTATCATGCAATGATCACGCAGCTACCATGTACTGGACACATGACTGATCCTGCACTGTTCACGTAATTGCTCATGCACTGATCACATGGCTATCATGCACTGATTACGTGGCTGATCATGCACTGATCACGTGACTGATCATGCACTGATCACGTGGCTATCATGCACTGATCACGTGGCTGATCATGGAATGATCATGTAGCTATCATGTACCGGTCACGTGACTGATCATACACGCTTCAGGTGACTGATCATGCACTGATCACGTGGCTATCATGCACTGTTCACGTGGCTGATCATACTCTGATCACCTGCCTGGTCATGCACAGATCACGTGACTAATCATGAACTGATCACCTAGCTATCATCCACTGATCTCCTGGCTGATCATACACTGATCACGTGGCTATCATGCAATGATCACGTGGCTATCATGCACTGATCACGTGGATGATCATGCACTGATACCGTGACTGAGCATGGACTGATCACATGACTATCATGTAGTGATCACATGACTTAATGGCGCTGATCATGTGACTGATCATGCACTGATCATGTTTGCTATCATACACTGATCATGTGCCTCTGGAAGCAATAAACAGAGAGCTGAGTAGGCACGAATCAAACAGTCAGCAAGCAATAATCATGGAACTCATCTGTGAGGAATCATGCTGCTCAGCTGGCAAAAATCAAGCAGCTGAGCAGGCAGGAATTACCCAGCACAGCTGGCAATTGTCAAGCAGATGACAGGCAGGAATCACGCAGCTCAGCTGGCTATTGTCAAGCAGATGAGCAGACAGTAATCACGCAGCTCAGCAGACCCTGATAACGTGACTGAGCATGCACTATTCACGTGGCTGATCACACACTGATCACGTGATTGATCATGCACTGATCACTTGGATATCATGCACTGATCACGTGGCTGATCTTACACTGCTCACGTAACTGATCATGCACTGATCACGTGGCTCTCATGCACTGATCATCTCATTGCGCATGCATGATCATGTAATTATATGCACTGATCACGTGGCTATCCTGCACTGATGACGTGGCTGATCATGCACTGTTCACGTGGATGATCATACATTGATCACCTGCCTGGTCATGCACAGATCACGTGACTAATCATCAACTGATCACGTAGCTATCATCCACTGATCACCTGGCTGATCATGCACTGGTCACGTGGCTATCATGCAACGATCACGTGGCTATCATGCACTGATCACGTGGCTGGTCATGCACTGATACCGTGACTGAGCATGGACTGATCACATGACTATCATGTAGTGATCACGTGACTTAATGGCGCTGATCATGGGACTGACCCTGCGCTGATCATGTTGGATATCATACACTGATCATGTGCCTCTGGAGGCAATAAACAAAGAGCTGAGTAGGCACGAATCAAACAGTCAGCAGGCAATAATCATGGAACTCAGCTGTGAGGAATTGATCATGCACTGATCATGTGGCTGATCATGCACTGATCACGTGGCTGATCATACACTGATCACGTGACTGATCGTGAAATGATCACGTGACTGATCATGCACTGATCACGTGGCTATCATGCACTGATCACTTGGCTGGTCATACACTGATCACGTGCCTGGTCATGCACTGATCACGTGGCTGATCATGCACTGATCACGTGACTGATCAAGCCTTGATCATGTGGCTGATCATGCACTGATCACCTGGCTATCATGCACTGCTCACGTGGCTGATCATGCAATGTTCACGCAGCTACCATGTACTGGTCACATGACTGATCATTCACTGATCACGGGACTGATCATGCACTGATCACGTGGCTGGTCATACACTGATCACGTGACTGATCATGCACTGATCACGTGGCTGATCATGCACTGATCACGTGGCTATAATGCACTGCTCACCTGGCTGATCATGCAATGATCACGCAGCTACCCTGTACTGGTCACATGACTGATATTGCGCTGATCACGTGACTGATCATGCACTGATCACGTGGCTATCATGGACTACTCACGTGGCTGATCATGCAATGTCATGTAGCTACCATGTACCTGTCACGTGACTGATCATACACCCTTCAGGTTACTGATCATGCACTGATCACGTGACTATAATGCACTGATCACGTGGCGTATCAAACAATGTTCACGTGCCTGGTCATGCACAGATCACGTGACTAATCATGAAGTAATCAGGTGCCTATAATTCACTGATCACCTGGATATCATGCACTGATTACGTGCCTGTCATGCACAGATCACGTGACTAATCATGAACTGATCACGTAGGTATCATGCACTGATCACGTGGCTGGTCATACACTGCTCATGTAGCTGATCATGCACTGATCACGTGTCTATCATGCGGTGCTCACGTGGTTGATTCTGCAATGATAAAGTTGCTAACAGCACTGGTCACGTGACTGATCATGCAATGGTAACGTAATTGATCATGCACTGATCACGTGGCTATCATGCACTGATCACATGGCTGATCATACACTGATCATCTGCCTGGTCATGCAGAGATCACGTGACTACTCATGAAGTGATAACGTGGCTATCATGCACTGATCACGTGGATATCATGCACTGATCATGTGGCTGATAACACACGTATCAGGTGACTGATCATGCACTGATCACGTGGCTATCATGCACTGATCACGTGGCTAATCATGCAATGATCACGTAGCTACCATGTACTGGTCACATGACTGATCATACACTGATCACGTAATTGATCATGCACTGATCACGTGGCTGATCATGCACTGATCACGTGACTGATCATGCACTGATCATTTGGCTATCATGCACTGATTACTTGGCTGATCCTACACTGATCATGTGACTGATAAAGCACTGATCATCTGGCTATCATGCACTCATTACCTGGCATTCTTGCACTGATCCCGTGGTTGATCATACACTGACCACGAGACTGATCATGCACTGATCACGTCTATATCATGCACTGATCACGTGGATGATCATACACTGATCATGTGACAGATCATGCAGTGATCACGTGGCTATCATGCACTGATCAAGTGGCTGATCATATTATGCTCCCGAAACATATCATGCACTGATCACGTGGCTGTCATGCACTGATCACGTGACTGATCATGCAGTGATCACATGGCTCTCATGCACTGATTACTTGGCTGGTCATACACTGAACACGTGCCTGGTCATGCACTGATCAGTGGCTGATCATGCACTGATCACGTAATATATCATGCACTGATCATGTGGCTGATCATGCACTGCTCACGTGTCTGACCATGCACTGATCACGTGGCTGATCATACACTGCTCACATAACTGATCATGCACTGATCACGTGGCTATCATGCACTGATCACGTGGCTGATCCTGCAATGATCACGTAGCTAACATGTACTGGTCACGTGATTGATCATGCAATGGTAAAGTAATTGATCATGCACTGATCACGTGGCTGATCACACACGTATCACGTGACTGATCATGTACTGATCACGTGGCTATCATGCACTGATCACGTGGCTATCATGCACTGATATCATGCACTGATCACGTGGCTGATCACACACGTATCACGTGACTGATCATGCACTGATCAGGTGACTATCATGCACTGATCACGTGGCTATCATGCACTGATCACGTGGCTGATCATGCAAAGATCACGTAGCTACCATGTACTGGTCATGTGACTGATCATGCACTAATCACGTAATTGATCCTGCACTGATCACGTGGCTCACCACGCACTGATCACCTGGCTGATCACACACGTATCACGTGACTGATCATGTACAGATCACGTGACTAATCATGAAGTGATCACGTGGCTATCCTGTACTGATCACGTGGATATCATGCACTGATCACGTGGCAATCATGCACTGATCACGTGGCTGATCATGCACTGATCATGTGGCTGATCATGCACTGATCATGTGACTGATCATGCACTGATCACGTGACGGATCATGCACTGATCACGTGACGGATCATGCACTGATCATGTGACTGATCATGCGCTCATCATGTTTGCTATCATACACTGATCATGTGCCTCTGGAGGCAATAAACAAAGAGCTGAGTAGGCACGAATCATACAGTCAGCAGGCAATAATCATTGAACTCAGGTGTGAGGAATCATGCTGCTCAGCTGGCAATAATCAAGCAGCTGAGCAGGCAGGAATTACGCAGCACAGCTGGGAATTGTCAAGCAGATGACAGGCAGGAATCGTGCAGCTCCGCTGGCAATTGTCAAGCAGATGAGCAGACAGTAATCACGCAGCTCAGCAGGCCCTGATCACGTGACTGAGCATGCACTGTTCACGTGGCTGATCATACACTGATCACTTGATTGATCATGCACTGATCACTTGGATATCATGCACTGATCACGTGGCTGATCACACACGTATCACATGACTGATCATGCACTGGTCACGAGGCTATCATGAACTAATCACGTGGCTATCATTCACTGATCACGTGGATATCATGCACTGATCACGTGGCTGATCACACACGTATCACATGACTGATCATGCACTGATCACGTGGCTGATCATGCAGTGATCACGTAGCTACCATGTACTGGTCACGTGACTGATCATGCACTGATCATGTAGTTGATCATGCACTGATCACGTGGCTGATCATGCACTGAACACGTGAATAATCATGCACTGATCACGTGACTGATCATGCACTGATCACGTGGCTATCATGCACTGCTAACTTGGATGATCATGCAATGATCACGCAGCTACCATGTACTGGTCACGTGACTGATCATGCACTGATGATGTAATTGATCATGCACTCATCATGTGGCTGATCATGCACTGATCACGTGACTGATCATGCACTGATCACGTGACTGATCATGCACTGATCACGTGGCTATCATGCACTGATTACTTGGCTGGTCATACACTGATCATGCAGCTACCATGTACTGGTCACGTGACTGATCATGCACTGATGACGTAATTGATCATGCACTCATCATGTGGCTGATCATGCACTGATCACGTGACTGATCATGCACTGATCACGTGGCTGATCATGCACTGATCACGTGGCTATCATGCACTTATCACATGGCAGGTCATACACTGATCATATAGCTACCATGTACCGGTCACGTGAATGATCATACACCCATCAGGTGACTGATCATGCACTGATCACGTGGCTATCATGCACTGACCGCGAGACTGAAAATGCACTGATCACGTCTAATCATGCACTGATCACATGACTGCCCATGCACTGATCATGTGGATGATCATACACTTATCATGTGACAGATCATGCACTGATCACGTGGCTGATCATGCACTGATACCGTGACTGAGCATGGACTGATCACATGACTATCATGGAGTGATCACGTGACTTAATGGCGCTGATCATGTGACTGATCATGCGATGATCATGTTTGCTATCATACACTGATCATGTGCCTCTGGAGGCAATAAACAAAGAGCTGAGTAGGCACGAATCAAACAGTCAGCAGGCAATAATCATGGAACTCAGCTGTGAGGAATCATGTTGCTCAGCTGGCAATAATCAAGCAGCTGAGCAGGCAGGAATTACGCAGCACAGCTGGCAATTGTCAAGCAGATGACAGGCAGGAATCGTGCAGCTCAGCTGGCAATTGTCAAGCAGATGAGCAGACAGTAATCACGCAGCTCAGCAGGCCCTGATCACGTGACTGAGCATGCACTATTCACGTGGCTGATCATACACTTATCACGTGATTGATCATGCACTGATCACTTGGATATCATGCACTGATCACGTGGCTGATCATGCAGTGATCACGCAGCTAGGATGTACTGGTCACATGACTGATCATGCACTGATCACGTAATTGATCATGCACTGATCACCTGGCTTATCATGCATTCATCATGTGACTGATCATGTGCTGATCATGTTTGGTGTCACACACTGATCATGTGCATCTGGAGGCAATGAACAAAGAGCTGAGTAGGCAGGAATCAGTCAGCAGGCTATAATCATGGAACTCAGCTCTGAGAAATCATGCTGCTCAGCTGGCAATAATCAAGTAGATGAGCAGGCAGGAATTATGCAGCACAGGTGGCAATTGTCAAGGAGATGACAGGCAGGAATCGTACAGCTCAGCTGGCAATTGTCAAGCAGATGAGCAGACAGTAATCACGCAGCTCAGCAGGCCCTGATCACGTGACTGAGCATGCACTGTTCACGTCGCTGATCACACACCTATCACGTGAATGATCATGCACTGATCACGTGGCTCTCATGCTCTGATCACGTGATTGCGCATGCACTGATCACGTAATTGTATGCACTGCTCACGTAGCTATCATGCACTGATGACGTGGCTGATCATGCACTGATCATGTGACTGATCATGCACTTATCACGTAGCTATCTTGCACTGATCACTTGGCTGATCATACACTCATCACGGGACTGATCGTGCACTGATTACGGCGCTATCATGCATTGACTACATGACTCCACATGCACTGATCACGTGGATGATCATGCACTGATTACGTGACTGACCATGCACTGATCACGTGACTGATTATGCACTGATCACGTGGCTGATCATGCACTGATCACGTGGCTATCATGCACTGCTCATGTGGCTGATCATGCAATGATCACGTAGCTACAATGTACTGGTCACGTGACTGATCATGCACTGATCACGTAATTGATCATGCACTGGTCATGTGGCTGATCGTGCACTGATCACGTGGCTATCATGCACTGATCACTTGGCTGGTCATACTGATCACGTGCCTCATCATGCACTGATCACGTGGCTGATCATGCACTGATACGTGACTGATCATGCACTGATCACGTGGCAGAACATGCACTGATCACGTGGCTATAAGGCACTGCTCACGTTGCTGATCATGCAATGATCACGTAGCTACCATGTACTGGTCACATGACGGAACATGCATTGATCTCGTGACTGATAATGCACTGATCACGTGGCTTTCATGCACTACCCACGTGGCTGATCATGCAATGATCATGTAGCTACCATGTACCGGTCAAGTGACTGATCATACACCCATCAGATGACTGACCATCCACTGATAACGTGGCTATCATGCACTGTTCACGTGGCTGATCATACACTGATCACCTGCCTGGTCATGGACAGATCACGTGACTAATCATGAACTGATCACGTGGCTATCATGCACTGATCACGTGGCTGATCACACACGCATCACGTGACTGATCATGCACTGAGCACGTGGCTATCATGCACTGATCACGTGGCTATCATACACTGATCACGTGCCTAATCATGCAATGATCACATAGCTACCATGTACTGGTTACGTGACTGATCATGCACTGATCACATGGCTATCATGCACTGATCACGTGGCTGATCATGCAATGATCACGTAGCTACCATGTACTGGTCACGTGACTGATCATGCACTGATCACGTAATTGATTATGCACTGATCACGTGGCTGATTGTGCACTGATCACATGACTGATCACACACGTATCACGTGACTGATCATGCACTGATCACGTGGCTATCATGCACTGATCACGTGGATATCATGCACTGATCACGTGGCACTCATGCACTGCTCACGTGGCTTATCATGCAATGATCACGCAGCTACCATGTACTGGACACATGACTGATCCTGCACTGTTCACGTAATTGCTCATGCACTGATCACATGGCTATCATGCACTGATTACGTGGCTGATCATGCACTGATCACGTGACTGATCATGCACTGATCACGTGGCTATCATGCACTGATCACGTGGCTGATCATGGAATGATCATGTAGCTATCATGTACCGGTCACGTGACTGATCATACACGCTTCAGGTGACTGATCATGCACTGATCACGTGGCTATCATGCACTGTTCACGTGGCTGATCATACTCTGATCACCTGCCTGGTCATGCACAGATCACGTGACTAATCATGAACTGATCACCTAGCTATCATCCACTGATCTCCTGGCTGATCATACACTGATCACGTGGCTATCATGCAATGATCACGTGGCTATCATGCACTGATCACGTGGATGATCATGCACTGATACCGTGACTGAGCATGGACTGATCACATGACTATCATGTAGTGATCACATGACTTAATGGCGCTGATCATGTGACTGATCATGCACTGATCATGTTTGCTATCATACACTGATCATGTGCCTCTGGAAGCAATAAACAGAGAGCTGAGTAGGCACGAATCAAACAGTCAGCAAGCAATAATCATGGAACTCATCTGTGAGGAATCATGCTGCTCAGCTGGCAAAAATCAAGCAGCTGAGCAGGCAGGAATTACCCAGCACAGCTGGCAATTGTCAAGCAGATGACAGGCAGGAATCACGCAGCTCAGCTGGCTATTGTCAAGCAGATGAGCAGACAGTAATCACGCAGCTCAGCAGACCCTGATAACGTGACTGAGCATGCACTATTCACGTGGCTGATCACACACTGATCACGTGATTGATCATGCACTGATCACTTGGATATCATGCACTGATCACGTGGCTGATCTTACACTGCTCACGTAACTGATCATGCACTGATCACGTGGCTCTCATGCACTGATCATCTCATTGCGCATGCATGATCATGTAATTATATGCACTGATCACGTGGCTATCCTGCACTGATGACGTGGCTGATCATGCACTGTCCACGTGGATGATCATACATTGATCACCTGCCTGGTCATGCACAGATCACGTGACTAATCATCAACTGATCACGTAGCTATCATCCACTGATCACCTGGCTGATCATGCACTGGTCACGTGGCTATCATGCAACGATCACGTGGCTATCATGCACTGATCACGTGGCTGGTCATGCACTGATACCGTGACTGAGCATGGACTGATCACATGACTATCATGTAGTGATCACGTGACTTAATGGCGCTGATCATGGGACTGACCCTGCGCTGATCATGTTGGATATCATACACTGATCATGTGCCTCTGGAGGCAATAAACAAAGAGCTGAGTAGGCACGAATCAAACAGTCAGCAGGCAATAATCATGGAACTCAGCTGTGAGGAATTGATCATGCACTGATCATGTGGCTGATCATGCACTGATCACGTGGCTGATCATACACTGATCACGTGACTGATCGTGAAATGATCACGTGACTGATCATGCACTGATCACGTGGCTATCATGCACTGATCACTTGGCTGGTCATACACTGATCACGTGCCTGGTCATGCACTGATCACGTGGCTGATCATGCACTGATCACGTGACTGATCAAGCCTTGATCATGTGGCTGATCATGCACTGATCACCTGGCTATCATGCACTGCTCACGTGGCTGATCATGCAATGTTCACGCAGCTACCATGTACTGGTCACATGACTGATCATTCACTGATCACGGGACTGATCATGCACTGATCACGTGGCTGGTCATACACTGATCACGTGACTGATCATGCACTGATCACGTGGCTGATCATGCACTGATCACGTGGCTATAATGCACTGCTCACCTGGCTGATCATGCAATGATCACGCAGCTACCCTGTACTGGTCACATGACTGATATTGCGCTGATCACGTGACTGATCATGCACTGATCACGTGGCTATCATGGACTACTCACGTGGCTGATCATGCAATGTCATGTAGCTACCATGTACCTGTCACGTGACTGATCATACACCCTTCAGGTTACTGATCATGCACTGATCACGTGACTATAATGCACTGATCACGTGGCGTATCAAACAATGTTCACGTGCCTGGTCATGCACAGATCACGTGACTAATCATGAAGTAATCAGGTGCCTATAATTCACTGATCACCTGGATATCATGCACTGATTACGTGCCTGTCATGCACAGATCACGTGACTAATCATGAACTGATCACGTAGGTATCATGCACTGATCACGTGGCTGGTCATACACTGCTCATGTAGCTGATCATGCACTGATCACGTGTCTATCATGCGGTGCTCACGTGGTTGATTCTGCAATGATAAAGTTGCTAACAGCACTGGTCACGTGACTGATCATGCAATGGTAACGTAATTGATCATGCACTGATCACGTGGCTATCATGCACTGATCACATGGCTGATCATACACTGATCATCTGCCTGGTCATGCAGAGATCACGTGACTACTCATGAAGTGATAACGTGGCTATCATGCACTGATCACGTGGATATCATGCACTGATCATGTGGCTGATAACACACGTATCAGGTGACTGATCATGCACTGATCACGTGGCTATCATGCACTGATCACGTGGCTAATCATGCAATGATCACGTAGCTACCATGTACTGGTCACATGACTGATCATACACTGATCACGTAATTGATCATGCACTGATCACGTGGCTGATCATGCACTGATCACGTGACTGATCATGCACTGATCATTTGGCTATCATGCACTGATTACTTGGCTGATCCTACACTGATCATGTGACTGATAAAGCACTGATCATCTGGCTATCATGCACTCATTACCTGGCATTCTTGCACTGATCCCGTGGTTGATCATACACTGACCACGAGACTGATCATGCACTGATCACGTCTATATCATGCACTGATCACGTGGATGATCATACACTGATCATGTGACAGATCATGCAGTGATCACGTGGCTATCATGCACTGATCAAGTGGCTGATCATATTATGCTCCCGAAACATATCATGCACTGATCACGTGGCTGTCATGCACTGATCACGTGACTGATCATGCAGTGATCACATGGCTCTCATGCACTGATTACTTGGCTGGTCATACACTGAACACGTGCCTGGTCATGCACTGATCAGTGGCTGATCATGCACTGATCACGTAATATATCATGCACTGATCATGTGGCTGATCATGCACTGCTCACGTGTCTGACCATGCACTGATCACGTGGCTGATCATACACTGCTCACATAACTGATCATGCACTGATCACGTGGCTATCATGCACTGATCACGTGGCTGATCCTGCAATGATCACGTAGCTAACATGTACTGGTCACGTGATTGATCATGCAATGGTAAAGTAATTGATCATGCACTGATCACGTGGCTGATCACACACGTATCACGTGACTGATCATGTACTGATCACGTGGCTATCATGCACTGATCACGTGGCTATCATGCACTGATATCATGCACTGATCACGTGGCTGATCACACACGTATCACGTGACTGATCATGCACTGATCAGGTGACTATCATGCAGTGATCACGTGGCTATCATGCACTGATCACGTGGCTGATCATGCAAAGATCACGTAGCTACCATGTACTGGTCATGTGACTGATCATGCACTAATCACGTAATTGATCCTGCACTGATCACGTGGCTCACCACGCACTGATCACCTGGCTGATCACACACGTATCACGTGACTGATCATGTACAGATCACGTGACTAATCATGAAGTGATCACGTGGCTATCCTGTACTGATCACGTGGCTATCATGCACTGATCACGTGGCTGATCATGCACTGATCATGTGACTGATCATGCACTGATCACGTGACGGATCATGCACTGATCACGTGACGGATCATGCACTGATCATGTGTCTGATCATGCGCTCATCATGTTTGCTATCATACACTGATCATGTGCCTCTGGAGGCAATAAACAAAGAGCTGAGTAGGCACGAATCATACAGTCAGCAGGCAATAATCATTGAACTCAGGTGTGAGGAATCATGCTGCTCAGCTGGCAATAATCAAGCAGCTGAGCAGGCAGGAATTACGCAGCACAGCTGGGAATTGTCAAGCAGATGACAGGCAGGAATCGTGCAGCTCCGCTGGCAATTGTCAAGCAGATGAGCAGACAGTAATCACGCAGCTCAGCAGGCCCTGATCACGTGACTGAGCATGCACTGTTCACGTGGCTGATCATACACTGATCACTTGATTGATCATGCACTGATCACTTGGATATCATGCACTGATCACGTGGCTGATCACTCACGTATCACATGACTGATCATGCACTGGTCACGAGGCTATCATGAACTAATCACGTGGCTATCATTCACTGATCACGTGGATATCATGCACTGATCACGTGGCTGATCACACACGTATCACATGACTGATCATGCACTGATCACGTGGCTGATCATGCAGTGATCACGTAGCTACCATGTACTGGTCACGTGACTGATCATGCACTGATCATGTAGTTGATCATGCACTGATCACGTGGCTGATCATGCACTGAACACGTGAATAATCATGCACTGATCACGTGACTGATCATGCACTGATCACGTGGCTATCATGCACTGCTAACTTGGATGATCATGCAATGATCACGCAGCTACCATGTACTGGTCACGTGACTGATCATGCACTGATGATGTAATTGATCATGCACTCATCATGTGGCTGATCATGCACTGATCACGTGACTGATCATGCACTGATCACGTGACTGATCATGCACTGATCACGTGGCTATCATGCACTGATTACTTGGCTGGTCATACACTGATCATGCAGCTACCATGTACTGGTCACGTGACTGATCATGCACTGATGACGTAATTGATCATGCACTCATCATGTGGCTGATCATGCACTGATCACGTGACTGATCATGCACTGATCACGTGGCTGATCATGCACTGATCACGTGGCTATCATGCACTTATCACATGGCAGGTCATACACTGATCATATAGCTACCATGTACCGGTCACGTGAATGATCATACACCCATCAGGTGACTGATCATGCACTGATCACGTGGCTATCATGCACTGACCGCGAGACTGAAAATGCACTGATCACGTCTAATCATGCACTGATCACATGACTGCCCATGCACTGATCATGTGGATGATCATACACTTATCATGTGACAGATCATGCACTGATCACGTGGCTGATCATGCACTGATACCGTGACTGAGCATGGACTGATCACATGACTATCATGGAGTGATCACGTGACTTAATGGCGCTGATCATGTGACTGATCATGCGATGATCATGTTTGCTATCATACACTGATCATGTGCCTCTGGAGGCAATAAACAAAGAGCTGAGTAGGCACGAATCAAACAGTCAGCAGGCAATAATCATGGAACTCAGCTGTGAGGAATCATGTTGCTCAGCTGGCAATAATCAAGCAGCTGAGCAGGCAGGAATTACGCAGCACATCTGGCAATTGTCAAGCAGATGACAGGCAGGAATCGTGCAGCTCAGCTGGCAATTGTCAAGCAGATGAGCAGACAGTAATCACGCAGCTCAGCAGGCCCTGATCACGTGACTGAGCATGCACTATTCACGTGGCTGATCATACACTTATCACGTGATTGATCATGCACTGATCACTTGGATATCATGCACTGATCACGTGGCTGATCATGCAGTGATCACGCAGCTAGGATGTACTGGTCACATGACTGATCATGCACTGATCACGTAATTGATCATGCACTGATCACCTGGCTTATCATGCATTCATCATGTGACTGATCATGTGCTGATCATGTTTGGTGTCACACACTGATCATGTGCATCTGGAGGCAATGAACAAAGAGCTGAGTAGGCAGGAATCAGTCAGCAGGCTATAATCATGGAACTCAGCTCTGAGAAATCATGCTGCTCAGCTGGCAATAATCAAGTAGATGAGCAGGCAGGAATTATGCAGCACAGGTGGCAATTGTCAAGGAGATGACAGGCAGGAATCGTACAGCTCAGCTGGCAATTGTCAAGCAGATGAGCAGACAGTAATCACGCAGCTCAGCAGGCCCTGATCACGTGACTGAGCATGCACTGTTCACGTCGCTGATCACACACCTATCACGTGAATGATCATGCACTGATCACGTGGCTCTCATGCTCTGATCACGTGATTGCGCATGCACTGATCACGTAATTGTATGCACTGCTCACGTAGCTATCATGCACTGATGACGTGGCTGATCATGCACTGATCATGTGACTGATCATGCACTTATCACGTAGCTATCTTGCACTGATCACTTGGCTGATCATACACTCATCACGGGACTGATCGTGCACTGATTACGGCGCTATCATGCATTGACTACATGACTCCACATGCACTGATCACGTGGATGATCATGCACTGATTACGTGACTGACCATGCACTGATCACGTGACTGATTATGCACTGATCACGTGGCTGATCATGCACTGATCACGTGGCTATCATGCACTGCTCATGTGGCTGATCATGCAATGATCACGTAGCTACAATGTACTGGTCACGTGACTGATCATGCACTGATCACGTAATTGATCATGCACTGGTCATGTGGCTGATCGTGCACTGATCACGTGGCTATCATGCACTGATCACTTGGCTGGTCATACTGATCACGTGCCTCATCATGCACTGATCACGTGGCTGATCATGCACTGATACGTGACTGATCATGCACTGATCACGTGGCAGAACATGCACTGATCACGTGGCTATAAGGCACTGCTCACGTTGCTGATCATGCAATGATCACGTAGCTACCATGTACTGGTCACATGACGGAACATGCATTGATCTCGTGACTGATAATGCACTGATCACGTGGCTTTCATGCACTACCCACGTGGCTGATCATGCAATGATCATGTAGCTACCATGTACCGGTCAAGTGACTGATCATACACCCATCAGATGACTGACCATCCACTGATAACGTGGCTATCATGCACTGTTCACGTGGCTGATCATACACTGATCACCTGCCTGGTCATGGACAGATCACGTGACTAATCATGAACTGATCACGTGGCTATCATGCACTGATCACGTGGCTGATCACACACGCATCACGTGACTGATCATGCACTGAGCACGTGGCTATCATGCACTGATCACGTGGCTATCATACACTGATCACGTGCCTAATCATGCAATGATCACATAGCTACCATGTACTGGTTACGTGACTGATCATGCACTGATCACATGGCTATCATGCACTGATCACGTGGCTGATCATGCAATGATCACGTAGCTACCATGTACTGGTCACGTGACTGATCATGCACTGATCACGTAATTGATTATGCACTGATCACGTGGCTGATTGTGCACTGATCACATGACTGATCACACACGTATCACGTGACTGATCATGCACTGATCACGTGGCTATCATGCACTGATCACGTGGATATCATGCACTGATCACGTGGCACTCATGCACTGCTCACGTGGCTTATCATGCAATGATCACGCAGCTACCATGTACTGGACACATGACTGATCCTGCACTGTTCACGTAATTGCTCATGCACTGATCACATGGCTATCATGCACTGATTACGTGGCTGATCATGCACTGATCACGTGACTGATCATGCACTGATCACGTGGCTATCATGCACTGATCACGTGGCTGATCATGGAATGATCATGTAGCTATCATGTACCGGTCACGTGACTGATCATACACGCTTCAGGTGACTGATCATGCACTGATCACGTGGCTATCATGCACTGTTCACGTGGCTGATCATACTCTGATCACCTGCCTGGTCATGCACAGATCACGTGACTAATCATGAACTGATCACCTAGCTATCATCCACTGATCTCCTGGCTGATCATACACTGATCACGTGGCTATCATGCAATGATCACGTGGCTATCATGCACTGATCACGTGGATGATCATGCACTGATACCGTGACTGAGCATGGACTGATCACATGACTATCATGTAGTGATCACATGACTTAATGGCGCTGATCATGTGACTGATCATGCACTGATCATGTTTGCTATCATACACTGATCATGTGCCTCTGGAAGCAATAAACAGAGAGCTGAGTAGGCACGAATCAAACAGTCAGCAAGCAATAATCATGGAACTCATCTGTGAGGAATCATGCTGCTCAGCTGGCAAAAATCAAGCAGCTGAGCAGGCAGGAATTACCCAGCACAGCTGGCAATTGTCAAGCAGATGACAGGCAGGAATCACGCAGCTCAGCTGGCTATTGTCAAGCAGATGAGCAGACAGTAATCACGCAGCTCAGCAGACCCTGATAACGTGACTGAGCATGCACTATTCACGTGGCTGATCACACACTGATCACGTGATTGATCATGCACTGATCACTTGGATATCATGCACTGATCACGTGGCTGATCTTACACTGCTCACGTAACTGATCATGCACTGATCACGTGGCTCTCATGCACTGATCATCTCATTGCGCATGCATGATCATGTAATTATATGCACTGATCACGTGGCTATCCTGCACTGATGACGTGGCTGATCATGCACTGTCCACGTGGATGATCATACATTGATCACCTGCCTGGTCATGCACAGATCACGTGACTAATCATCAACTGATCACGTAGCTATCATCCACTGATCACCTGGCTGATCATGCACTGGTCACGTGGCTATCATGCAACGATCACGTGGCTATCATGCACTGATCACGTGGCTGGTCATGCACTGATACCGTGACTGAGCATGGACTGATCACATGACTATCATGTAGTGATCACGTGACTTAATGGCGCTGATCATGGGACTGACCCTGCGCTGATCATGTTGGATATCATACACTGATCATGTGCCTCTGGAGGCAATAAACAAAGAGCTGAGTAGGCACGAATCAAACAGTCAGCAGGCAATAATCATGGAACTCAGCTGTGAGGAATTGATCATGCACTGATCATGTGGCTGATCATGCACTGATCACGTGGCTGATCATACACTGATCACGTGACTGATCGTGAAATGATCACGTGACTGATCATGCACTGATCACGTGGCTATCATGCACTGATCACTTGGCTGGTCATACACTGATCACGTGCCTGGTCATGCACTGATCACGTGGCTGATCATGCACTGATCACGTGACTGATCAAGCCTTGATCATGTGGCTGATCATGCACTGATCACCTGGCTATCATGCACTGCTCACGTGGCTGATCATGCAATGTTCACGCAGCTACCATGTACTGGTCACATGACTGATCATTCACTGATCACGGGACTGATCATGCACTGATCACGTGGCTGGTCATACACTGATCACGTGACTGATCATGCACTGATCACGTGGCTGATCATGCACTGATCACGTGGCTATAATGCACTGCTCACCTGGCTGATCATGCAATGATCACGCAGCTACCCTGTACTGGTCACATGACTGATATTGCGCTGATCACGTGACTGATCATGCACTGATCACGTGGCTATCATGGACTACTCACGTGGCTGATCATGCAATGTCATGTAGCTACCATGTACCTGTCACGTGACTGATCATACACCCTTCAGGTTACTGATCATGCACTGATCACGTGACTATAATGCACTGATCACGTGGCGTATCAAACAATGTTCACGTGCCTGGTCATGCACAGATCACGTGACTAATCATGAAGTAATCAGGTGCCTATAATTCACTGATCACCTGGATATCATGCACTGATTACGTGCCTGTCATGCACAGATCACGTGACTAATCATGAACTGATCACGTAGGTATCATGCACTGATCACGTGGCTGGTCATACACTGCTCATGTAGCTGATCATGCACTGATCACGTGTCTATCATGCGGTGCTCACGTGGTTGATTCTGCAATGATAAAGTTGCTAACAGCACTGGTCACGTGACTGATCATGCAATGGTAACGTAATTGATCATGCACTGATCACGTGGCTATCATGCACTGATCACATGGCTGATCATACACTGATCATCTGCCTGGTCATGCAGAGATCACGTGACTACTCATGAAGTGATAACGTGGCTATCATGCACTGATCACGTGGATATCATGCACTGATCATGTGGCTGATAACACACGTATCAGGTGACTGATCATGCACTGATCACGTGGCTATCATGCACTGATCACGTGGCTAATCATGCAATGATCACGTAGCTACCATGTACTGGTCACATGACTGATCATACACTGATCACGTAATTGATCATGCACTGATCACGTGGCTGATCATGCACTGATCACGTGACTGATCATGCACTGATCATTTGGCTATCATGCACTGATTACTTGGCTGATCCTACACTGATCATGTGACTGATAAAGCACTGATCATCTGGCTATCATGCACTCATTACCTGGCATTCTTGCACTGATCCCGTGGTTGATCATACACTGACCACGAGACTGATCATGCACTGATCACGTCTATATCATGCACTGATCACGTGGATGATCATACACTGATCATGTGACAGATCATGCAGTGATCACGTGGCTATCATGCACTGATCAAGTGGCTGATCATATTATGCTCCCGAAACATATCATGCACTGATCACGTGGCTGTCATGCACTGATCACGTGACTGATCATGCAGTGATCACATGGCTCTCATGCACTGATTACTTGGCTGGTCATACACTGAACACGTGCCTGGTCATGCACTGATCAGTGGCTGATCATGCACTGATCACGTAATATATCATGCACTGATCATGTGGCTGATCATGCACTGCTCACGTGTCTGACCATGCACTGATCACGTGGCTGATCATACACTGCTCACATAACTGATCATGCACTGATCACGTGGCTATCATGCACTGATCACGTGGCTGAACATGCACTGTTCACGTGGCTGATCACACACCTGTCACGTGACTGATCATGCACTGATCACGTGGCAATCATGCACTGATCATGTGGCTGATCATACTCTGTTCACATAACTGATCATGCACACTCACGTGGCTATCATGCACTGCTCACGTGGTTGGTCATGCACTGATCACTAGCTACCATATAATGGTAACGTGATTCATCATGCACAGATCACGTAAATGATCATGCACTGTTCACGTGACTGATCATGTACTGATCACGTGACTGATCATGCACTGATCACGTGACTGATCATCCACTGAACAGTTGGCTATCATGCACTGATTACTTGGCTGATCATACACTGATCACGAGACTGATCATGCACTGATCATGTCTATATCATGCACTGAACACATGACTGCCCATGCACTGAACACGTGGATGATCATAAACTGTTCACGTGTCTGATCATGCACTGATCACGTGGCTGCTCATACACTGCTCATGTAGCTGATCATGCACTGATTACGTGTCTATCATGCAGTGTTCACGTGGCTGATCCTGCAATGCTCACGTAGCTAACATGTACTGGTCACGTGATTGATCATGCAATGGTAAAGTAATTGATCATGCACTGATCACGTGGCTGATCACACACGTATCACGTGACTGATCATGTACTGATCACGTGGCTATCATGCACTGATCACGTGGCTATCATGCACTGATATCATGCACTGATCACGTGGCTGATCACACACGTATCACGTGACTGATCATGCACTGATCAGGTGACTATCATGCACTGATCACGTGGCTATCATGCACTGATCACGTGGCTGATCATGCAAAGATCACGTAGCTACCATGTACTGGTCATGTGACTGATCATGCACTAATCACGTAATTGATCCTGCACTGATCACGTGGCTCACCACGCACTGATCACCTGGCTGATCACACACGTATCACGTGACTGATCATGTACAGATCACGTGACTAATCATGAAGTGATCACGTGGCTATCCTGTACTGATCACGTGGATATCATGCACTGATCACGTGGCAATCATGCACTGATCACGTGGCTGATCATGCACTGATCACGTGGCTGATCATGCACTGATCATGTGACTGATCATGCACTGATCACGTGACGGATCATGCACTGATCACGTGACGGATCATGCACTGATAATGTGACTGATCATGCGCTCATCATGTTTGCTATCATACACTGATCATGTGCCTCTGGAGGCAATAAACAAAGAGCTGAGTAGGCACGAATCATACAGTCAGCAGGCAATAATCATTGAACTCAGGTGTGAGGAATCATGCTGCTCAGCTGGCAATAATCAAGCAGCTGAGCAGGCAGGAATTACGCAGCACAGCTGGGAATTGTCAAGCAGATGACAGACAGGAATCGTGCAGCTCCGCTGGCAATTGTCAAGCAGATGAGCAGACAGTAATCACGCAGCTCAGCAGGCCCTGATCACGTGACTGAGCATGCACTGTTCACGTGGCTGATCATACACTGATCACTTGATTGATCATGCACTGATCACTTGGATATCATGCACTGATCACGTGGCTGATCACACACGTATCACATGACTGATCATGCACTGGTCACGAGGCTATCATGAACTAATCACGTGGCTATCATTCACTGATCACGTGGATATCATGCACTGATCACGTGGCTGATCACACACGTATCACATGACTGATCATGCACTGATCACGTGGCTGATCATGCAGTGATCACGTAGCTACCATGTACTGGTCACGTGACTGATCATGCACTGATCATGTAGTTGATCATGCACTGATCACGTGGCTGATCATGCACTGAACACGTGAATAATCATGCACTGATCACGTGACTGATCATGCACTGATCACGTGGCTATCATGCACTGCTAACTTGGATGATCATGCAATGATCACGCAGCTACCATGTACTGGTCACGTGACTGATCATGCACTGATGACGTAATTGATCATGCACTCATCATGTGGCTGATCATGCACTGATCACGTGACTGATCATGCACTGATCACGTGACTGATCATGCACTGATCACGTGGCTATCATGCACTGATTACTTGGCTGGTCATACACTGATCATGCAGCTACCATGTACTGGTCACGTGACTGATCATGCACTGATGACGTAATTGATCATGCACTCAACATGTGGCTGATCATGCACTGATTACGTGACTGATCATGCACTGATCACGTGGCTGATCATGCACTGATCACGTGGCTATCATGCACTTATCACATGGCAGGTCATACACTGATCATATAGCTACCATGTACCGGTCACGTGAATGATCATACACCCATCAGGTGACTGATCATGCACTGATCACGTGGCTATCATGCACTGACCGCGAGACTGAAAATGCACTGATCACGTCTAATCATGCACTGATCACATGACTGCCCATGCACTGATCATGTGGATGATCATACACTTATCATGTGACAGATCATGCACTGATCACGTGGCTGATCATGCACTGATACCGTGACTGAGCATGGACTGATCACATGACTATCATGGAGTGATCACGTGACTTAATGGCGCTGATCATGTGACTGATCATGCGATGATCATGTTTGCTATCATACACTGATCATGTGCCTCTGGAGGCAATAAACAAAGAGCTGAGTAGGCACGAATCAAACAGTCAGCAGGCAATAATCATGGAACTCAGCTGTGAGGAATCATGTTGCTCAGCTGGCAATAATCAAGCAGCTGAGCAGGCAGGAATTACGCAGCACAGCTGGCAATTGTCAAGCAGATGACAGGCAGGAATCGTGCAGCTCAGCTGGCAATTGTCAAGCAGATGAGCAGACAGTAATCACGCAGCTCAGCAGGCCCTGATCACGTGACTGAGCATGCACTATTCACGTGGCTGATCATACACTTATCACGTGATTGATCATGCACTGATCACTTGGATATCATGCACTGATCAGGTGGCTGATCATGCAGTGATCACGCAGCTAGGATGTACTGGTCACATGACTGATCATGCACTGATCACGTAATTGATCATGCACTGATCACCTGGCTTATCATGCATTCATCATGTGACTGATCATGTGCTGATCATGTTTGGTGTCACACACTGATCATGTGCATCTGGAGGCAATGAACAAAGAGCTGAGTAGGCAGGAATCAGTCAGCAGGCTATAATCATGGAACTCAGCTCTGAGAAATCATGCTGCTCAGCTGGCAATAATCAAGTAGATGAGCAGGCAGGAATTATGCAGCACAGGTGGCAATTGTCAAGGAGATGACAGGCAGGAATCGTACAGCTCAGCTGGCAATTGTCAAGCAGATGAGCAGACAGTAATCACGCAGCTCAGCAGGCCCTGATCACGTGACTGAGCATGCACTGTTCACGTCGCTGATCACACACCTATCACGTGAATGATCATGCACTGATCACGTGGCTCTCATGCTCTGATCACGTGATTGCGCATGCACTGATCACGTAATTGTATGCACTGCTCACGTAGCTATCATGCACTGATGACGTGGCTGATCATGCACTGATCATGTGACTGATCATGCACTTATCACGTAGCTATCTTGCACTGATCACTTGGCTGATCATACACTCATCACGGGACTGATCGTGCACTGATTACGGCGCTATCATGCATTGACTACATGACTCCACATGCACTGATCACGTGGATGATCATGCACTGATTACGTGACTGACCATGCACTGATCACGTGACTGATTATGCACTGATCACGTGGCTGATCATGCACTGATCACGTGGCTATCATGCACTGCTCATGTGGCTGATCATGCAATGATCACGTAGCTACAATGTACTGGTCACGTGACTGATCATGCACTGATCACGTAATTGATCATGCACTGGTCATGTGGCTGATCGTGCACTGATCACGTGGCTATCATGCACTGATCACTTGGCTGGTCATACTGATCACGTGCCTCATCATGCACTGATCACGTGGCTGATCATGCACTGATACGTGACTGATCATGCACTGATCACGTGGCAGAACATGCACTGATCACGTGGCTATAAGGCACTGCTCACGTTGCTGATCATGCAATGATCACGTAGCTACCATGTACTGGTCACATGACGGAACATGCATTGATCTCGTGACTGATAATGCACTGATCACGTGGCTTTCATGCACTACCCACGTGGCTGATCATGCAATGATCATGTAGCTACCATGTACCGGTCAAGTGACTGATCATACACCCATCAGATGACTGACCATCCACTGATAACGTGGCTATCATGCACTGTTCACGTGGCTGATCATACACTGATCACCTGCCTGGTCATGGACAGATCACGTGACTAATCATGAACTGATCACGTGGCTATCATGCACTGATCACGTGGCTGATCACACACGCATCACGTGACTGATCATGCACTGAGCACGTGGCTGTCATGCACTGATCACGTGGCTATCATACACTGATCACGTGCCTAATCATGCAATGATCACATAGCTACCATGTACTGGTTACGTGACTGATCATGCACTGATCACATGGCTATCATGCACTGATCACGTGGCTGATCATGCAATGATCACGTAGCTACCATGTACTGGTCACGTGACTGATCATGCACTGATCACGTAATTGATTATGCACTGATCACGTGGCTGATTGTGCACTGATCACATGACTGATCACACACGTATCACGTGACTGATCATGCACTGATCACGTGGCTATCATGCACTGATCACGTGGATATCATGCACTGATCACGTGGCACTCATGCACTGCTCACGTGGCTTATCATGCAATGATCACGCAGCTACCATGTACTGGACACATGACTGATCCTGCACTGTTCACGTAATTGCTCATGCACTGATCACATGGCTATCATGCACTGATTACGTGGCTGATCATGCACTGATCACGTGACTGATCATGCACTGATCACGTGGCTATCATGCACTGATCACGTGGCTGATCATGGAATGATCATGTAGCTATCATGTACCGGTCACGTGACTGATCATACACGCTTCAGGTGACTGATCATGCACTGATCACGTGGCTATCATGCACTGTTCACGTGGCTGATCATACTCTGATCACCTGCCTGGTCATGCACAGATCACGTGACTAATCATGAACTGATCACCTAGCTATCATCCACTGATCTCCTGGCTGATCATACACTGATCACGTGGCTATCATGCAATGATCACGTGGCTATCATGCACTGATCACGTGGATGATCATGCACTGATACCGTGACTGAGCATGGACTGATCACATGACTATCATGTAGTGATCACATGACTTAATGGCGCTGATCATGTGACTGATCATGCACTGATCATGTTTGCTATCATACACTGATCATGTGCCTCTGGAAGCAATAAACAGAGAGCTGAGTAGGCACGAATCAAACAGTCAGCAAGCAATAATCATGGAACTCATCTGTGAGGAATCATGCTGCTCAGCTGGCAAAAATCAAGCAGCTGAGCAGGCAGGAATTACCCAGCACAGCTGGCAATTGTCAAGCAGATGACAGGCAGGAATCACGCAGCTCAGCTGGCTATTGTCAAGCAGATGAGCAGACAGTAATCACGCAGCTCAGCAGACCCTGATAACGTGACTGAGCATGCACTATTCACGTGGCTGATCACACACTGATCACGTGATTGATCATGCACTGATCACTTGGATATCATGCACTGATCACGTGGCTGATCTTACACTGCTCACGTAACTGATCATGCACTGATCACGTGGCTCTCATGCACTGATCATCTCATTGCGCATGCATGATCATGTAATTATATGCACTGATCACGTGGCTATCCTGCACTGATGACGTGGCTGATCATGCACTGTCCACGTGGATGATCATACATTGATCACCTGCCTGGTCATGCACAGATCACGTGACTAATCATCAACTGATCACGTAGCTATCATCCACTGATCACCTGGCTGATCATGCACTGGTCACGTGGCTATCATGCAACGATCACGTGGCTATCATGCACTGATCACGTGGCTGGTCATGCACTGATACCGTGACTGAGCATGGACTGATCACATGACTATCATGTAGTGATCACGTGACTTAATGGCGCTGATCATGGGACTGACCCTGCGCTGATCATGTTGGATATCATACACTGATCATGTGCCTCTGGAGGCAATAAACAAAGAGCTGAGTAGGCACGAATCAAACAGTCAGCAGGCAATAATCATGGAACTCAGCTGTGAGGAATTGATCATGCACTGATCATGTGGCTGATCATGCACTGATCACGTGGCTGATCATACACTGATCACGTGACTGATCGTGAAATGATCACGTGACTGATCATGCACTGATCACGTGGCTATCATGCACTGATCACTTGGCTGGTCATACACTGATCACGTGCCTGGTCATGCACTGATCACGTGGCTGATCATGCACTGATCACGTGACTGATCAAGCCTTGATCATGTGGCTGATCATGCACTGATCACCTGGCTATCATGCACTGCTCACGTGGCTGATCATGCAATGTTCACGCAGCTACCATGTACTGGTCACATGACTGATCATTCACTGATCACGGGACTGATCATGCACTGATCACGTGGCTGGTCATACACTGATCACGTGACTGATCATGCACTGATCACGTGGCTGATCATGCACTGATCACGTGGCTATAATGCACTGCTCACCTGGCTGATCATGCAATGATCACGCAGCTACCCTGTACTGGTCACATGACTGATATTGCGCTGATCACGTGACTGATCATGCACTGATCACGTGGCTATCATGGACTACTCACGTGGCTGATCATGCAATGTCATGTAGCTACCATGTACCTGTCACGTGACTGATCATACACCCTTCAGGTTACTGATCATGCACTGATCACGTGACTATAATGCACTGATCACGTGGCGTATCAAACAATGTTCACGTGCCTGGTCATGCACAGATCACGTGACTAATCATGAAGTAATCAGGTGCCTATAATTCACTGATCACCTGGATATCATGCACTGATTACGTGCCTGTCATGCACAGATCACGTGACTAATCATGAACTGATCACGTAGGTATCATGCACTGATCACGTGGCTGGTCATACACTGCTCATGTAGCTGATCATGCACTGATCACGTGTCTATCATGCGGTGCTCACGTGGTTGATTCTGCAATGATAAAGTTGCTAACAGCACTGGTCACGTGACTGATCATGCAATGGTAACGTAATTGATCATGCACTGATCACGTGGCTATCATGCACTGATCACATGGCTGATCATACACTGATCATCTGCCTGGTCATGCAGAGATCACGTGACTACTCATGAAGTGATAACGTGGCTATCATGCACTGATCACGTGGATATCATGCACTGATCATGTGGCTGATAACACACGTATCAGGTGACTGATCATGCACTGATCACGTGGCTATCATGCACTGATCACGTGGCTAATCATGCAATGATCACGTAGCTACCATGTACTGGTCACATGACTGATCATACACTGATCACGTAATTGATCATGCACTGATCACGTGGCTGATCATGCACTGATCACGTGGCTGATCATGCACTGATCACATGGCTGAACATGCACTGTTCACGTGGCTGATCACACACCTCTCACGTGACTGATCATGCAGTGATCACGGGGAACTCATGCACTGATCACGTGGCTGATCATAGTTTGCTCACGTAACTGATCATGCACACATCACGTGGCTATCATGCTCTGGTCACGTGGCTGATCATGCAATGATCACGTAGCAACCATGTACTGGTCACGTGACTGATCATGCAATGATCACGTAATTGATCCTGCACTGATAACGTGGCTCATCATGCACTGATCACGTGGCTGATAACACATGTATCACGTGACTGACCATGCAATGATCACGTGGCTCTCATGCACTGATCACGTGGCAATAATATACTGATCACGTGGATATCATGCACTCATCGTGCCTGGTCATGCACAGCTCACGTGCCTAATCTTGAAGTGATCAGGTGGCTATCATGCACTGATTATACTGATATCATGCACTGATCACGTGGCTGATCACACATATATCACATGACTGATCATGCACTGATCACGTGGCTATCATGGCCTGATCACGTGGCTATCATGCACTGATCACGTGGCTGATCATGCAATGATCACATAGCTACCATGTACTGGTCACATGACTGATCATGCACTGATCACGAAATTGATCTTGCACTGATCACGTGGCTGATCATGCACTGATAACGTGACTGATCATACACTGATCACGTGGCTGATCATAAACTGATGACGTGGCTATCATGCACTGCTTATGTGGCTGATCATGCAATGATCACACAGCTACCATGTAGTGGTCACATGACTGATCATGCAGTGATCACTTAATTGATCATGCACTGATCACCTGGCTTATCATGCATTGATCATGTGACTGATCATGTGCTGATCATGTTTGGTGTCATACACTGATCATGTGCCTCTGGAGGCAATGAACAAAGAGCTGAGTAGGCAGGAATCAGTCAGCAGGCAATAATCATGGAACTCAGCTCTGAGAAATCATGCTGCTCAGCTGGCAATAATCAAGTAGATGAGCAGGCAGGAATTACGCAGCACAGGTGGCAATTGTCAAGGAGATGACATTCAGGAATCGTGCAGCTCAGCTGGAAATTGTCAAGCAGATGAGCAGACAGAAATCACGCAGCTCAGCAGGCACTGATCACGTGACTGAGCGTGCACTGTTCACGTGGCTGATCACACACCTATTACATGACTGATCATGCACTGATCACGTGGCTCTCATGCACTGATCACGTGTTTATCAGGCAATGATCAGTGACTGACAGGCGCTGATCATGGGACTGTGCACCCACTGATCACGTGGCTATCATGCACTGATCACGTGACTGTGCATGCACTGATGACGTGGCTGTTCGGGCACTGATCACGTGCTTATCAGGCAGTGATCAGTGACTGACAGGCGCTGATCAGGGCACTGTGCACGCACTGATCAGGTGGCTGATCAGGAACTGACCACCTGACCGCGCATGCAGTGATCACGTGGCTGGTCGTTCACTGATCACGTGTTTATCATAGGGTGATCACGTGACTGAGAGGCGCTGATCACGTGACTGTGCCGTCAGTGATCACGTGGCTGAGCAGGCACTGATATCGTGACTGAGCATGCACTGATCATGTGCCGGGAGCCGGGGAGGCATTCCACTCTGGACAAAGGTCATGAGGAAGGAGGCTCGGCATACGCAAATGCGGGATCGAGCCTCAGGAGTCCACCCGGATATTCTCGAGCATCTCCCCCCCAAAAAATAACCAGAGTCTGCCTACTGTATTGCTTTGTGCTCTCACCTCTGATTTCACTGGGGGCTGTCCCCCACCACCATCTCGCTCTCTCTGTCAAAGAGTTAACTTACAGCTCCAATTCATAAAGTTCCTTGTCATTCTTCCCTTTACCTTCCAGCTGAGTCTCCATCTGGATCGCGGAACCCACCACGCTTACTAATTATGCCTGGGCTGCTAAGACCCACTCGAGAAGGTGTCTAGGGTGAGGCACCTTTCGCTATTCGAGAGGGCGCCTGCGGCCTACGTAAGTGGTGCAAACTTCTTGTCTTGAAGTTTGATTGGTCTTCCGCGTAAACCAAGCTACTCAGTCTCTTTTCTCCACCGAATTTTCCTACTGAGCTCTCCTCATACTATTATTCTTGACATCTCTGATTAGCATATAAATAGTCGCCTAGGCCATCTCTCCTTCGAATACCCTGGATCAGTTGGGGCTGGTCCCCGGCAGGTGGCGACCGAACAGGGACCTCAGGAGGCAATACTCAAAGAGCTGAGCAGACACAGACCACGCAATCAGCAGGCAATAAGCATGGAGCTCAGCAGTGACGAATCATGCTGCTCAACTGGCAATAATCAAGCAGGTGACCAGGCAGGAATCACGCAGCTCAGCTGGCAATTGTCAAGCAGATGAGCCGACAGGAATCACGCAGCTCAGCTGGCAATGGTCATGCAGATGAGCCGGCAGGAATCACGCAGCTCAGCAGGCCCTGATCACGTGACTCTGCAGGCACTGATCACGTGGCTGATCAAGTACAGATCACGTGACTGAGCATGCACTGACCACATGGCTATCATGCACTGATGACGTGACTGCGCATGCACTGATGACGTGGCTGATCGGGCACTGATCACATGGCTCAACATGCACTGGTCACGTGTTTATCAGGCAATGATCAGTGACTGACAGGCGCTGACCATGGGACTGTGCACGCACTGATCACGTGGCTATCATGCACTGATCACGTGAATGAGCATGCACTGATGACGTGGCTGTTCGGGAACTGATCACGTGCTTATCAGGCAGTGATCAGTGACTGACAGGCGCTGATCAGGGCACTGTGCACGCACTGATCAAGTGGCTGATCAGGAACTGACCACCTGACCGCGCATGCAGTGATCACGTGGCTGGTCGTTCACTGATCACGTGTTTATCATACGGTGATCTCGTGACTGAGAGGCGCTGATCACGTGGCTGTGCCGTCAGTGATCACGTGGCTGAGCAGGCACTGATATCGTGACTGAGCATGCACTGATCATTTGCCGGGAGCCGGGTAGGCATTCCACTCTGGACAAAGGTCATGAGGAAGGAGGCTCGGCATACGCAAATGCGGGATCGAGCCTCAGGAGTCCACCCGGATATTCTCGAGCATCTCCCCCCCAAAATAACCAGAGTCTGCCTACTGTATTGCTTTGTGCTCTCACCTCTGATTTCACTGGGGGCTGTCCCCCACCACCATCTCGCTCTCTCTGTCAAAGAGTTAACTTACAGCTCCAATTCATAAAGTTCCTTGTCATTCTTCCCTTTACCTTCCAGCTGAGTCTCCATCTGGATCGCGGAACCCACCACGCTTACTAATTATGCCTGGGCTGCTAAGACCCACTCGAGAAGGTGTCTAGGGTGAGGCACCTTTCGCTATTCGAGAGGGCGCCTGCGGCCTACGTAAGTGGTGCAAACTTCTTGTCTTGAAGTTTGATTGGTCTTCAGCGTAAACCAAGCTACTCAGTCTCTTTTCTCCACCGAATTTTCCTACTGAGCTCTCCTCATACTATTATTCTTGACATCTCTGATTAGCATATAAATAGTCGCCTAGGCCATCTCTCCTTTGAATACCCTGGATCAGTTGGGGCTGGTCCCCGGCAGGTGGCAACCGAACAGGGACCTCAGGAGGCAATACTCAAAGAGCTGAGCAGACACGAACCACGCAATCAGCAGGCAATAAGCATGGAGCTCAGCAGTGACGAATCATGCTGCTCAACTGGCAATAATCAAGCACGTGACCAGGCAGGAATCACGCAGCTCAGCTGGCAATTGTCAAGCAGATGAGCCGACAGGAATCACGCAGCTCAGATGGCAATTGTCATGCAGATGAGCCGGCAGGAATCACGCAGCTCAGCAGGCCCTGATCACGTGACTCTGCAGGCACTGATCACGTGGCTGATCAAGTACAGATCACGTGACTGAGCATGCACTGATCACGTGGCTATCATGCACTGATGACGTGACTGCACATGCACTGATGACGTGGCTGATCGGGCACTGATCACATGGCTCATCATGCACTGGTCACGTGTTTATCAGGCAATGATCAGTGACTGACAGGCGCTGATTATGGGACTGTGCACGCACTGATCACGTGGCTATCATGCACTGATGACGGCACTGCGCATGCACTGATGAAGTGGCTGATCCGGCACTGATCACATGGCTCATCATGCACTGATCACGTGTTTATCAGACAATGATCAGTGACTGACAGGCGCTGATCTTGGGACTGTGCACGCACTGATCACGTGACTGCGCATGCACTGATGACGTGGCTGTTCGGGCACTGATCACGTGCTTATCAGGCAGTGATCAGTGACTGACAGGCGCTGATCAGGGGACTGTGCACGCACTGATCAGGTGGCTGAACAGGAACTGACCACATGACCGCGCATGCAGTGATCACATGGCTGGTCGTTCACTGATCACGTGTTTATCATACGGTGATCACGTGACTGAGAGGCGCTGATCACGTGACTGTGCCGTCAGTGATCACGTGGCTGAGCAGGCACTGATATCATGACTGAGCATGCACTGATCATGTGCCGGGAACCGGGGAGGCATTCCACTCTGGACAAAGGTCATGAGGAAGGAGGCTCGGCATACGCAAATGCGGGATCGAGCCTCAGGAGTCCACACGGATATTCTCGAGCATCTCCCCCCCACAATAACCAGAGTCTGCCTACTGTATTGCTTTGAGCTCTCACCTCTGATTTCACTGGGGGCTGTCCCCCACCACCATCTCGCTCTCTCTGTCAAAGAGTTAACTTACAGCTCCAATTCATAAAGTTCCTTGTCATTCTTCCCTTTACCTTCCAGCTGAGTCTCCATCTGGAGCGCGGAACCCACCACGCTTACTAATTATGCCTGGGCTGCTAAGACCCACTCGAGAAGGTGTCTAGGGTGAGGCACCTTTCGCTATTCGAGAGGGCGCCTGCGGCCTACGTAAGTGGTGCAAACTTCTTGTCTTGAAGTTTGATTGGTCTTCCGCGTAAACCAAGCTACTCAGTCTCTTTTCTCCACCGAATTTTCCTACTGAGCTCTCCTCATACTATTATTCTTGACATCTCTGATTAGCATATAAATAGTCGCCTAGGCCATCTCTCCTTCGAATACCCTGGATCAGTTGGGGCTGGTCCCCGGCAGGTGGCAACCGAACAGGGACCTCAGGAGGCAATACTCAAAGAGCTGAGCAGACACGAACCACGCAATCAGCAGGCAATAAGCATGGAGCTCAGCAGTGACGAATCATGCTGCTCAACTGGCAATAATCAAGCAGGTGACCAGGCAGGAATCACGCAGCTCAGCTGGCAATTGTCAAGCAGATGAGCCGACAGGAATCACGCAGCTCAGCTGGCAATGGTCATGCAGATGAGCCGGCAGGAATCACGCAGCTCAGCAGGCCCTGATCACGTGACTCTGCAGGCACTGATCACGTGGCTGATCAAGTACAGATCACGTGACTGAGCATGCACTGACCACGTGGCTATCATGCACTGATGACGTGACTGCGCATGCACTGCTGACGTGGCTGATCGGGCACTGATCACATGGCTCATCATGCACTGGTCACGTGTTTATCAGGCAATGATCAGTGACTGACAGGCGCTGACCATGGGACTGTGCACGCACTGATCACGTGGCTATCATGCACTGATCACGTGACTGCGCATGCACTGATGACGTGGCTGTTTGGGCACTGATCACGTGCTTATCAGGCAGTGATCAGTGACTGACAGGCGCTGATCAGGGGACTGTGCACGCACTGATCACGTGGCTGATCAGGAACTGACCACCTGACCGAGCATGCAGTGATCACGTGGCTGGTCGTTCACTGATCACGTGTTTATCATACGGTGATCTCGTGACTGAGAGGCGCTGATCACGTGACTGTGCCCTCAGTGATCACGTTGCTGAGCAGGCACTGATATCGTGACTGAGCATGCACTGATCATGTGCCGGGAGCCGGGGAGGCATTCCACTCTGGACAAAGGTCATGAGGAAGGAGGCTCGGCATACGCAAATGCGGGATCGAGCCTCAGGAGTCCACCCGGATATTCTCGAGCATCTCCCCCCAAAAAAACCGGAGTCTGCCTGCTGTATTGCTTTGTGCTCTCACCTCTGATTTCACTGGGGGCTGTCCCCCACCACCATCTCGCTCTCTCTGTCAAAGAGTTAACTTACAGCTCCAATTCATAAAGTTCCTTGTCATTCTTCCCTTTAACTTCCAGCTGAGTCTCCATCTGGAGCGCGGAACCCACCACGCTTACTAATTATGCCTGGGCTGCTAAGACCCACTCGAGAAGGTGTCTAGGGTGAGGCGCCTTTCGCTATTCGAGAGGGCGCCTGCAGCCTACGTAAGTGGTGCAAACTTCTTGTCTTGAAGTTTGATTGGTCTTCCACGTAAACCAAGCTACTCAGTCTCTTTTCTCCACCGAATTTTCCTACTGAGCTCTCCTCATACTATTATTCTTGACATCTCTGATTAGCATATAAATAGTCGCCTAGGCCATAACTCCTTCGAACACCCTGGATCAGTTGGGGCTGGTCCCCGGCAGGTGGCGACCGAACAGGGACCTCAGGAGGCAATACTCAAAGAGCTGAGCAGACACGAACCACGCAATCAGCAGGCAATAATCATGGAGCTCAGCAGTGACGAATCATGCTGCTCAACTGGCAATAATCAAGCAGGTGACCAGGCAGGAATCACGCAGCTCAGCTGGCAATTGTCAAGCAGATGAGCCGACAGGAATCACGCAGCTCAGCTGGCAATGGTCATGCAGATGAGCCGGCAGGAATCACGCAGCTCAGCAGGCCCTGATCACGTGGCTGATCAAGTACAGATCACGTGACTGAGCATGCACTGACCACGTGGCTATCATGCACTGATGACGTGACTGCGCATGCACTGATGACGTGGCTGATCGGGCACTGATCACATGGCTCATCATGCACTGGTCACGTGTTTATCAGGCAATGATCAGTGACTGACAGGCGCTGACCATGGGACTGTGCACGCACTGATCACGTGGCTATCATGCACTGATCACGTGACTGCGCATGCACTGATGACGTGGCTGTTCGGGAACTGATCACGTGCTTATCAGGCAGTGATCAGTGACTGACAGGCACTGATCAGGGGACTGTGCACGCACTGATCAAGTGGCTGATCAGGAACTGACCACCTGACCGCGCATGCAGTGATCACGTGGCTGGTCGTTCACTGATCACGTGTTTATCATACGGTGATCTCGTGACTGAGAGGCGCTGATCACGTGACTGTGCCCTCAGTGATCACGTTGCTGAGCAGGCACTGATATCGTGACTGAGCATGCACTGATCATGTGCCGGGAGCCGGGGAGGCATTCCACTCTGGACAAAGGTCATGAGGAAGGAGGCTCGGCATACGCAAATGCGGGATCGAGCCTCAGGAGTCCACCCGGATATTCTCGAGCATCTCCCCCCAAAAAAACCGGAGTCTGCCTGCTGTATTGCTTTGTGCTCTCACCTCTGATTTCACTGGGGGCTGTCCCCCACCACCATCTCGCTCTCTCTGTCAAAGAGTTAACTTACAGCTCCAATTCATAAAGTTCCTTGTCATTCTTCCCTTTAACTTCCAGCTGAGTCTCCATCTGGAGCGCGGAACCCACCACGCTTACTAATTATGCCTGGGCTGCTAAGACCCACTCGAGAAGGTGTCTAGGGTGAGGCGCCTTTCGCTATTCGAGAGGGCGCCTGCAGCCTACGTAAGTGGTGCAAACTTCTTGTCTTGAAGTTTGATTGGTCTTCCACGTAAACCAAGCTACTCAGGCTCTTTTCTCCAGCGAATTTTCCTACTGAGCTCTCCTCATACTATTATTCTTGACATCTCTGATTAGCATATAAATAGTCGCCTAGGCCATCTCTCCTTCGAACACCCTGGATCAGTTGGGGCTGGTCCCCGGCAGGTGGCGACCGAACAGGGACCTCAGGAGGCAATACTCAAAGAGCTGAGCAGACACGAACCACGCAATCAGCAGGCAATAAGCATGGAGCTCAGCAGTGACGAATCATGCTGCTCAACTGGCAATAATCAAGCAGGTGACCAGGCAGGAATCACGCAGCTCAGCTGGCAATTGTCAAGCAGATGAGCCGACAGGAATCACGCAGCTCAGCTGGCAATTGTCATGCAGATGAGCCGGCAGGAATCACGCAGCTCAGCAGGCCCTGATCACGTGACTCTGCAGGCACTGATCACGTGGCTGATCAAGTACAGATCACGTGACTGAGCATGCACTGATCACGTGGCTATCATGCACTGATGACGTGACTGCGCATGCACTGATGACGTGGCTGATCGGGCACTGATCACATGGCTCATCATGCACTGGTCACGTGTTTATCAGGCAATGATCAGTGACTGACAGGCGCTGATCATGGGACTGTGCACGCACTGATCACGTGGCTATCATGCACTGATCACGTGACTGCGCATGCACTGATGACGTGGCTGATCGGGCACTGATCACATGGCTCATCATGCACTGATCACGTGTTTATCAGACAATGATCAGTGACTGACAGGCGCTGATCATGGGACTGTGCACGCACTGATCACGTGACTGCGCATGCACTGATGACGTGGCTGTTCGGGCACTGATCACGTGCTTATCAGGCAGTGATCAGTGACTGACAGGCGCTGATCAGGGGACTGTGCACGCACTGATCAGGTGGCTGATCAGGAACTGACCACATGACCGCGCATGCAGTGATCACGTGGCTGGTCGTTCACTGATCACGTGTTTATCATACGGTGATCACGTGACTGAGAGGCGCTGATCACGTGACTGTGCCGTCAGTGATCACGTGGCTGAGCAGGCACTGATATCATGACTGAGCATGCACTGATCATGTGCCGGGAGCCGGGGAGGCATTCCACTCTGGACAAAGGTCATGAGGAAGGAGGCTCGGCATACGCAAATGCGGGATCGAGCCTCAGGAGTCCACACGGATATTCTCGAGCATCTCCCCACCCCACAATAACCAGAGTCTGCCTACTGTATTGCTTTGTGCTCTCACCTCTGATTTCACTGGGGGCTGTCCCCCACCACCATCTCGCTCTCTCTGTCAAAGAGTTAACTTACAGCTCCAATTCATAAAGTTCCTTGTCATTCTTCCCTTTAACTTCCAGCTGAGTCTCCATCTGGAGCGCGGAACCCACCACGCTTACTAATTATGCCTGGGGTGCTAAGACCCACTCGAGAAGGTGTCTAGGGTGAGGCACCTTTCGCTATTCGAGAGGGCGCCTGCGGCCTACGTAAGTGGTGCAAACTTCTTGTCTTGAAGTTTGATTGGTCTTCAGCGTAAACCAAGCTACTCAGTCTCTTTTCTCCACCGAATTTTCCTACTGAGCTCTCCTCATACTATTATTCTTGACATCTCTGATTAGCATATAAATAGTCGCCTAGGCCATCTCTCCTTCGAATACCCTGGATCAGTTGGGGCTGGTCCCCGGCAGGTGGCGACCGAACAGGGACCTCAGGAGGCAATACTCAAAGAGCTGAGCAGACACGAACCACGCAATCAGCAGGCAATAAGCATGGAGCTCAGCAGTGACGAATCATGCTGCTCAACTGGCAATAATCAAGCACGTGACCAGGCAGGAATCACGCAGCTCAGCTGGCAATTGTCAAGCAGATGAGCCGACAGGAATCACGCAGCTCAGATGGCAATGGTCATGCAGATGAGCCAGCAGGAATCACGCAGCTCAGCAGGCCCTGATCACGTGACTCTGCAGGCACTGATCACGTGGCTGATCAAGTACAGATCACGTGACTGAGCATGCACTGACCACGTGGCTATCATGCACTGATGACGTGACTGCGCATGCACTGCTGACGTGGCTGATCGGGCACTGATCACATGGCTCATCATGCACTGGTCACGTGTTTATCAGGCAATGATCAGTGACTGACAGGCGCTGATCATAGGACTGTGCACGCACTGATCACGTGGCTATCATGCACTGATCACGTGACTGCGCATGCACTGATGACGTGGCTGTTCGGGCACTGATCACGTGCTTATCAGGCAGTGATCAGTGACTGACAGGCGCTGATCAGGGGACTGTGCACGCACTGATCAGGTGGCTGATCAGGAACTGACCACATGACCGCGCATGCAGTGATCACGTGGCTGGTCGTTCACTGATCACGTGTTTATCATACGGTGATCACGTGACTGAGAGGCGCTGATCACGTGACTGTGCCGTCAGTGATCACGTGGCTGAGCAGGCACTGATATCATGACTGAGCATGCACTGATCATGTGCCGGGAGCCGGGGAGGCATTCCACTCTGGACAAAGGTCATGAGGAAGGAGGCTCGGCATACGCAAATGCGGGATCGAGCCTCAGGAGTCCACACGGATATTCTCGAGCATCTCCCCCCCCACAATAACCAGAGTCTGCCTACTGTATTGCTTTGTGCTCTCACCTCTGATTTCACTGGGGGCTGTCCCCCACCACCATCTCGCTCTCTCTGTCAAAGAGTTAACTTACAGCTCCAATTCATAAAGTTCCTTGTCATTCTTCCCTTTAACTTCCAGCTGAGTCTCCATCTGGAGCGCGGAACCCACCACGCTTACTAATTATGCCTGGGCTGCTAAGACCCACTCGAGAAGGTGTCTAGGGTGAGGCACCTTTCGCTATTCGAGAGGGCGCCTGCGGCCTACGTAAGTGGTGCAAACTTCTTGTCTTGAAGTTTGATTGGTCTTCCGCGTAAACCAAGCTACTCAGTCTCTTTTCTCCACCGAATTTTCCTACTGAGCTCTCCTCATACTATTATTCTTGACATCTCTGATTAGCATATAAATAGTCGCCTAGGCCATCTCTCCTTCGAATACCCTGGATCAGTTGGGGCTGGTCCCCGGCAGGTGGCAACCGAACAGGGACCTCAGGAGGCAATACTCAAAGAGCTGAGCAGACACGAACCACGCAATCAGCAGGCAATAAGCATGGAGCTCAGCAGTGACGAATCATGCTGCTCAACTGGCAATAATCAAGCAGGTGACCAGGCAGGAATCACGCAGCTCAGCTGGCAATTGTCAAGCAGATGAGCCGACAGGAATCACGCAGCTCAGCTGGCAATGGTCATGCAGATGAGCCGGCAGGAATCACGCAGCTCAGCAGGCCCTGATCACGTGACTCTGCAGGCACTGATCACGTGGCTGATCAAGTACAGATCACGTGACTGAGCATGCACTGATCACGTGGCTATCATGCACTGATGACGTGACTGCGCATGCACTGATGACGTGGCTGATCGGGCACTGATCACATGGCTCATCATGCACTGGTCACGTGTTTATCAGGCAATGATCAGTGACTGACAGGCGCTGATCATGGGACTGTGCACGCACTGATCAGGTGGCTGATCAGGAACTGACCACCTGACCGCGCATGCAGTGATCACGTGGCTGGTCGTTCACTGATCACGTGTTTATCATACGGTGATCTCGTGACTGAGAGGCGCTGATCACGTGACTGTGCCCTCAGTGATCACGTTGCTGATCAGGAACTGATATCGTGACTGAGCATGCACTGATCATGTGCCGGGAGCCGGGGAGGCATTCCACTCTGGACAAAGGTCATGAGGAAGGAGGCTCGGCATACGCAAATGCGGGATCGAGCCTCAGGAGTCCACCCCGATATTCTCGAGCATCTCCCCCCAAAAAACCGGAGTCTGCCTGCTGTATTGCTTTGTGCTCTCACCTCTGATTTCACTGGGGGCTGTCCCCCACCACCATCTCGCTCTCTCTATCAAAGAGTTAACTTACAGCTCCAATTCATAAAGTTCCTTGTCATTCTTCCCTTTAACTTCCAGCTGAGTCTCCATCTGGAGCGCGGAACCCACCACGCTTACTAATTATGCCTGGGGTGCTAAGACCCACTCGAGAAGGTGTCTAGGGTGAGGCACCTTTCGCTATTCGAGAGGGCGCCTGCAGCCTACGTAAGTGGTGCAAACTTCTTGTCTTGAAGTTTGATTGGTCTTACGCGTAAACCAAGCTACTCAGTCTCTTTTCTCCACCGAATTTTCCTACTGAGCTCTCCTCATACTATTATTCTTGACATCTCTGATTAGCATATAAATAGTCGCCTAGGCCATCTCTCCTTCGAATACCCTGGATCAGTTGGGGCTGGTCCCCGGCAGGTGGCGACCGAACAGGGACCTCAGGAGGCCATACTCAAAGAGCTGAGCAGACACGAACCACGAAATCAGCAGGCAATAAGCATGGAGCTCAGCAGTGACGAATCATGCTGCTCAACTGGCAATAATCAAGCAGGTGACCAGGCAGGAATCACGCAGCTCAGCTGGCAATTGTCAAGCAGATGAGCCGACAGGAATCACGCAGCTCAGCTGGCAATGGTCATGCAGATGAGCCAGCAGGAATCACGCAGCTCAGCAGGCCCTGATCACGTGACTCTGCAGGCACTGATCACGTGGCTGATCAAGTACAGATCACGTGACTGAGCATGCACTGATCACGTGGCTATCATGCACTGATGACGTGACTGCGCATGCACTGATGACGTGGCTGATCGGGCACTGATCACATGGCTCATCATGCACTGGTCACGTGTTTATCAGGCAATGATCAGTGACTGACAGGCGCTGATCATGGGACTGTGCACGCACTGATCACGTGGCTATCATGCACTGATGACGGCACTGCGCATGCACTGATGACGTGGCTGATCGGGCACTGATCACATGGCTCATCATGCACTGATCACGTGTTTATCAGACAATGATCAGTGACTGACAGGCGCTGATCATGGGACTGTGCACGCACTGATCACGTGGCTATCATGCACTGATGACGGCACTGCGCATGCACTGATGACGTGGCTGATCGGGCACTGATCACATGGCTCATCATGCACTGGTCACGTGTTTATCAGGCAATGATCAGTGACTGACAGGCGCTGATCATGGGACTGTGCACGCACTGATCACGTGGCTATCATGCACTGATGACGGCACTGCGCATGCACTGATGACGTGGCTGATCGGGCACTGATCACATGGCTCATCATGCACTGATCACGTGTTTATCAGACAATGATCAGTGACTGACAGGCGCTGATCATGGGACTGTGCACGCACTGATCACGTGACTGCGCATGCACTGATGACGTGGCTGTTCGGGCACTGATCACGTGCTTATCAGGCAGTGATCAGTGACTGACAGGCGCTGATCAGAGGACTGTGCACGCAGTGATCAGGGGGCTGATCAGGAACTGACCACCTGACCGCGCATGCAGTGATCACGTGGCTGGTCGTTCACTGATCACGTGTTTATCATACGGTGATCACGTGACTGAGAGGCGCTGATCACGTGACTGTGCCGTCAGGTGTCACGTGGTTGAGCAGGCACTGATATCGTGACTGAGCATGCACTGATCATGTGCCGGGAGCCGGGGAGGCATTCCACTCTGGACAAAGTTCATGAGGAAGGAGGCTCGGCATACGCAAATCCGGGATCAAGCCCCAGGAGTCCACCGGATATTCTCGAGCATCTCCCACCCCAAAAACCAGAGTCTGCCTACTGTATTGCTTTGTGCTCTCACCTCTGATTTCACTGGGGGCTGTCCCCCACCACCATCTCGCTCTCTCTGTCAAAGAGTTAACTTACAGCTCCAATTCATAAAGTTCCTTGTCATTCTTCCCTTTAACTTCCAGCTGAGTCTCCATCTGGAGCGCGGAACCCACCACACTTACTAATTATGCCTGGGCTGCTAAGACCCACTCGAGAAGGTGTCTAGGGTGAGGCACCTTTCGCTATTCGAGAGGGCGCCTGCAGCCTACGTAAGTGGTGCAAACTTCTTGTCTTGAAGTTTGATTGGTCTTCCGCGTAAACCAAGCTTCTCAGTCTCTTTTCTCCACCGAATTTTCCTACTGAGCTCTCCTCATACTATTATTCTTGACATCTCTGATTAGCATATAAATAGTCGCCTAGGCCATCTCTCCTTCGAATACCCTGGATCAGTTGGGGCTGGTCCCCGGCAGGTGGCGACCGAACAGGGATCTCAGGAGGCAATACTCAAAGAGCTGAGCAGACACGAACCACGCAATCAAAAGGCAATAAGCATGGAGCTCAGCAGTGACGAATCATGCTGCTCAACTGGCAATAATCAAGCACGTGACCAGGCAGGAATCACGCAGCTCAGCTGGCAATTGTCAAGCAGATGAGCCGACAGGAATCACGCAGCTCAGATGGCAATTGTCATGCAGATGAGCCGGCAGGAATCACGCAGCTTAGCAGGCCCTGATCACGTGACTCTGCAGGCACTGATCACGTGGCTATCATGCACTGATCACGTGGCTGAACATGCACTGTACACATGGCTGATCACACACCTGTCACTTGGCTGATCATGCAATGATCATGTAGCAACCATGTACTGATCATGTGACTGATCATGCACTCATCCCGTAATTGATCATGCACTGATCACGTGGCTCATCATGCACTGATCACGTGACTCTTCACGCACTGATCACTTGACTGATCATGCACTGATCACGTGGCTATAATGCACTGATCACGTGGCGGATCATACACTGTTCACGTGCCTGTTCATGCACAGATCACGTGACTAATCATGAACTGATCACGTGGCTATAATTCAATGATCACGTGGATATCATGCACGGATTATGTGACTGTCATGCACGGATCACGTGACTAATCATGAACTAATCACGTAGGTATCATGCACTGATCACGTGGCTATCATGCACTGCTAACGTGGCTGATCATACAATGATCACATAGCTACCATGTACTGGTCACGTGACTGATCATGCACTGATCACGTAATTGATCATGCACTGATCACGTGGCTGATCAAACACTGATCACGTGGCTGATCATGCACTCTTCACATGACTGATCATGTACTGATCACGTGGCTATAATGCACTGATCACGTGCCTGGTCATGCACAGATCACGTGAATACTCATGAATTGATCACGTGGATATCATGCACTGATCACCAGGCTATCATGCACTGATCACGTGGCTGATCACACACGAATCACGTGAATGATCATGCACTGATCACGTGGCTATCATGCACTGATGACGTGGCTGATCATGCAATGATCACGTAGCTACCATGTACTGGTCACGTGACTGATCATGCACTGATCACGTGGCTGATCATGCACTGATCACGTGGCTGATCATGCACTGATCACGTAATTGATCATGCACTGATCACGTGACTGATCATGCACTGATCACGTGGCTCATCATGCACTGCTCACGTGGCTGAACATGCAATGATCACACAGCTACGATGTACTAGTCACACGACTGATCATGCATTGATCACGTAATTCATCATGCACTGATCACCTGGCTTATCATGCATTGATCATGTGACTGATCATGTGCTGATCATGTTTGGTGTCATACACTGATCATGTGCCTCTGGAGGCAATGAACAAAGAGCTGAGTAGGCAGGAATCAGTCAGCAGGCAATAATCATGGAACTCAGCTCTGAGAAATCATGCTGCTCAGCTGGCAATAATCAAGTAGATGAGCAGGCAGGAATTACGCAGCACAGGTAGCAATTGTCAAGGAGATGACAGGCAGGAATCGTGCAGCTCAGCTGGCAATTGTCAAGCAGATGAGCAGACAGGAATCACGCAGCTCAGCAGGCCATGATCACGTGACTGAGCATGCACTGTTCACGTGGCTGATCACATACCTATCACGTGACTGATCATGCACTGATCACGTGGCTCTCATACACTGATCACGTGATTGCGGATGCACTGATCACGTATGTATGTACTGATCACGTGGCTATCATGTACTGATGACGTGGCTTATCATGCACTGATCATGTGACTGATCATGCACTGATCACGTAGCTATCTTTCACTGATCATTTGTCTGATCATACACTCATTACGGGACTGATCATGCACTGATCACGGTGCTATCATATATTGATTACATGACTCCACATGCACTGATCACGTGGATCATCATAAACTGATCACGTGACTGATCTAGCACTGATCACGTGACTGATCATGCACTGATCAAGTGACTGATCATGCACTGATCAGTTGGCTATCATGCACAGATTACTTGTCTGATCATACACTGATCAAGTGACTGATAATGCACTGATCATCTGGCTATCATGCACTCATTACCTGGCTTTCGTGCACTGATCACGTGGTTGATCATACACTGATCACGAGACTGATCAGGCATTGATCACATCTATATCATGCACTGATCACATGACTGCCCATGCACTGATCACGAGGATGATCATACACTGATCATGTGACAGATCATACAGTGATCACGTGGCTATCATGCACTGCTCACGTGGCTGATCATGCACTGCTCATGAGGCTGATGATGTACTGATCACGTAAATGATCATGCACTGATCACGTGACTGATCTTGCACTGATCACGTAAATGATCATGCACTGATCACGTGACTGATCTTGCACTGATCAAGTGACTGATCATGCACTGATCACGTGGCTATAATGCACTGATCACGTGGCGGATCATACACTGTTCACGTGCCTGTTCATGCACAGATCACGTGACTAATCATGAACTGATCACGTGGCTATAATTCAATGTTCACGTGGATATCATGCACTGATTATGTGACTGTCATGCACGGATCACGTGACTAATCATGAACTAACCACGTAGGTATCATGCACTGATCACGTGGCTGATCATACACTGTTCACGTGTATGATCATGCACTGAGTACGTGGCTGATCATACACTGCTCATGTAGCTGATCATGCACTGATCACATGTCTATCATGCAGTGCTCACGTGGATGATCCTGCAATGATCACGTAGCTAACATGTACGGGTCACGAGACTGATCATGCAATGGTAACGTAATTGATCATGCACTGATCACGTGACTGATCATGCACTGATCACGTGGCTATCATGCACTGCTAACGTGCCTGATCATGCAATGATCACGTAGCAACCATGTACTGGTCACGTGACTGATCATGCACTGATCACGTAATTAATCCTGCACTGATCACCTGACTCATCATGAACTGATCACGTGGCTGATCACACACGTATCACGTGACTGATCATGCACTGATCACGTGGCTATCATGCACTAATCACCTGGCTATCATTCACTGATCCCGTGGCTATCGTGCACTGATCACGTGGCTGATCATGCAATGATCACGTAGCTACCATGTACTGGTCACGTGACTTATTTTGCACTGATCATGTGGCTGATCAGGCACTTATCACGTGGCTACCATGCACTGCTAACGTGGCTGATCCTGCAATGATCACGCAGCTACCATGTACTGGTCACGTGACTGATCATGCACTGATCACGTGACTGATCATGCACTGATCATATGGCTATCATGCACTGATCACTTGGCTGGTCATACACTGATCACGCAGCTACCATGTACTGGTTAGGTGACTGATCATGCACTGATCACGTGGCTATCATGCAATGATCACATGGCTGGTCATACACTGATCACGTGCCTGGTCATGCACAGATTACATGACTGATCATGCACTGATCACCTCACTGATCATGCACTGATCACGTGGCTATCATGCACTACTCACGTGGCTGATCATGCAATGATCATGTAGCTACCATGTACCGGTCACGTGACTGATCATACACCCATCAGGTGACTGATCATGCACTGATCACGTGGCTATCATGCACTGTTCACGTGGCTGATCATACACTGATCACCTGCCTGGTCATGCACAGATCATGTGACTAATCATAAACTGATCACGTAGCAATCATTCACTTATCTTCTGGCTGATCATGCACTGATCACGTGGCTATCATGCAATTATCAAGTGGCTATCATGCACTGATCACGTGGCTGATCATGCACTGATACCGTGACTGAGCATGGACTGATCACATGACTATCATGTAGTGATCACGTGACTTAATGGCACTGACCATGTGACTGATCATGGGCTGAGCACGTTTGCTATCATACACTGATCATGTGCCTCTGGAGGCAGTAAACAAAGAGCTGAGTAGGCACGAATCAAACAGTCAGCAGGCAATAATCATGGAACTCAGCTGTGAGGAATCATGCTGCTCAGCTGGCAATAATCAAGCAGCTGAGCAGGCAGGAATTACACAGCACAGCTGGCAATTGTCAAGCAGATGACAGGTAGGAATCATGCAGCTCTGCTGGCAATTGTCAAGCAGATGAGCAGACAGGAATCACGCAGCTCAGCAGGCCCTGATCACGTGACTGAGCATGCACTGTTCACGTGGCTGACCACACACCTATCACGTGAATAATCATGCACTGATCACTTGCATATCATGCACTGATCACGTGGCTGATCATACACTGTTTACGTGTCTGACCATGCACTGATCACGTGGCTGATCATACACTGCTCAGGTAACTGATCAGGCACTGATCACGTGGCTATCATGCACTGATCACGTTGCTGAACATGCACTGTTCACGTGGCTGATCACACACCTGTCACGTGACATATCGTGCACTGATCACGTGGCATTCATGCACTGATCACGTGGCTGATCATACTCTGCTCATATAACTGATCATGCACACATCACGTGGCTATCATGCACTGCTCACGTGGCTCGTCATGGAATGATCACATAGCTACCATATACTGGTCACGTGACTGATCATGCACAGATCACGTAAATGATCATGCACTGTTCACGTGACTGACCATGTACTGATCACGTGGCTATCATGCACTTCTCACGTGGCTGATCATACAACGATCACGTAGCAACCATGTACTGGTCACGTGACTGATCATGCACTGGTCACGTAATTAAACCTGCACTGATCACGTGACTCATCATGCACTGATCACGTGGCTGACCACACACGTATCACGTGACTGATAATGCACTGATCACATGGCTATCATGCACTAATCACGTGGCTGATCATACACTGCTCAAGTAACTGATCATGCTCTGATCACGTGGCTATCATGCACTGATCACGTGGCTGAACATGCACTGTTCACGTGGCTGATCACACACCTGTCACGTGACATATCATGCACTGATCACGTGGCACTCATGCACTGATCACGTGGCTGATCATACTCTGCTCATGTAACTGATCATGCACTGATCACGTGGCTATCATGCACTGCTCACGTGGCTGATCATGCGATGATCACGCAGCTACCATGTACTGGTCGCATGACTGATCATGCACTGATCACGTGACTGATCATGCACTGATCACGTGGCTATCATGAACTTATCACATGGCTGGTCATACACTGATCATATAGCTACCATGTACCGGTCACGTGAATGATCATACACCCATCAGGTGACTGATCATGCACTGATCACGTGGCTATCATGCACTGACCACGAGACTCATCATGCACAGATCACGTCAAATCATGCTCTAATCACATGACTGCCCATGCACTAATCACGTGGATGATCATACACTAATCATGTGACAGATCATGCACTGCTCACGTGGCTGATCATACACTGCTCACGTAACTGATCATGCACTGATCACGTGGCTATCATGCACTGCTCACGTGGCTGATCATGCGATGATCACGCAGCTACCATGTACTGGTCACATGACTGATCATGCACTGATCACGTGACTGATCATGCACTGATCACGTGGCTGATCATGCACTGATCACGTGGCTATCATGAACTTATCACATGGCTGGTCATACACTGATAATATAGCTACCATGTACCGGTCACGTGAATGATCATACACCCATCAGGTGACTGATCATGCACTGATCATGTGGCTATCATGCACTGACCACGAGACTGATCATGCACAGATCACGTCTAATCATGCACTGATCACATGACTGCCCATGCACTGATCACGTGGATGATCATACACTAATCATGTGACAGATCATGCACTGATCACGTGGCTGATCATGCACTGATACCATGACTGAGCATGGACTGATCACATGACTATCATGTAGTGACCACGTGACTTAATGGTGCTGATCATGTGACTGATCACGCACTGTTCATGTCTGCTATCATACACTGATCATGTGCCTCTGAAGGCAATAAACAAAGAGCTGAGTAGGCACGAATCAAACAGTCAGCAGGCAATAATCATGGAACTCAGCTGTGAGGAATCATGCTGCTCAGCTGGCAATAATCAAGCAGCTGAGCAGGCAGGAATTACGCAGCACAGCTGGCAATTGTCAAGCAGATGACAGGCAGGAATGGTGCAGCTCAGGTGTCAATTGTCAAGCAGATGAGCAGACAGTAATCACGGAGCTCACCAGGCCCTGATCACGTGACTGAGCATGTACTGTTCACGTGGCTGATCATACACTGATCACGTGATTGATCATGCACTGATCACTTGGATATCATGCACTGATCACGTGCCTGATCATACACTGTTCACGTGTCTGACCATGCACTGCTCACGTGGCTGATCATACACTGCTCACGTAACTGATCATGCACTGATCACGTGGCTGATCATGCAATGATCATGTAGCGACCATGTACTGATCACGTGACAGATCATGCACTGCTCACGTGGCTATCATGCACTGCTCACGTGGCTGATCATGCAATGATCACGTAGCAACCATGTATTTGTCACGTGACTGATCATGCACTGATCACGTAATTATTCCTGCACTGATCACCTGACTCATCATGCACTGATCACGTGGCTGATCACACACGTATCACGTGACTGATCATGCACTGATCACGTGGCTATCATGCACTAATCAGTGGCTATCATTCACTGATCACGTGGATATCATGCACTGATCACGTGGCTGATCACACACGTATCACATGACTGATCATGCACTGATCACGTGGCTATCATGCACTGATCACGTGGCTGATCATGCAATGATCACGTAGCTACCATGTACTGGTCACGTGACTGATCATGCACTGATCACGTCTATATCATGCACTGATCACATGACTGCCCATGCACTGATCACCAGGATGAACATACACTGATTATGTGACAGATCATGCACTGATCACGTGGCTATCATGCATTGATTATGTGATTCATCATGTGCTGATCATGTTTGGTGTCATACACTGATCATGTGCCTCTGGAGGCAATGAACAAAGAGCTTAGTAGGCAGGAATCAGTAGGCAATAATCATGGAACTCAGCTCTGAGAAATCATGCTGCTCAGCTGGCAATAATCAAGTAGATGAGCAGGCAGGAATTATGCAACACAGATGGCAATTGTCAAGGAGATGACAGGCAGGAATCGTACAGCTCAGCTGGCAATTGTCAAGCAGATGAGCAGACAGTAATCACGCAGCTCAGCAGGCCCTGATCACGTGACTGAGCATGCACTGTTCAGGTCGCTGATCACACACCTATCCCGTGAATGATCATGCACTGATCACGTGGCTCTCATGCACAGATCACGTGATTGCGCATGCACTGTTCACGTAATTGTATGCACAGTTCATGTGACTATCATGCACTGATGACGTGGCTTATCATGTACTGATCATGTGACTGATCATGCACTGATCACGTAGCTATCTTGCACTGGTCACTTGGCTGATCACACACTCATCACAGGTCTGATCGTGCACTTATTGCGGCGCTATAATGCATTGACTACATGACTCCACATGCACTGATCACGTGCATGATCATGCACTGATCACGTCACTGACCATGCACTGATCACGTGACTGATCATGCACTGATCACGTGGCTAACATGCACTGATCATTTGGCTGGTCATACACTGATCATGTGCCTGGTCATGCACTGATCATGTGGCTGATCATGCACTGATCACGTGACTGATCATGCACTGATCACGTGTCTATCATGCACTGATCACGTGGCTATCATGCACAGATCACGTGGCTGATCATGCAATGATCACGTAGCTACCATGTACTGGTCACGTGACTGATCATGCACTGATCACGTGGCTGATCATGCACAGATCATGTGACTGATCATGCACTGATCACGTGGCTGATCATGAACTGATCACGTGGCTATCATGCACTGCTCACGTGGCTGATCATGCAATGATCACACAGCTCCTATGTACTGGTCACATGACTAATCATGCACTGATCATGTACTTGATGGTACACTGATCACCTGGCTTATCATGCATTGATCATGTGACTGATCATGTGCTGATCATGTTTGGTGTCATACACTGATCATGTGCCTCTGTAGGCAATGAACACAGAGCTGAGTAGGCAGGAATCAGTCAGCAGGCAATAATCATGGAAGTCAGCTCTGAGAAATCATGCTGCTCAGCTGGCAATAATCAAGTAGATGAGCAGGCAGGAATTACGCAGCACAGGTGGCAAATGTCAAGGAGATGACTGGCAGGAATCATGCAGCTCAGCTGGCAATTGTCAAGCAGATGAGCAGACAGTAATCACGCAGCTCAGCAGGCCCTGATCACGTGACTGATCATGCACTGATCACGTGGCTGATCATACACTGATTACGTGACTGATCATGCACTGATCACGTGACTGATCATGCTCTGATCACGTGGCTATCATGCACTGATCACTTGGCTGGTCGTACACTGATCACGTGCCTGGTCATGCACAGATTACATGACTGATCATGCACTGATCACGTGACTGATCATGCACTGATCACGTGGCTATCATGCACTACTCACGTGGCTGATCATGCAATGATCATGTAGCTACCATGTACTGTTCACGTGACTGATCATACACCCATCAGGTGACTGATCATACAATGATCACGTGGCTATCATGCACCGATCCCGTGGCTGATCATGCACTGATACCGTGACTGAGCATGGACTGATCACATGACTATCATGTAGTGATCACGTGACTTAATGGCGCTCATCATGTGACTGATCATGGGCTGATCATGTTTGCTATCATACACTGATCATGTGCCTCGGGAGGCAATAAACAAAGAGCTGAGTAGGCACGAATCAAACAGTCAGCAGGCAATAATCATGGAACTCAGCTGTGAGGAATCATGCTGCTCAGCTGGCAATAATCAAGCAGCTGAGCAGGCAGGAATTACGCAGCACAGCTGGCAATTGTCACGCAGATGACAGGCAGGAATCGTGCAGCTCAGCTCGCAATTGTCAAGCAGATGAGCAGACAGTAATCACGCAGCTCAGCAGGCTCTGATCACGTGACTGAGCATGCACTGTTCACATGGCTGATCATACACTGATCACTTGGTTGATCATACACTGATCACGTGGCTGAACATGCACTGCTCACGTGGCTGATCACACACCTGTCACGCGGCTGATCATGCAATGATCATGTAGCTACCATGTACCGGTCACGTGACTGATCATACACCCATCAGGTGACTGATCATGCACTGATCACGTGGCTATCATGCACTCTTCACGTGGCTGATCATACACTGCTCTCGTAACTGATCATGCACTAATCACGTGGCTATCATGCACTGATCACGTGGCTGAACATGCACTGTACACATGGCTGATCACACACCTGTCACTTGGCTGATCATGCAATGATCATGTAGCAACCATGTACTGATCATGTGACTGATCATGCACTCATCCCGTAATTGATCATGCACTGATCACGTGGCTCATCATGCACTGATCACGTGACTCTTCACGCACTATTCACTTGACTGATCATGCACTGATCACGTGGCTATAATGCACTGACCACGTGGCGGATCATACACTGTTCACGTGCCTGTTCATGCACAGATCACGTGACTTATCATGAACTGATCACGTGGCTATAATTCAATGATCACGTGGATATCATGCACAGATTATTTGACTGTCATGCACGGATCACGTGACTAATCATGAACTAATCACGTAGGTATCATGCACTGATCACGTGGCTATCATGCACTGCTAACGTGTCTGATCATACAATGATCACATAGCTACCATGTACTGGTCACGTGACTGATCATGCACTGATCACGTAATTGATCATGCACTGATCACGTGGCTGATCAAACACTGATCACGTGGCTGATCATGCACTCTTCACATGACTGATCATGTACTGATCACGTGGCTATAATGCACTGATCACGTGCCTGGTCATGTACAGATCACGTGAATACTCATGAATTGATCACGTGGATATCATGCACTGATCACCTGGCTATCATGCACTGATCACGTGGCTGATCACACACGAATCACGTGAATGATCATGCACTGATCACGTGGCTATCATGAACTGATGACGTGGCTGATCATGCAATGATCACGTAGCTACCATGTACTGGTCACGTGACTGATCATGCACTGATCACGTGGCTGATCATGCACTGATCACGTGGCTGATCATGCACTGATCACGTAATTGATCATGCACTGATCACGTGACTGATCATGCACTGATCACGTGGCTCATCATGCACTGCTCACGTGGCTGAACATGCAATGATCACACAGCTACGATGTACTAGTCACACGACTGATCATGCATTGATCACGTAATTTATCATGCACTGATCACCTGGCTTATCATGCATTGATCATGTGACTGATCATGTGCTGATCATGTTTGGTGTCATACACTGATCATGTGCCTCTGGAGGCAATGAACAAAGAGCTGAGTAGGCAGGAATCAGTCAGCAGGCAATAATCATGGAACTCAGCTCTGAGAAATCATGCTGCTCAGCTGGCAATAATCAAGTAGATGAGCAGGCAGGAATTACGCAGCACAGGTAGCAATTGTCAAGGAGATGACAGGCAGGAATCGTGCAGCTCAGCTGGCAATTGTCAAGCAGATGAGCAGACAGGAATCACGCAGCTCAGCAGGCCATGATCACGTGACTGAGCATGCACTGTTCACGTGGCTGATCACATACCTATCACGTGACTGATCATGCACTGATCACGTGGCTCTCATACACTGATCACGTGATTGCGGATGCACTGATCACGTATGTATGTACTGATCACGTGGCTATCATGTACTGATGACGTGGCTTATCATGCACTGATCATGTGACTGATCATGCACTGATCACGTAGCTATCTTTCACTGATCATTTGTCTGATCATACACTCATTACGGGACTGATCTTGCACTGATCACGGTGCTATCATATATTGATTACATGACTCCACATGCACTGATCACGTGGATCATCATAAACTGATCACGTGACTGATCTAGCACTGATCACGTGACTGATCATGCACTGATCAAGTGACTGATCATGCACTGATCAGTTGGCTATCATGCACAGATTACTTGTCTGATCATACACTGATCAAGTGACTGATAATGCACTGATCATCTGGCTATCATGCACTCATTACCTGGCTTTCGTGCACTGATCACGTGGTTGATCATACACTGATCACGAGACTGATCAGGCACTGATCACATCTATATCATGCACTGATCACATGACTGCCCATGCACTGATCACGAGGATGATCATACACTGATCATGTGACAGATCATACAGTGATCACGTGGCTATCATGCACTGCTCACGTAACTGATCATGCACACATCACGTGGCTATCATGCACCTCTCACCTGGCTGGTCATGCAATGTTCACGTACTACCATATACTGGTCACGTGACTCATCATGCTCAGATCACGCAAATGATCATGCACTGTTCAGTTGACTGATCATGTACTGATCACGTGACTGATCATGCACTGATCACGTGGCTATCATGCACTGCTCACGTGGCTGATCATGCAATGATCACGTAGCAACCATGTACTGGTCACGTGACTGATCATGCACTGATCACGTAATTAATCCTGCACTGATCACCTGACTCATCATGCACTGATCACGTGGCTGATCACACACGTATCATGTGACTGATCATACACTGATCACGTGGCTATCATGCACTGATCACTTAGCTGGTCATACACTGATCACGCAGCTACCATGTACTGGTCACGTGACTGATCATGCACTGATCACGTAATTGATCATGCACTGATCATGTGGCTGATCATGCACTGATCACGTCACTGATCATGCACTCATCACGTGGCTATCAGGCACTACTCACGTGGCTGATCATGCAATGATCATGTAGCTACCATGTACCGGTCACGTGACTGATCATACACCCATCAGGTGACTGATCATGCACTGATCACCTGGCTATCATGCACTGTTCACGTGGCTGATCATACACTGATCACCTGCCTGGTCATGCACAAATCACGTGACTAATCATGAACTGATAACGTAGCAATCATTCACTGATCACCTGGCTGATCATGCACTGATCACGTGGCTATCCTGCAATGATCACGTGGCTGATCATGCACTGCTACCGTGACTGAGCATGGACTGATCACATGACTATCATGTAGTGATCACGTGACTTAATGGCGCTGACCATCTGACTGATCATGCGCTGAGCATGTTTGCTCTCATACACTGATCATGTGCCTCTGAAGGCAATAAGCAAAGAGCTGAGTAGGCATGAATCAAACAGTCAGCAGGCAATAATCATGGAACTCAGCTGTGAGGAATCATGTTGCTCAGCTGGCAATAATCAAGCAGCTGAGCAGGCAGGAATTACACATCACAGCTGGCAATTGTCAAGCAGATGACAGGCAGGAATCATGCAGCTCAGCTCGCAATTGTCAAGCAGATGAGCAGACAGTAATCACGCAGCTCAGCAGGCCCTGATCACGTGACTGAGCATGCACTGTTCACCTGGCTGATCATACACTGATCACGTGATTGATCAAGCACTGATCACTTGGATATCATGCACTGATCACGTGGCTAATCATACACTGTTCACGTGTCTGACCATGCACTGATCACGTGGCTGATCATGCAATGATCACGTAGCTACCATGTACTAGTCACGTGAGTTATCATGCAATGATCACGTAATTGATCATGCACTGATCAGGTGACTTAACATGCACTGTTCACGTGACTGATCATGCTCTGATCACGTGACTGATCATGCACTGATCTCGTGGCTATCATGCACGGCTCACGTGGCTGATCATGCAATTATCACATAGCTACCATGTACTGGTCACATGACTGGTCATGCACTGATCATGTGACTGATCATGCACTGATCACGTGACTCATCATGCACTGATCACGTGACTCATCATGCACTGATCACGTGGCTGATCTTGCACTGATCACGGCGCTATCATGCATTGACTACATGACTCCACATGCACTCATCACGTGGATGATCATGCATTGATCACGTGACTGATCATGCACTGAACACGTGACTGACCATGCACTGATCACGTGACTGATCATGCACTGATCATCTGGCTATCATGCACTCATTACCTGGCTATCGTGCACTGATCACGTGGTTGATCATACACTGATCACGAGACTGATCATACACTGATCACGAGACTAATCATGCACTGATCACTTCTATATCATGCACTGATCACATGACTGCCCATGCACTGATCACTCAGATGAACATACACTGAACATGTGACAGATCATGCACTGATCACGTGGCTATCATGCACTGATCAAGTGGCTGATCATACTCTGCCCCTGAAACTGATCATGTAATGATCACGTGGCTATCCTGCACTGCTTACGTGGCTGATCATGCAATGATCACGTAGCTACCATGTACTAGTCACGTGAGTGATCGTGCACTGATCACGTAATTGATCATGCACTGATCAGGTGACTTATCATGCACTGTTCACGTGACTGATCATGCACTGATCTCGTGGCTATCATGCAGGGCTCACGTGGCTGATCATGCAATGATCACCTAGCTACCATGTACTGGTCACGTAACTGATCATGCACTGATGACATAATTGATCATGCACTGATCACGTGGCTGATCATACACTGATTACGTGACTGATCATGCACTGATCACGTGACTGATCATGCTCTGATCACGTGGCTATCATGCACTGATCACTTGGCTGGTCGTACACTGATCACGTGCCTGGTCATGCACAGATTACATGACTGATCATGCACTGATCACGTGACTGATCATGCACTGATCACGTGGCTATCATGCACTACTCACGTGGCTGATCATGCAATGATCATGTAGCTACCATGTACTGTTCACGTGACTGATCATACACCCATCAGGTGACTGATCATACACTGATCACGTGGCTATCATGCACCGATCCCGTGGCTGATCATGCACTGATACCGTGACTGAGCATGGACTGATCACGTGACTATCATGTAGTGATCACGTGACTTAATGGCACTGACCATGTGACTGAGCATGTTTGCTATCATACACTGATCATGTGCCTCGGGGGGCAATAAACAAAGAGCTGAATAGGCACGAATCAAACAGTCAGCAGGCAATAATCATGGAACTCAGCTGTGAGGAATCATGCTGCTCAGCTGGCAATAATCAAGCAGCTGAGCAGGCAGGAATTACGCAGCACAGCTGGCAATTGTCACGCAGATGACAGGCAGGAATCGTGCAGCTCAGCTCGCAATTGTCAAGCAGATGAGCAGACAGTAATCACGAAGCTCAGCAGGCTCTGATCACGTGACTGAGCATGCACTGTTCACATGGCTGATCATACACTGATCACTTGGTTGATCATACACTGATCACGTGGCTGAACATGCACTGCTCACGTGGCTGATCATGCACTGATCACGTGGCTATCATGAACTTATCACATGGCTGGTCATACACTGATAATATAGCTACCATGTACCGGTCACGTGAATGATCATACACCCATCAGGTGACTGATCATGCACTGATCATGTGGCTATCATGCACTGACCACGAGACTGATCATGCACAGATCACGTCTAATCATGCACTGATCACATGACTGCCCATGCACTGATCACGTGGATGATCATACACTAATCATGTGACAGATCATGCACTGATCACGTGGCTGATCATGCACTGATACCATGACTGAGCATGGACTGATCACATGACTATCATGTAGTGACCACGTGACTTAATGGTGCTGATCATGTGACTGATCACGCACTGTTCATGTCTGCTATCATACACTGATCATGTGCCTCTGAAGGCAATAAACAAAGAGCTGAGTAGGCACGAATCAAACAGTCAGCAGGCAATAATCATGGAACTCAGCTGTGAGGAATCATGCTGCTCAGCTGGCAATAATCAAGCAGCTGAGCAGGCAGGAATTACGCAGCACAGCTGGCAATTGTCAAGCAGATGACAGGCAGGAATGGTGCAGCTCAGGTGTCAATTGTCAAGCAGATGAGCAGACAGTAATCACGGAGCTCACCAGGCCCTGATCACGTGACTGAGCATGTACTGTTCACGTGGCTGATCATACACTGATCACGTGATTGATCATGCACTGATCACTTGGATATCATGCACTGATCACGTGCCTGATCATACACTGTTCACGTGTCTGACCATGCACTGCTCACGTGGCTGATCATACACTGCTCACGTAACTGATCATGCACTGATCACGTGGCTGATCATGCAATGATCATGTAGCGACCATGTACTGATCACGTGACTGATCATGCACTGCTCACGTGGCTATCATGCACTGCTCACGTGGCTGATCATGCAATGATCACGTAGCAACCATGTATTTGTCACGTGACTGATCATGCACTGATCACGTAATTATTCCTGCACTGATCACCTGACTCATCATGCACTGATCACGTGGCTGATCACACACGTATCACGTGACTGATCATGCACTGATCACGTGGCTATCATGCACTAATCAGTGGCTATCATTCACTGATCACGTGGATATCATGCACTGATCACGTGGCTGATCACACACGTATCACATGACTGATCATGCACTGATCACGTGGCTATCATGCACTGATCACGTGGCTGATCATGCAATGATCACGTAGCTACCATGTACTGGTCACGTGACTGATCATGCACTGATCACGTCTATATCATGCACTGATCACATGACTGCCCATGCACTGATCACCAGGATGAACATACACTGATTATGTGACAGATCATGCACTGATCACGTGGCTATCATGCATTGATTATGTGATTCATCATGTGCTGATCATGTTTGGTGTCATACACTGATCATGTGCCTCTGGAGGCAATGAACAAAGAGCTTAGTAGGCAGGAATCAGTAGGCAATAATCATGGAACTCAGCTCTGAGAAATCATGCTGCTCAGCTGGCAATAATCAAGTAGATGAGCAGGCAGGAATTATGCAACACAGATGGCAATTGTCAAGGAGATGACAGGCAGGAATCGTACAGCTCAGCTGGCAATTGTCAAGCAGATGAGCAGACAGTAATCACGCAGCTCAGCAGGCCCTGATCACGTGACTGAGCATGCACTGTTCACGTCGCTGATCACACACCTATCCCGTGAATGATCATGCACTGATCACGTGGCTCTCATGCACAGATCACGTGACTGCGCATGCACTGTTCACGTAATTGTATGCACAGTTCATGTGACTATCATGCACTGATGACGTGGCTTATCACGTACTGATCATGTGACTGATCATGCACTGATCACGTAGCTATCTTGCACTGGTCACTTGGCTGATCACACACTCATCACAGGACTGATCGTGCACTTATTGCGGCGCTATAATGCATTGACTACATGACTCCACATGCACTGATCACGTGCATGATCATGCACTGATCACGTCACTGACCATGCACTGATCACGTGACTGATCATGCACTGATCACGTGGCTAACATGCACTGATCATTTGGCTGGTCATACACTGATCATGTGCCTGGTCATGCACTGATCATGTGGCTGATCATGCACTGATCACGTGACTGATCATGCACTGATAACGTGTCTATCATGCACTGATCACGTGGCTATCATGCACAGATCACGTGGCTGATCATGCAATGATCACGTAGCTACCATGTACTGGTCACGTGACTGATCATGCACTGATCACGTGGCTGATCATGCACAGATCATGTGACTGATCATGCACTGATCACGTGGCTGATCATGAACTGATCACGTGGCTATCATGCACTGCTCACGTGGCTGATCATGCAATGATCACGCAGCTCCTATGTACTGGTCACATGACTAATCATGCACTGATCATGTACTTGATGGTACACTGATCACCTGGCTTATCATGCATTGATCATGTGACTGATCATGTGCTGATCATGTTTGGTGTCATACACTGATCATGTGCCTCTGTAGGCAATGAACACAGAGCTGAGTAGGCAGGAATCAGTCAGCAGGCAATAATCATGGAAGTCAGCTCTGAGAAATCATGCTGCTCAGCTGGCAATAATCAAGTAGATGAGCAGGCAGGAATTACGCAGCACAGGTGGCAAATGTCAAGGTGATGACTGGCAGGAATCATGCAGCTCAGCTGGCAATTGTCAAGCAGATGAGCAGACAGTAATCACGCAGCTCAGCAGGCCCTGATCACGTGACTGATCATGCACTGATCACGTGGCTGATCATACACTGATTACGTGACTGATCATGCACTGATCACGTGACTGATCATGCTCTGATCACGTGGCTATCATGCACTGATCACTTGGCTGGTCGTACACTGATCACGTGCCTGGTCATGCACAGATTACATGACTGATCATGCACTGATCACGTGACTGATCATGCACTGATCACGTGGCTATCATGCACTACTCACGTGGCTGATCATGCAATGATCATGTAGCTACCATGTACTGTTCACGTGACTGATCATACACCCATCAGGTGACTGATCATACAATGATCACGTGGCTATCATGCACCGATCCCGTGGCTGATCATGCACTGATACCGTGACTGAGCATGGACTGATCACATGACTATCATGTAGTGATCACGTGACTTAATGGCGCTCATCATGTGACTGATCATGGGCTGATCATGTTTGCTATCATACACTGATCATGTGCCTCGGGAGGCAATAAACAAAGAGCTGAGTAGGCACGAATCAAACAGTCAGCAGGCAATAATCATGGAACTCAGCTGTGAGGAATCATGCTGCTCAGCTGGCAATAATCAAGCAGCTGAGCAGGCAGGAATTACGCAGCACAGCTGGCAATTGTCACGCAGATGACAGGCAGGAATCGTGCAGCTCAGCTGGCAATTGTCAAGCAGATGAGCAGACAGTAATCACGCAGCTCAGCAGGCTCTGATCACGTGACTGAGCATGCACTGTTCACATGGCTGATCATACACTGATCACTTGGTTGATCATACACTGATCACGTGGCTGAACATGCACTGCTCACGTGGCTGATCACACACCTGTCACGCGGCTGATCATGCAATGATCATGTAGCTACCATGTACCGGTCACGTGACTGATCATACACCCATCAGGTGACTGATCATGCACTGATCACGTGGCTATCATGCACTCTTCACGTGGCTGATCATACACTGCTCACGTAACTGATCATGCACTAATCACGTGGCTATCATGCACTGATCACGTGGCTGAACATGCACTGTACACATGGCTGATCACACACCTGTCACTTGGCTGATCATGCAATGATCATGTAGCAACCATGTACTGATCATGTGACTGATCATGCACTCATCCCGTAATTGATCATGCACTGATCACGTGGCTCATCATGCACTGATCACGTGACTCTTCACGCACTATTCACTTGACTGATCATGCACTGATCACGTGGCTATAATGCACTGATCACGTGGCGGATCATACACTGTTCACGTGCCTGTTCATGCACAGATCACGTGACTAATCATGAACTGATCACGTGGCTATAATTCAATGATCACGTGGATATCATGCACAGATTATGTGACTGTCATGCACGGATCACGTGACTAATCATGAACTAATCACGTAGGTATCATGCACTGATCACGTGGCTATCATGCACTGCTAACGTGTCTGATCATACAATGATCACATAGCTACCATGTACTGGTCACGTGACTGATCATGCACTGATCACGTAATTGATCATGCACTGATCACGTGGCTGATCAAACACTGATCACGTGGCTGATCATGCACTCTTCACATGACTGATCATGTACTGATCACGTGGCTATAATGCACTGATCACGTGCCTGGTCATGTACAGATCACGTGAATACTCATGAATTGATCACGTGGATATCATGCACTGATCACCTGGCTATCATGCACTGATCACGTGGCTGATCACACACGAATCACGTGAATGATCATGCACTGATCACGTGGCTATCATGAACTGATGACGTGGCTGATCATGCAATGATCACGTAGCTACCATGTACTGGTCACGTGACTGATCATGCACTGATCACGTGGCTGATCATGCACTGATCACGTGGCTGATCATGCACTGATCACGTAATTGATCATGCACTGATCACGTGACTGATCATGCACTGATCACGTGGCTCATCATGCACTGCTCACGTGGCTGAACATGCAATGATCACACAGCTACGATGTACTAGTCACACGACTGATCATGCATTGATCACGTAATTTATCATGCACTGATCACCTGGCTTATCATGCATTGATCATGTGACTGATCATGTGCTGATCATGTTTGGTGTCATACACTGATCATGTGCCTCTGGAGGCAATGAACAAAGAGCTGAGTAGGCAGGAATCAGTCAGCAGGCAATAATCATGGAACTCAGCTCTGAGAAATCATGCTGCTCAGCTGGCAATAATCAAGTAGATGAGCAGGCAGGAATTACGCAGCACAGGTAGCAATTGTCAAGGAGATGACAGGCAGGAATCGTGCAGCTCAGCTGGCAATTGTCAAGCAGATGAGCAGACAGGAATCACGCAGCTCAGCAGGCCATGATCACGTGACTGAGCATGCACTGTTCACGTGGCTGATCACATACCTATCACGTGACTGATCATGCACTGATCACGTGGCTCTCATACACTGATCACGTGATTGCGGATGCACTGATCACGTATGTATGTACTGATCACGTGGCTATCATGTACTGATGACGTGGCTTATCATGCACTGATCATGTGACTGATCATGCACTGATCACGTAGCTATCTTTCACTGATCATTTGTCTGATCATACACTCATTACGGGACTGATCTTGCACTGATCACGGTGCTATCATATATTGATTACATGACTCCACATGCACTGATCACGTGGATCATCATAAACTGATCACGTGACTGATCTAGCACTGATCACGTGACTGATCATGCACTGATCAAGTGACTGATCATGCACTGATCAGTTGGCTATCATGCACAGATTACTTGTCTGATCATACACTGATCAAGTGACTGATAATGCACTGATCATCTGGCTATCATGCACTCATTACCTGGCTTTCGTGCACTGATCACGTGGTTGATCATACACTGATCACGAGACTGATCAGGCACTGATCACATCTATATCATGCACTGATCACATGACTGCCCATGCACTGATCACGAGGATGATCATACACAGATCATGTGACAGATCATACAGTGATCACGTGGCTATCATGCACTGCTCACGTGGCTGATCATGCACTGCTCACGAGGCTGATGATGTACTGATCACGTAAATGATCATGCACTGATCACGTGACTGATCTTGCACTGATCACGTAAATGATCATGCACTGATCACGTGACTGATCTTGCACTGATCAAGTGACTGATCATGCACTGATCACGTGGCTATCATGCACTGCTTGCGTGGCTGATCATACAATGATCACATAGCTACCATGTACTGGTCACGTGACTGATCATGCACTGATCACGTAATTGATCATGCACTGATCACGTGACTGTTCACGCACTGATCACGTGACTGATCATGCACTGATCACGTGGCTATAATGCCCTGATTATGTGGCTGATCATACACTTTTCACGTGCCTGGTCATGCACAGATCACGTGACTTATCATGAACTGATCACGTGGCTATAATTCACTTATCACGTGGATATCATGCATTGATTACGTGCCTGTCAGGCACAGTTCACGTGACTAATCATGAACTGATCACGTAGGTATCATGCACTGATCACGTGGTTGATCATACACTGTTCACGTGGCTGATCATGCACTGATCACGTGGCTGACCATAACTGCTCACGTAGCTGATCATGCACTGATCACGTGTCTATAATGCAGTGCTCACGTGGCTGATCCTGCAATGATCACGTAGCTAACATGCACTGGTCACGTGACTGATCATGCCCTGATCACGTCGCTATCATGCACTGTTCACGTGGCTGATCATACACTGATCAAGTGACTGATCATGCACAGATGACGTGACTACTCATGAAGTGATCATGTGGCTATCATGCACTGATCACCTGGATATCATGCACTGATCACGTGGCTTATCACACACGTATCACGTGACTGATCATGCACTGATCTCGTGGCTATCATGCACTGATCACGTGGCCATCATGCACTGTTCACGTGGCTGATCATACACTGATCACGTGCCTGGTCATGCACAGATGACGTGACTACTCATGAAGTGATCACGTGGCTATCATGCACTGATCACGTGGTTGATCACACACGTATCACGTGACTGATCATGCACTGATCACGTGGCTATCATGCACTGATCACGTGGCTATCATGCACTGATCACGTGGCTGATCATGCACTGATCACTTGGCTACCATGTACTGGTCACGTTACTGATCTTGCACTGATCACGTGGCTGATCAAGCACTGATCACGTGGCTATCATGCACTGCTAACGTGGCTGATCATGAAATGATCACGCAGCTACCATGTGCTGGTCACGTGACTGATCATGCACTGATCATGTGGCTGATCATGCACTGATCACGTGGCTGATCATGCACTGATCACATGGCTATCATGCACTGCTCACGTGGCTGATCATGCAATGAGCACGTAGCTACCATGTACTGGTCACGTAATTGATCATGCACTGGTCATGTGGCTGATCATGCACTGCTCACGTGGCTGATCATACACTGTTCATGTAACTGATCATGCACTGATCACGTAGATATCATGCATTGATCACGTGACTGATCATGCACTGATCACATGGCTATCATGCACTGATCACTTGGCTGGTCATACTGATCACGTGCCTCGTCATGCACTGATCACGTGGCTGATCATGCACTGATCACGTGACTGATCATGCACTGATCACGTGGCTATCTTGCACTGATCACGTGGCTATCATGCACAGATCACATGGCTGATCATGCAATGATCACGTAGCTACCATATACTGGTCACTTGACTGATCATACACTGTTCACGTGTATGACCATGCACTGCTCACGTGGCTGATCATACACTGTTCATGTAACTGATCATGCACTGATCACGTGGATATCATGCATTGATCACGTGGCTGAACATGCACTGATCACGTGGCTGATCACACACCAGTCACGTGACTGATCATGCACTGATCACGTGGCACTCATGCACTGATCACGTGGCTGATCATACACTGATCACGTAACTGATCATGCACTGATCACGTGGCTATCATGCACTGATCACGTGGCTGATCATGCAATGATCACGTACTACCATATACTGGTCACGTGACTGATCATGCACTGATCACGTAAATGATCATGCACTGATCAGTGACTGATCATGCACTGATCACGTGACTGATCATGCACTGATCACGTGGCTATCATGCACTGATCACGTGGCTGATCATGCACTGATCACGTAGCAACCATGTACTGGTCACGTGACTGATCATGCACTGATCACGTAATTGATCATGCACTGATCACGTGGCTGATCATGCACTGATCACGTGGCTGATCACACTGTATCACGTGACTGATCATGCACTGATCACGTGGCTATCATGCACTGATCACGTGGCTGATCATGCACTGATCACGTGGCTATCATGCACTGATCACGTGACTGATCATGCACTGATCACGTAACTGATCATGCACTGATCACGTGGCTGATCATGCACTGATCACGTGACTGATCATGCACTGATCACGTGGCTATCATGCACTACTCACGTGGCTGATCATGCAATGATCATGTAGCTACCATGTACTGGTCACGTGACTGATCATACACCCATCAGGTGACTGATCATGCACTGATCACGTGGCTATCATGCACTGATCACGTGGCTGATCATGCACTGATCACGTGCCTGATCATGCACTGATCACGTGACTGATCATGCACTGATCACGTAGCAATCATGCACTGATCACGTGGCTGATCATGCACTGATCACGTGGCTATCATGCACTGATCACGTGGCTGATCATGCACTGATACCGTGACTGAGCATGGACTGATCACATGACTATCATGTAGTGATCACGTGACTTAATGGCGCTGATCATCTGACTGATCATGCGCTGATCATGTTTGCTATCATACACTGATCATGTGCCTCTGGAGGCAATAAGCAAAGAGCTGAGTAGGCACGAATCAAACAGTCAGCAGGCAATAATCATGGAACTCAGCTGTGAGGAATCATGCTGCTCAGCTGGCAATAATCAAGCAGCTGAGCAGGCAGGAATTACGCAGCACAGCTGGCAATTGTCAAGCAGATGACAGGCAGGAATCATGCAGCTCAGCTCGCAATTGTCAAGCAGATGAGCAGACAGTAATCACGCAGCTCAGCAGGCCCTGATCACGTGACTGAGCATGCACTGTTCACGTGGCTGATCATACACTGATCACGTGATTGATCATGCACTGATCACTTGGATATCATGCACTGATCACGTGGCTGATCATACACTGTTCACGTGTCTGACCATGCACTGATCACGTGGCTGATCATGCACTGATCACGTAGCTGATCATGCACTGATCACGTGGCTATCATGCACTGATCACGTGGCTGATCATGCACTGATCACGTGACTGATCATGCACTGATCACGTGACTGATCATGCACTGATCACGTGACTGATCATGCACTGATCACGTGGCTATCATGCACTGCTCACGTGGCTGATCATGCAATGATCACGTAGCTACCATGCACTGGTCACGTGACTGATCATGCACTGATCACGTGACTGATCATGCACTGATCACGTGACTGATCATGCACTGATCACGTGACTGATCATGCACTGATCACGTGGCTGATCATGCACTGATCACGGCGCTATCATGCACTGACTACATGACTGATCATGCACTGATCACGTGGCTGATCATGCACTGATCACGTGACTGATCATGCACTGATCACGTGACTGATCATGCACTGATCACGTGACTGATCATGCACTGATCACGTGGCTATCATGCACTGATCACGTGGCTATCATGCACTGATCACGTGGCTGATCATGCACTGATCACGTGACTGATCATGCACTGATCACGTGACTGATCATGCACTGATCACGTCTATATCATGCACTGATCACGTGACTGATCATGCACTGATCACGTGGATGATCATGCACTGATCACGTGACTGATCATGCACTGATCACGTGGCTATCATGCACTGATCACGTGGCTGATCATACTGATCACTGACTGATCATGCACTGATCACGTGGCTATCATGCACTGATCACGTGGCTGATCATGCACTGATCACGTAGCTATCATGCACTGTCACGTGACTGATCATGCACTGATCACGTAACTGATCATGCACTGATCACGTGACTGATCATGCACTGATCACGTGACTGATCATGCACTGATCACGTGGCTATCATGCACTGATCACGTGGCTGATCATGCACTGATCACGTAGCTACCATGTACTGGTCACGTGACTGATCATGCACTGATCACGTAATTGATCATGCACTGATCACGTGGCTGATCATGCACTGATCACGTGACTGATCATGCACTGATCACGTGACTGATCATGCACTGATCACGTGGCTATCATGCACTGATCACGTGGCTGATCATGCACTGATCACGTGCCTGATCATGCACTGATCACGTGACTGATCATGCACTGATCACGTGACTGATCATGCACTGATCACGTGGCTATCATGCACTGATCACGTGGCTGATCATGCACTGATCATGTAGCTACCATGCACTGATCACGTGACTGATCATGCACTGATCACGTGACTGATCATGCACTGATCACGTGGCTATCATGCACTGATCACGTGGCTGATCATGCACTGATCACGTAGCTATCATGCACTGATCACGTGACTGATCATGCACTGATCACGTGGCTGATCATGCACTGATCACGTGGCTGATCATGCACTGATCACGTGACTGATCATGCACTGATCACGTGGCTATCATGCACTGATCACGTGACTGATCATGCACTGATCACGTGGCTATCATGCACTGATCACGTGGCTGATCATACTGATCACGTGCCTCGTCATGCACTGATCACGTGGCTGATCATGCACTGATCACGTGACTGATCATGCACTGATCACGTGGCTATCATGCACTGATCACGTGGCTATCATGCACTGATCACGTGGCTGATCATGCACTGATCACGTAGCTATCATGCACTGATCACGTGACTGATCATGCACTGATCACGTGTATGATCATGCACTGATCACGTGGCTGATCATACACTGATCACGTAACTGATCATGCACTGATCACGTGGCTATCATGCACTGATCACGTGGCTGATCATGCACTGATCACGTGGCTGATCACACACCTGTCACGTGACTGATCATGCACTGATCACGTGGCACTCATGCACTGATCACGTGGCTGATCATACACTGATCACGTAACTGATCATGCACTGATCACGTGGCTATCATGCACTGATCACGTGGCTGATCATGCAATGATCACGTACTACCATATACTGGTCACGTGACTGATCATGCACTGATCACGTAAATGATCATGCACTGATCACGTGACTGATCATGCACTGATCACGTGACTGATCATGCACTGATCACGTGGCTATCATGCACTGATCACGTGGCTGATCATGCAATGATCACGTAGCAACCATGTACTGGTCACGTGACTGATCATGCACTGATCACGTAATTGATCATGCACTGATCACGTGGCTCATCATGCACTGATCACGTGGCTGATCACACACTGATCACGTGACTGATCATGCACTGATCACGTGGCTATCATGCACTGATCACGTGGCTGATCATGCACTGATCACGCAGCTATCATGCACTGGTCACGTGACTGATCATGCACTGATCACGTAACTGATCATGCACTGATCACGTGGCTGATCATGCACTGATCACGTGACTGATCATGCACTGATCACGTGGCTATCATGCACTACTCACGTGGCTGATCATGCAATGATCATGTAGCTACCATGTACTGGTCACGTGACTGATCATACACCCATCAGGTGACTGATCATGCACTGATCACGTGGCTATCATGCACTGATCACGTGGCTGATCATGCACTGATCACGTGCCTGATCATGCACTGATCACGTGACTGATCATGCACTGATCACGTAGCAATCATGCACTGATCACGTGGCTGATCATGCACTGATCACGTGGCTATCATGCACTGATCACGTGGCTGATCATGCACTGATACCGTGACTGAGCATGGACTGATCACATGACTATCATGTAGTGATCACGTGACTTAATGGCGCTGATCATGTGACTGATCATGCGCTGATCATGTTTGCTATCATACACTGATCATGTGCCTCTGGAGGCAATAAACAAAGAGCTGAGTAGGCACGAATCAAACAGTCAGCAGGCAATAATCATGGAACTCAGCTGTGAGGAATCATGCTGCTCAGCTGGCAATAATCAAGCAGCTGAGCAGGCAGGAATTACGCAGCACAGCTGGCAATTGTCAAGCAGATGACAGGCAGGAATCGTGCAGCTCAGCTGGCAATTGTCAAGCAGATGAGCAGACAGTAATCACGCAGCTCAGCAGGCCCTGATCACGTGACTGAGCATGCACTGTTCACGTGGCTGATCATACACTGATCACGTGATTGATCATGCACTGATCACTTGGATATCATGCACTGATCACGTGGCTGATCATACACTGTTCACGTGTCTGACCATGCACTGATCACGTGGCTGATCATGCACTGATCACGTAGCTATCATGCACTGATCACGTGGCTATCATGCACTGATCACGTGGCTGATCATGCACTGATCACGTGACTGATCATGCACTGATCACGTGACTGATCATGCACTGATCACGTGACTGATCATGCACTGATCACGTGGCTATCATGCACTGCTCACGTGGCTGATCATGCAATGATCACGTAGCTACCATGTACTGGTCACGTGACTGATCATGCACTGATCACGTGACTGATCATGCACTGATCACGTGACTGATCATGCACTGATCACGTGACTGATCATGCACTGATCACGTGGCTGATCATGCACTGATCACGGCGCTATCATGCACTGACTACATGACTGATCATGCACTGATCACGTGGCTGATCATGCACTGATCACGTGACTGATCATGCACTGATCACGTGACTGATCATGCACTGATCACGTGACTGATCATGCACTGATCACTGGCTATCATGCACTGATCACGTGGCTATCATGCACTGATCACGTGGCTGATCATGCACTGATCACGTGACTGATCATGCACTGATCACGTGACTGATCATGCACTGATCACGTCTATATCATGCACTGATCACGTGACTGATCATGCACTGATCACGTGGATGATCATGCACTGATCACGTGACTGATCATGCACTGATCACGTGGCTATCATGCACTGATCACGTGGCTGATCATGCACTGATCACCTGACTGATCATGCACTGATCACGTGGCTATCATGCACTGATCACGTGGCTGATCATGCACTGATCACGTAGCTATCATGCACTGTCACGTGACTGATCATGCACTGATCACGTAACTGATCATGCACTGATCACGTGACTGATCATGCACTGATCACGTGACTGATCATGCACTGATCACGTGGCTATCATGCACTGATCACGTGGCTGATCATGCACTGATCACGTAGCTATCATGCACTGATCACGTGACTGATCATGCACTGATCACGTAATTGATCATGCACTGATCACGTGGCTGATCATGCACTGATCACGTGACTGATCATGCACTGATCACGTGACTGATCATGCACTGATCACGTGGCTATCATGCACTGATCACGTGGCTGATCATGCACTGATCACGTGCCTGATCATGCACTGATCACGTGACTGATCATGCACTGATCACGTGACTGATCATGCACTGATCACGTGGCTATCATGCACTGATCACGTGGCTGATCATGCACTGATCACGTAGCTATCATGCACTGATCACGTGACTGATCATGCACTGATCACGTGACTGATCATGCACTGATCACGTGGCTATCATGCACTGATCACGTGGCTGATCATGCACTGATACCGTGACTGATCATGGACTGATCACATGACTATCATGCACTGATCACGTGACTTAATGGCACTGATCATGTGACTGATCATGTTTGCTATCATACACTGATCATGTGCCTCTGGAGGCAATAAACAAAGAGCTGAGTAGGCACGAATCAAACAGTCAGCAGGCAATAATCATGGAACTCAGCTGTGAGGAATCATGCTGCTCAGCTGGCAATAATCAAGCAGCTGAGCAGGCAGGAATTACGCAGCACAGCTGGCAATTGTCACGCAGATGACAGGCAGGAATCGTGCAGCTCAGCTGGCAATTGTCAAGCAGATGAGCAGACAGTAATCACGCAGCTCAGCAGGCACTGATCACGTGACTGAGCATGCACTGATCACGTGGCTGATCATACACTGATCACGTGGCTGATCATGCACTGATCACGTGGCTGATCATGCACTGATCACGTGGCTGATCATGCACTGATCACGTGGCTATCATGCACTGATCACGTGGCTGATCATGCACTGATCATGTAGCTACCATGTACTGGTCACGTGAATGATCATACACCCATCAGGTGACTGATCATGCACTGATCACGTGGCTATCATGCACTGATCACGTGACTGATCATGCACTGATCACGTCTAATCATGCACTGATCACATGACTGCCCATGCACTGATCACGTGGATGATCATACACTAATCATGTGACAGATCATGCACTGATCACGTGGCTGATCATGCACTGATACCGTGACTGAGCATGGACTGATCACATGACTATCATGTAGTGATCACGTGACTTAATGGCGCTGATCATGTGACTGATCATGCACTGATCATGTTTGCTATCATACACTGATCATGTGCCTCTGGAGGCAATAAACAAAGAGCTGAGTAGGCACGAATCAAACAGTCAGCAGGCAATAATCATGGAACTCAGCTGTGAGGAATCATGCTGCTCAGCTGGCAATAATCAAGCAGCTGAGCAGGCAGGAATTACGCAGCACAGCTGGCAATTGTCAAGCAGATGACAGGCAGGAATCGTGCAGCTCAGCTGGCAATTGTCAAGCAGATGAGCAGACAGTAATCACGCAGCTCAGCAGGCCCTGATCACGTGACTGAGCATGCACTGTTCACGTGGCTGATCATACACTGATCACGTGATTGATCATGCACTGATCACGTGGATATCATGCACTGATCACGTGGCTGATCATACACTGTTCACGTGTCTGACCATGCACTGATCACGTGGCTGATCATACACTGATCACGTAACTGATCATGCACTGATCACGTGGCTGATCATGCACTGATCACGTGGCTGATCATGCACTGATCACGTGACTGATCATGCACTGATCACGTGGCTATCATGCACTGATCACGTGGCTGATCATGCACTGATCACGGCAACCATGCACTTGTCACGTGACTGATCATGCACTGATCACGTAATTATCATGCACTGATCACGTGACTGATCATGCACTGATCACGTGGCTGATCACACACTGATCACGTGACTGATCATGCACTGATCACGTGGCTATCATGCACTGATCAGTGGCTATCATGCACTGATCACGTGGATATCATGCACTGATCACGTGGCTGATCATGCACGATCACGTGACTGATCATGCACTGATCACGTGGCTATCATGCACTGATCACGTGGCTGATCATGCACTGATCACGTAGCTACCATGCACTGATCACGTGACTGATCATGCACTGATCACGTCTATATCATGCACTGATCACGTGACTGATCATGCACTGATCACCAGGATGATCATGCACTGATCACGTGACTGATCATGCACTGATCACGTGGCTATCATGCACTGATCATGTGATTCATCATGTGCTGATCATGTTTGGTGTCATACACTGATCATGTGCCTCTGGAGGCAATGAACAAAGAGCTGAGTAGGCAGGAATCAGTAGGCAATAATCATGGAACTCAGCTCTGAGAAATCATGCTGCTCAGCTGGCAATAATCAAGCAGATGAGCAGGCAGGAATTATGCAGCACAGATGGCAATTGTCAAGCAGATGACAGGCAGGAATCGTGCAGCTCAGCTGGCAATTGTCAAGCAGATGAGCAGACAGTAATCACGCAGCTCAGCAGGCCCTGATCACGTGACTGAGCATGCACTGTTCACGTGGCTGATCACACACTGATCACGTGAATGATCATGCACTGATCACGTGGCTATCATGCACTGATCACGTTGATCATGCACTGATCACGTAATTGTATGCACTGATCACGTGACTATCATGCACTGATCACGTGGCTGATCATGCACTGATCATGTGACTGATCATGCACTGATCACGTGGCTATCATGCACTGATCACGTGGCTGATCATGCACTGATCACAGGACTGATCATGCACTGATCACGGCGCTATCATGCACTGACTACATGACTCCACATGCACTGATCACGTGCTGATCATGCACTGATCACGTGACTGATCATGCACTGATCACGTGACTGATCATGCACTGATCACGTGGCTATCATGCACTGATCACGTGGCTGATCATGCACTGATCACGTGCCTGATCATGCACTGATCACGTGGCTGATCATGCACTGATCACGTGACTGATCATGCACTGATCACGTGACTATCATGCACTGATCACGTGGCTATCATGCACTGATCACGTGGCTGATCATGCACTGATCACGTAGCTACCATGCACTGGTCACGTGACTGATCATGCACTGATCACGTGGCTGATCATGCACTGATCACGTGACTGATCATGCACTGATCACGTGGCTGATCATGCACTGATCACGTGGCTATCATGCACTGATCACGTGGCTGATCATGCAATGATCACGCAGCTCCTATGTACTGGTCACGTGACTGATCATGCACTGATCACGTACTTGATCATGCACTGATCACGTGGCTTATCATGCACTGATCATGTGACTGATCATGCACTGATCATGTTTGGTGTCATACACTGATCATGTGCCTCTGGAGGCAATGAACACAGAGCTGAGTAGGCAGGAATCAGTCAGCAGGCAATAATCATGGAAGTCAGCTCTGAGAAATCATGCTGCTCAGCTGGCAATAATCAAGTAGATGAGCAGGCAGGAATTACGCAGCACAGGTGGCAAATGTCAAGGTGATGACTGGCAGGAATCATGCAGCTCAGCTGGCAATTGTCAAGCAGATGAGCAGACAGTAATCACGCAGCTCAGCATGCCCTGATCACGTGACTGATCATGCACTGATCACGTGGCTGATCATACACTGATCACGTGACTGATCATGCACTGATCACGTGACTGATCATGCACTGATCACGTGGCTATCATGCACTGATCACGTGGCTGATCATGCACTGATCACGTGCCTGATCATGCACTGATCACGTGACTGATCATGCACTGATCACGTGACTGATCATGCACTGATCACGTGGCTATCATGCACTGATCACGTGGCTGATCATGCACTGATCACGTAGCTATCATGCACTGATCACGTGACTGATCATGCACTGATCACGTGACTGATCATACACTGATCACGTGGCTATCATGCACTGATCACGTGGCTGATCATGCACTGATACCGTGACTGAGCATGGACTGATCACATGACTATCATGTAGTGATCACGTGACTTAATGGCGCTGATCATGTGACTGATCATGCACTGATCATGTTTGCTATCATACACTGATCATGTGCCTCTGGAGGCAATAAACAAAGAGCTGAGTAGGCACGAATCAAACAGTCAGCAGGCAATAATCATGGAACTCAGCTGTGAGGAATCATGCTGCTCAGCTGGCAATAATCAAGCAGCTGAGCAGGCAGGAATTACGCAGCACAGCTGGCAATTGTCAAGCAGATGACAGGCAGGAATCGTGCAGCTCAGCTGGCAATTGTCAAGCAGATGAGCAGACAGTAATCACGCAGCTCAGCAGGCCCTGATCACGTGACTGAGCATGCACTGTTCACGTGGCTGATCATACACTGATCACGTGATTGATCATGCACTGATCACGTGGCTGATCATGCACTGATCACGTGGCTGATCATACACCTGTCACGTGGCTGATCATGCACTGATCACGTGGCTATCATGCACTGTCACGTGACTGATCATGCACTGATCACGTGACTGATCATGCACTGATCACGTGGCTATCATGCACTGATCACGTGGCTGATCATACACTGATCACGTGACTGATCATGCACTGATCACGTGGCTATCATGCACTGATCACGTGGCTGATCATGCACTGTACACATGGCTGATCACACACCTGTCACGTGGCTGATCATGCAATGATCACGTAGCAACCATGCACTGATCACGTGACTGATCATGCACTGATCACGTAATTGATCATGCACTGATCACGTGGCTGATCATGCACTGATCACGTGACTGATCATGCACTGATCACGTGACTGATCATGCACTGATCACGTGGCTATCATGCACTGATCACGTGGCTGATCATGCACTGATCACGTGACTGATCATGCACTGATCACGTGACTGATCATGCACTGATCACGTGGCTATCATGCACTGATCACGTGGATATCATGCACTGATCACGTGACTGATCATGCACTGATCACGTGACTGATCATGCACTGATCACGTGGTATCATGCACTGATCACGTGGCTATCATGCACTGATCACGTGGCTGATCATGCAATGATCACGTAGCTACCATGTACTGATCACGTGACTGATCATGCACTGATCACGTAATTGATCATGCACTGATCACGTGGCTGATCATGCACTGATCACGTGGCTGATCATGCACTGATCACGTGACTGATCATGCACTGATCACGTGGCTATCATGCACTGATCACGTGGCTGATCATGCACTGATCACGTGAATATCATGCACTGATCACGTGGATATCATGCACTGATCACGTGGCTATCATGCACTGATCACGTGGCTGATCATGCACTGATCACGTGACTGATCATGCACTGATCACGTGGCTATCATGCACTGATCACGTGGCTGATCATGCAATGATCACGTAGCTACCATGTACTGGTCACGTGACTGATCATGCACTGATCACGTGGCTGATCATGCACTGATCACGTGGCTGATCATGCACTGATCACGTGACTGATCATGCACTGATCACGTGACTGATCATGCACTGATCACGTGGCTATCATGCACTGATCACGTGGCTGATCATGCAATGATCACACAGCTACATGTACTGTCACATGACTGATCATGCACTGATCACGTGATTGATCATGCACTGATCACGTGGCTTATCATGCATTGATCATGTGACTGATCATGTGCTGATCATGTTTGGTATCATACACTGATCATGTGCCTCTGGAGGCAATGAACAAAGAGCTGAGTAGGCAGGAATCAGTCAGCAGGCAATAATCATGGAACTCAGCTCTGAGAAATCATGCTGCTCAGCTGGCAATAATCAAGCAGATGAGCAGGCAGGAATTACGCAGCACAGGTGGCAATTGTCAAGCAGATGACAGGCAGGAATCGTGCAGCTCAGCTGGCAATTGTCAAGCAGATGAGCAGACAGTAATCACGCAGCTCAGCAGGCCATGATCACGTGACTGAGCATGCACTGTTCACGTGGCTGATCACATACCTATCACGTGACTGATCATGCACTGATCACGTGGCTATCATGCACTGATCACGTGATTGATCATGCACTGATCACGTATGTATGCACTGATCACGTGGCTATCATGCACTGATCACGTGGCTGATCATGCACTGATCACGTGACTGATCATGCACTGATCACGTGGCTATCATGCACTGATCACGTGGCTGATCATGCACTGATCACGGGACTGATCATGCACTGATCACGTGCTATCATGCACTGATCACATGACTGATCATGCACTGATCACGTGGATGATCATGCACTGATCACGTGACTGATCATGCACTGATCACGTGACTGATCATGCACTGATCACGTGACTGATCATGCACTGATCACGTGGCTATCATGCACTGATCACGTGGCTGATCATGCACTGATCACGTGACTGATCATGCACTGATCACGTGGCTATCATGCACTGATCACGTGGCTGATCATGCACTGATCACGTGGCTGATCATGCACTGATCACGTGACTGATCATGCACTGATCACGTCTATATCATGCACTGATCACGTGACTGATCATGCACTGATCACGTGGATGATCATGCACTGATCACGTGACTGATCATGCACTGATCACGTGGCTATCATGCACTGATCACGTGGCTGATCATGCACTGATCACGTGGCTGATCATGCACTGATCACGTGGCTGATCATGCACTGATCACGTGACTGATCATGCACTGATCACGTGGCTGATCATGCACTGATCACGTGACTGATCATGCACTGATCACGTGACTGATCATGCACTGATCACGTGGCTATCATGCACTGATCACGTGGCTGATCATGCAATGATCACGTAGCTACCATGTACTGATCACGTGACTGATCATGCACTGATCACGTAATTGATCATGCACTGATCACGTGACTGATCATGCACTGATCACGTGACTGATCATGCACTGATCACGTGGCTATCATGCACTGATCACGTGGCTGATCATGCACTGATCACGTGCTGATCATGCACTGATCACGTGACTGATCATGCACTGATCACGTGGCTATCATGCACTGATCACGTGGATGCACTGATCACGTGGCTGATCATGCACTGATCACGTGACTGATCATGCACTGATCACGTGGTATCATGCACTGATCACGTGGCTGATCATGCACTGATCACGTGGCTGATCATGCACTGATCACGTGGCTGATCATGCACTGATCACGTAGCTGATCATGCACTGATCACGTGGCTATCATGCACTGATCACGTGGCTGATCATGCACTGATCACGTAGCTATCATGCACTGATCACGTGACTGATCATGCACTGATCACGTGGCTATCATGCACTGATCACGTGGCTGATCATGCACTGATCACGTGACTGATCATGCACTGATCACGTGACTATCATGCACTGATCACGTGGCTGATCATGCACTGATCACGTGGCTATCATGCACTGATCACGTGGCTGATCACACACTGATCACGTGACTGATCATGCACTGATCACGTGGCTATCATGCACTGATCACGTGGCTATCATGCACTGATCACGTGGCTGATCATGCACTGATCACGTGACTGATCATGCACTGATCACGTGACTATCATGCACTGATCACGTGGCTATCATGCACTGATCACGTGGCTGATCATGCACTGATCACGTGACTGATCATGCACTGATCACGTGGCTATCATGCACTGATCACGTGGCTATCATGCACTGATCACGTGGCTGATCATGCACTGATCACGTGGCTACCATGCACTGATCACGTGACTGATCATGCACTGATCACGTGGCTGATCATGCACTGATCACGTGGCTATCATGCACTGATCACGTGGCTGATCATGCACTGATCACGCAGCTATCATGCACTGGTCACGTGACTGATCATGCACTGATCACGTGGCTGATCATGCACTGATCACGTGGCTGATCATGCACTGATCACGTGGCTATCATGCACTGATCACGTGGCTGATCATGCACTGATCACGTAGCTATCATGCACTGGTCACGTGACTGATCATGCACTGATCACGTGGCTGATCATGCACTGATCACGTGGCTGATCATGCACTGATCACGTGACTGATCATGCACTGATCACGTGGATATCATGCACTGATCACGTGACTGATCATGCACTGATCACGTGGCTATCATGCACTGATCACGTGGCTGGTCATACTGATCACGTGCTGTCATGCACTGATCACGTGGCTGATCATGCACTGATCACGTGACTGATCATGCACTGATCACGTGGCTATCATGCACTGATCACGTGGCTATCATGCACTGATCACGTGGCTGATCATGCACTGATCACGTAGCTATCATGCACTGGTCACGTGACTGATCATGCACTGATCACGTGTATGATCATGCACTGATCACGTGGCTGATCATGCACTGATCACGTAACTGATCATGCACTGATCACGTGGCTATCATGCACTGATCACGTGGCTGATCATGCACTGATCACGTGGCTGATCACACACTGTCACGTGACTGATCATGCACTGATCACGTGGCACTCATGCACTGATCACGTGGCTGATCATACACTGATCACGTAACTGATCATGCACTGATCACGTGGCTATCATGCACTCTCACGTGGCTGATCATGCAATGATCACGTACTACCATATACTGGTCACGTGACTGATCATGCACTGATCACGTAAATGATCATGCACTGATCACGTGACTGATCATGCACTGATCACGTGACTGATCATGCACTGATCACGTGGCTATCATGCACTGATCACGTGGCTGATCATGCAATGATCACGTAGCAACCATGTACTGGTCACGTGACTGATCATGCACTGATCACGTAATTGATCATGCACTGATCACGTGGCTGATCATGCACTGATCACGTGGCTGATCACACACTGATCACGTGACTGATCATGCACTGATCACGTGGCTATCATGCACTGATCACGTGGCTGATCATGCACTGATCACGCAGCTATCATGCACTGGTCACGTGACTGATCATGCACTGATCACGTAATTGATCATGCACTGATCACGTGGCTGATCATGCACTGATCACGTGACTGATCATGCACTGATCACGTGGCTATCATGCACTACTCACGTGGCTGATCATGCAATGATCATGTAGCTACCATGTACTGGTCACGTGACTGATCATACACCCATCAGGTGACTGATCATGCACTGATCACGTGGCTATCATGCACTGATCACGTGGCTGATCATGCACTGATCACGTGCCTGATCATGCACTGATCACGTGACTGATCATGCACTGATCACGTAGCAATCATGCACTGATCACGTGGCTGATCATGCACTGATCACGTGGCTATCATGCACTGATCACGTGGCTGATCATGCACTGATACCGTGACTGAGCATGGACTGATCACATGACTATCATGTAGTGATCACGTGACTTAATGGCGCTGATCATCTGACTGATCATGCGCTGATCATGTTTGCTATCATACACTGATCATGTGCCTCTGGAGGCAATAAGCAAAGAGCTGAGTAGGCACGAATCAAACAGTCAGCAGGCAATAATCATGGAACTCAGCTGTGAGGAATCATGCTGCTCAGCTGGCAATAATCAAGCAGCTGAGCAGGCAGGAATTACGCAGCACAGCTGGCAATTGTCAAGCAGATGACAGGCAGGAATCGTGCAGCTCAGCTGGCAATTGTCAAGCAGATGAGCAGACAGTAATCACGCAGCTCAGCAGGCCCTGATCACGTGACTGAGCATGCACTGTTCACGTGGCTGATCATACACTGATCACGTGATTGATCATGCACTGATCACTTGGATATCATGCACTGATCACGTGGCTGATCATACACTGTTCACGTGTCTGACCATGCACTGATCACGTGGCTGATCATGCACTGATCACGTAGCTGATCATGCACTGATCACGTGGCTATCATGCACTGATCACGTGGCTGATCATGCACTGATCACGTGACTGATCATGCACTGATCACGTGACTGATCATGCACTGATCACGTGACTGATCATGCACTGATCACGTGGCTATCATGCACTGCTCACGTGGCTGATCATGCAATGATCACGTAGCTACCATGTACTGGTCACGTGACTGATCATGCACTGATCACGTGACTGATCATGCACTGATCACGTGACTGATCATGCACTGATCACGTGACTGATCATGCACTGATCACGTGGCTGATCATGCACTGATCACGGGCTATCATGCACTGACACATGACTGATCATGCACTGATCACGTGGCTGATCATGCACTGATCACGTGACTGATCATGCACTGATCACGTGACTGATCATGCACTGATCACGTGACTGATCATGCACTGATCACGTGGCTATCATGCACTGATCACGTGGCTATCATGCACTGATCACGTGGCTGATCATGCACTGATCACGTGACTGATCATGCACTGATCACGTGACTGATCATGCACTGATCACGTCTATATCATGCACTGATCACGTGACTGATCATGCACTGATCACGCAGATGATCATACACTGATCACGTGACTGATCATGCACTGATCACGTGGCTATCATGCACTGATCACGTGGCTGATCATACTCTGCCCTGACTGATCATGCACTGATCACGTGGCTATCATGCACTGATCACGTGGCTGATCATGCAATGATCACGTAGCTACCATGTACTGTCACGTGACTGATCATGCACTGATCACGTAACTGATCATGCACTGATCACGTGACTGATCATGCACTGATCACGTGACTGATCATGCACTGATCACGTGGCTATCATGCACTGATCACGTGGCTGATCATGCACTGATCACGTAGCTATCATGTACTGATCACGTGACTGATCATGCACTGATCACGTGGCTGATCATGCACTGATCACGTGGCTGATCATGCACTGATCACGTGACTGATCATGCACTGATCACGTGACTGATCATGCACTGATCACGTGGCTATCATGCACTGATCACGTGGCTGATCATGCACTGATCACGTGCCTGATCATGCACAGATCACGTGACTGATCATGCACTGATCACGTGACTGATCATGCACTGATCACGTGGCTATCATGCACTGATCACGTGGCTGATCATGCACTGATCACGTAGCTATCATGTACTGATCACGTGACTGATCATGCACTGATCACGTGACTGATCATACACTGATCACGTGGCTATCATGCACTGATCACGTGGCTGATCATGCACTGATACCGTGACTGAGCATGGACTGATCACATGACTATCATGTAGTGATCACGTGACTTAATGGCACTGATCATGTGACTGATCATGTTTGCTATCATACACTGATCATGTGCCTCTGGAGGCAATAAACAAAGAGCTGAGTAGGCACGAATCAAACAGTCAGCAGGCAATAATCATGGAACTCAGCTGTGAGGAATCATGCTGCTCAGCTGGCAATAATCAAGCAGCTGAGCAGGCAGGAATTACGCAGCACAGCTGGCAATTGTCAAGCAGATGACAGGCAGGAATCGTGCAGCTCAGCTGGCAATTGTCAAGCAGATGAGCAGACAGTAATCACGCAGCTCAGCAGGCCCTGATCACGTGACTGAGCATGCACTGTTCACGTGGCTGATCATACACTGATCACGTGACTGATCATGCACTGATCACGTGGCTGATCATGCACTGATCACGTGGCTGATCATACACTGTCACGTGGCTGATCATGCACTGATCACGTAGCTATCATGTACTGATCACGTGACTGATCATGCACTGATCACGTGACTGATCATGCACTGATCACGTGGCTATCATGCACTGATCACGTGGCTGATCATACACTGATCACGTAACTGATCATGCACTGATCACGTGGCTATCATGCACTGATCACGTGGCTGATCATGCACTGATCACGTGGCTGATCACACACTGTCACGTGGCTGATCATGCACTGATCACGTAGCTATCATGTACTGATCACGTGACTGATCATGCACTGATCACGTAACTGATCATGCACTGATCACGTGGCTGATCATGCACTGATCACGTGACTGATCATGCACTGATCACGTGACTGATCATGCACTGATCACGTGGCTATCATGCACTGATCACGTGGCTGATCATGCACTGATCACGTGACTGATCATGCACTGATCACGTGACTGATCATGCACTGATCACGTGGCTATCATGCACTGATCACGTGGATATCATGCACTGATCACGTGACTGATCATGCACTGATCACGTGACTGATCATGCACTGATCACGTGGTATCATGCACTGATCACGTGGCTATCATGCACTGATCACGTGGCTGATCATGCACTGATCACACAGCTACATGTACTGATCACGTGACTGATCATGCACTGATCACGTAATTGATCATGCACTGATCACGTGGCTGATCATGCACTGATCACGTGACTGATCATGCACTGATCACGTGACTATCATGCACTGATCACGTGACTGATCATGCACTGATCACGTGGCTATCATGCACTGATCACGTGGCTGGTCATACTGATCACGTGCCTGTCATGCACTGATCACGTGGCTGATCATGCACTGATCACGTGACTGATCATGCACTGATCACGTGGCTGATCATGCACTGATCACGTGGCTATCATGCACTGATCACGTGGCTGATCATGCACTGATCACGTAGCTATCATGTACTGATCACGTGACTGATCATGCACTGATCACGTGTATGATCATGCACTGATCACGTGGCTGATCATACACTGATCACGTAACTGATCATGCACTGATCACGTGGCTATCATGCACTGATCACGTGGCTGATCATGCACTGATCACGTGGCTGATCACACACTGTCACGTGACTGATCATGCACTGATCACGTGGCACTCATGCACTGATCACGTGGCTGATCATACACTGATCACGTAACTGATCATGCACTGATCACGTGGCTATCATGCACTGATCACGTGGCTGATCATGCAATGATCACGTACTACCATATACTGGTCACGTGACTGATCATGCACTGATCACGTAAATGATCATGCACTGATCACGTGACTGATCATGCACTGATCACGTGACTGATCATGCACTGATCACGTGGCTATCATGCACTGATCACGTGGCTGATCATGCAATGATCACGTAGCAACCATGTACTGGTCACGTGACTGATCATGCACTGATCACGTAATTGATCATGCACTGATCACGTGACTGATCATGCACTGATCACGTGGCTGATCACACTGATCACGTGACTGATCATGCACTGATCACGTGGCTATCATGCACTGATCACGTGGCTGATCATACACTGATCATGCAGCTATCATGCACTGATCACGTGACTGATCATGCACTGATCACGTGGCTATCATGCACTACTCACGTGGCTGATCATGCAATGATCACGTAGCTACCATGTACTGGTCACGTGACTGATCATGCACTGATCACGTGACTGATCATGCACTGATCACGTGGCTATCATGCACTGATCACGTGGCTGATCATGCACTGATCACGTGCCTGATCATGCACTGATCACGTGACTGATCATGCACTGATCACGTAGCAATCATGCACTGATCACGTGGCTGATCATGCACTGATCACGTGGCTATCATGCACTGATCACGTGGCTGATCATGCACTGATACCGTGACTGAGCATGGACTGATCACATGACTATCATGTAGTGATCACGTGACTTAATGGCGCTGATCATGTGACTGATCATGCGCTGATCATGTTTGCTATCATACACTGATCATGTGCCTCTGGAGGCAAAAACAAAGAGCTGAGTAGGCACGAATCAAACAGTCAGCAGGCAATAATCATGGAACTCAGCTGTGAGGAATCATGCTGCTCAGCTGGCAATAATCAAGCAGCTGAGCAGGCAGGAATTACACAGCACAGCTGGCAATTGTCAAGCAGATGACAGGCAGGAATCATGCAGCTCAGCTGGCAATTGTCAAGCAGATGAGCAGACAGTAATCACGCAGCTCAGCAGGCCCTGATCACGTGACTGAGCATGCACTGTTCACGTGGCTGATCATACACTGATCACGTGATTGATCATGCACTGATCACTTGGATATCATGCACTGATCACGTGGCTGATCATACACTGTTCACGTGTCTGACCATGCACTGATCACGTGGCTGATCATACACTGCTCACGTAACTGATCATGCACTGATCACGTGGCTGATCATGCACTGATCACGTGGCTGATCATGCACTGATCACGTAGCTATCATGTACTGATCACGTGACTGATCATGCACTGATCACGTGACTGATCATGCACTGATCACGTGGCTGATCATGCACTGATCACGTGACTGATCATGCACTGATCACGTGGCTGATCATGCACTGATCACGTGACTGATCATGCACTGATCACGTAGCTATCATGCACTGATCACGTGGCTGATCATGCACTGATCACGTGACTGATCATGCACTGATCACGTGGCTGATCATGCACTGATCACGTGACTGATCATGCACTGATCACGTAGCTATCATGCACTGATCACGTGGCTGATCATGCACTGATCACGTGGCTGATCATGCACTGATCACGTGGCTATCATGCACTGATCACGTGGCTGATCATGCACTGATACCGTGACTGAGCATGGACTGATCACATGACTATCATGTAGTGATCACGTGACTTAATGGCGCTGATCATGTGACTGATCATGTTTGCTATCATACACTGATCATGTGCCTCTGGAGGCAATAAACAAAGAGCTGAGTAGGCATGAATCAAACAGTCAGCAGGCAATAATCATGGAACTCAGCTGTGAGGAACATGCTGCTCAGCTGGCAAAATCAAGCAGCTGAGCAGACAGGAATTACACAGCACAGCTGGCAAATGTCAAGCAGATGACAGGCAGGAATCATGCAGCTCAGCTGGCAATTGTCAAGCAGATGAGCAGACAGTAATCACGCAGCTCAGCAGGCCCTGATCACGTGACTGAGCATGCACTGTTCACGTGGCTGATCATACACTGATCACGTGATTGATCATGCACTGATCACGTGGATATCATGCACTGATCACGTGGCTGATCATACACTGATCACGTGTCTGATCATGCACTGATCACGTGGCTGATCATACACTGATCACGTAACTGATCATGCACTGATCACGTGGCTGATCATGCACTGATCACGTGGCTGATCATGCACTGATCACGTAGCTACCATGCACTGATCACGTGACTGATCATGCACTGATCACGTAATTGATCATGCACTGATCACGTGGCTGATCATACTGATCACGTGCTGTCATGCACTGATCACGTGGCTGATCATGCACTGATCACGTGACTGATCATGCACTGATCACGTGGCTGATCATGCACTGATCACGTGGCTATCATGCACTGATCACGTGGCTGATCATGCACTGATCACGTAGCTACCATGCACTGATCACGTGACTGATCATGCACTGATCACGTGTCTTAACATGCACTGATCACGTGGCTGATCATACACTGATCACGTAACTGATCATGCACTGATCACGTGGCTATCATGCACTGATCACGTGGCTGATCATGCACTGATCACGTGGCTGATCACACACTGTCACGTGACTGATCATGCACTGATCACGTGGCACTCATGCACTGATCACGTGGCTGATCATACACTGATCACGTAACTGATCATGCACTGATCACGTGGCTATCATGCACTGATCACGTGGCTGATCATGCAATGATCACGTAGCTACCATATACTGGTCACGTGACTGATCATGCACTGATCACGTAAATGATCATGCACTGATCACGTGACTGATCATGCACTGATCACGTGACTGATCATGCACTGATCACGTGGCTATCATGCACTGATCACGTGGCTGATCATGCACTGATCACGTAGCAACCATGTACTGTCACGTGACTGATCATGCACTGATCACGTAATTATCATGCACTGATCACGTGGCTCATCATGCACTGATCACGTGGCTGATCACACACGATCACGTGACTGATCATGCACTGATCACGTGGCTATCATGCACTGATCACGTGGCTATCATGCACTGATCACGTGGATATCATGCACTGATCACGTGGCTGATCACACACGATCACGTGACTGATCATGCACTGATCACGTGGCTATCATGCACTGATCACGTGGCTGATCATGCACTGATCACGTAGCTACCATGCACTGATCACGTGACTGATCATGCACTGATCACGTCTATATCATGCACTGATCACGTGACTGATCATGCACTGATCACGTGGATGATCATGCACTGATCATGTGACTGATCATGCACTGATCACGTGGCTATCATGCACTGATCATGTGATTCATCATGTGCTGATCATGTTTGGTGTCATACACTGATCATGTGCCTCTGGAGGCAATGAACAAAGAGCTGAGTAGGCAGGAATCAGTAGGCAATAATCATGGAACTCAGCTCTGAGAAATCATGCTGCTCAGCTGGCAATAATCAAGTAGATGAGCAGGCAGGAATTATGCAGCACAGATGGCAATTGTCAAGCAGATGACAGGCAGGAATCGTGCAGCTCAGCTGGCAATTGTCAAGCAGATGAGCAGACAGTAATCACGCAGCTCAGCAGGCCCTGATCACGTGACTGAGCATGCACTGTTCACGTGGCTGATCACACACTGATCACGTGAATGATCATGCACTGATCACGTGGCTATCATGCACTGATCACGTGATTGATCATGCACTGATCACGTAATTGTATGCACTGATCACGTGACTGATCATGCACTGATCACGTGGCTTATCATGCACTGATCATGTGACTGATCATGCACTGATCACGTAGCTATCATGCACTGATCACGTGGCTGATCATGCACTGATCACAGGACTGATCATGCACTGATCACGGGCTATCATGCACTGACTACATGACTGACATGCACTGATCACGTGCTGATCATGCACTGATCACGTGACTGATCATGCACTGATCACGTGACTGATCATGCACTGATCACGTGGCTATCATGCACTGATCACGTGGCTGATCATGCACTGATCACGTGCCTGATCATGCACTGATCACGTGGCTGATCATGCACTGATCACGTGACTGATCATGCACTGATCACGTGGCTATCATGCACTGATCACGTGGCTATCATGCACTGATCACGTGGCTGATCATGCACTGATCACGTGGCTATCATGCACTGATATCATGCACTGATCACGTGGCTGATCATCACACGATCACGTGACTGATCATGCACTGATCACGTGGCTATCATGCACTGATCACGTGACTGATCATGCACTGATCACGTGGCTATCATGCACTGATATCATGCACTGATCACGTGGCTGATCATGCACTGATCACGTGACTGATCATGCACTGATCACGTGGCTATCATGCACTGATCACGTGACTGATCATGCACTGATCACGTGGCTATCATGCACTGATATCATGCACTGATCACGTGGCTGATCACACACTGATCACGTGACTGATCATGCACTGATCACGTGGCTATCATGCACTGATCACGTGGCTGATCATGCACTGATCACGTGGCTATCATGCACTGATCACGTGGCTGATCATGCACTGATCACGTGGCTGATCATGCACTGATCACGTGGCTATCATGCACTGATCACGTGGCTGATCATGCAATGATCACGTAGCTACCATGTACTGGTCACGTGGATCATCATACACTAATCAGGTGACTGATCATGCACTGATCACGTGGCTGATCATGCACTGATCACGTGACTGATCATGCACTGATCACGTGGCTGATCATGCACTGATCACGTGACTGATCATGCACTGATCACGTGGATGATCATACACTAATCATGTGACAGATCATGCACTGATCACGTGGCTGATCATGCACTGATACCGTGACTGAGCATGGACTGATCACATGACTATCATGTAGTGATCACGTGACTTAATGGCGCTGATCATGTGACTGATCATGCACTGATCATGTTTGCTATCATACACTGATCATGTGCCTCTGGAGGCAATAAACAAAGAGCTGAGTAGGCACGAATCAAACAGTCAGCAGGCAATAATCATGGAACTCAGCTGTGAGGAATCATGCTGCTCAGCTGGCAATAATCAAGCAGCTGAGCAGGCAGGAATTACGCAGCACAGCTGGCAATTGTCAAGCAGATGACAGGCAGGAATCGTGCAGCTCAGCTGGCAATTGTCAAGCAGATGAGCAGACAGTAATCACGCAGCTCAGCAGGCCCTGATCACGTGACTGAGCATGCACTGTTCACGTGGCTGATCATACACTGATCACGTGATTGATCATGCACTGATCACTTGGATATCATGCACTGATCACGTGGCTGATCATACACTGTTCACGTGTCTGACCATGCACTGATCACGTGGCTGATCATACACTGCTCACGTAACTGATCATGCACTGATCACGTGGCTATCATGCACTGATCACGTGGCTGAACATGCACTGTTCACGTGGCTGATCACACACCTGTCACGTGACATATCATGCACTGATCACGTGGCACTCATGCACTGATCACGTGGCTGATCATACTCTGCTCACGTAACTCATCATGCACACATCACGTGGCTATCATGCACTGCTCACGTGGCTCGTCATGGAATGATCACGTAGCTACCATATACTGGTCACGTGACTGATCATGCACTGATCACGTAAATGATCATGCACTGTTCCCGTGACTGATAATGTACTGATCACGTGACTGATCATGCACTGATCACGTGGCTGATCATGCACTGATCACGTAACTGATCATGCACTGATCACGTGGCTGATCATGCACTGATCACGTGGCTGATCATGCACTGATCACGTGACTGATCATGCACTGATCACGTGACTGATCATGCACTGATCACGTGGCTATCATGCACTGATCACGTGGCTGATCATGCACTGATCACGTACTACCATGCACTGATCACGTGACTGATCATGCACTGATCACGTGACTGATCATGCACTGATCAGTGACTGATCATGCACTGATCACGTGACTGATCATGCACTGATCACGTGGCTATCATGCACTGATCACGTGGCTGATCATGCACTGATCACGTAGCTACCATGCACTGATCACGTGACTGATCATGCACTGATCACGTCTATATCATGCACTGATCACATGACTGATCATGCACTGATCACGTGGATGATCATGCACTGATCATGTGACTGATCATGCACTGATCACGTGGCTATCATGCACTGATCATGTGACTGATCATGTGCTGATCATGTTTGGTGTCATACACTGATCATGTGCCTCTGGAGGCAATGAACAAAGAGCTGAGTAGGCACGAATCAGTAGGCAATAATCATGGAACTCAGCTCTGAGGAATCATGCTGCTCAGCTGGCAATAATCAAGCAGCTGAGCAGGCAGGAATTATGCAGCACAGCTGGCAATTGTCAAGCAGATGACAGGCAGGAATCGTGCAGCTCAGCTGGCAATTGTCAAGCAGATGAGCAGACAGTAATCACGCAGCTCAGCAGGCCCTGATCACGTGACTGAGCATGCACTGTTCACGTGGCTGATCATACACTGATCACGTGACTGATCATGCACTGATCACGTGGCTATCATGCACTGATCACGTGACTGATCATGCACTGATCACGTAATTGTCATGCACTGATCACGTGACTGATCATGCACTGATCACGTGGCTGATCATGCACTGATCACGTGACTGATCATGCACTGATCACGTGGCTGATCATGCACTGATCACGTGGCTGATCATGCACTGATCACGTGACTGATCATGCACTGATCACGTGACTGATCATGCACTGATCACGTGGCTATCATGCACTGATCACGTGGCTGATCATGCACTGATCACGTGACTGATCATGCACTGATCACGTGACTGATCATGCACTGATCACGTGGCTATCATGCACTGATCACGTGGATATCATGCACTGATCACGTGACTGATCATGCACTGATCACGTGACTGATCATGCACTGATCACGTGGATCATGCACTGATCACGTGGCTATCATGCACTGCTCACGTGGCTGATCATGCAATGATCACGTAGCTACCATGTACTGGTCACGTGACTGATCATGCACTGATCACGTAATTGATCATGCACTGATCACGTGGCTGATCATGCACTGATCACGTGGCTGATCATGCACTGATCACGTGACTGATCATGCACTGATCACGTGGCTATCATGCACTGATCACGTGGCTGATCATGCACTGATCACGTGAATATCATGCACTGATCACGTGGCTATCATGCACTGATCACGTGGCTATCATGCACTGATCACGTGGCTGATCATGCACTGATCACGTGACTGATCATGCACTGATCACGTGGCTATCATGCACTGATCACGTGGCTGATCATGCAATGATCACGTAGCTACCATGTACTGGTCACGTGACTGATCATGCACTGATCACGTGGCTGATCATGCACTGATCACGTGGCTGATCATGCACTGATCACGTGACTGATCATGCACTGATCACGTGACTGATCATGCACTGATCACGTGGCTATCATGCACTGATCACGTGGCTGATCATGCACTGATCACACAGCTACATGTACTGTCACATGACTGATCATGCACTGATCACGTGATTGATCATGCACTGATCACGTGGCTTATCATGCACTGATCATGTGACTGATCATGTGCTGATCATGTTTGCTATCATACACTGATCATGTGCCTCTGGAGGCAATGAACAAAGAGCTGAGTAGGCAGGAATCAGTCAGCAGGCAATAATCATGGAACTCAGCTCTGAGAAATCATGCTGCTCAGCTGGCAATAATCAAGCAGCTGAGCAGGCAGGAATTACGCAGCACAGGTGGCAATTGTCAAGCAGATGACAGGCAGGAATCGTGCAGCTCAGCTGGCAATTGTCAAGCAGATGAGCAGACAGTAATCACGCAGCTCAGCAGGCCATGATCACGTGACTGAGCATGCACTGTTCACGTGGCTGATCACATACCTGATCACGTGACTGATCATGCACTGATCACGTGGCTATCATGCACTGATCACGTGATTGATCATGCACTGATCACGTATGTATGCACTGATCACGTGGCTATCATGCACTGATCACGTGGCTGATCATGCACTGATCACGTGACTGATCATGCACTGATCACGTGGCTATCATGCACTGATCACGTGGCTGATCATGCACTGATCACGGGACTGATCATGCACTGATCACGTGCTATCATGCACTGATCACATGACTGATCATGCACTGATCACGTGGATGATCATGCACTGATCACGTGACTGATCATGCACTGATCACGTGACTGATCATGCACTGATCACGTGACTGATCATGCACTGATCACGTGGCTATCATGCACTGATCACGTGGCTGATCATGCACTGATCACGTGACTGATCATGCACTGATCACGTGGCTATCATGCACTGATCACGTGGCTATCATGCACTGATCACGTGGCTGATCATGCACTGATCACGTGACTGATCATGCACTGATCACGTCTATATCATGCACTGATCACGTGACTGATCATGCACTGATCACGTGGATGATCATGCACTGATCACGTGACTGATCATGCACTGATCACGTGGCTATCATGCACTGATCACGTGGCTGATCATGCACTGATCACGTGGCTGATCATGCACTGATCACGTGACTGATCATGCACTGATCACGTGACTGATCATGCACTGATCACGTGGCTGATCATGCACTGATCACGTGACTGATCATGCACTGATCACGTGACTGATCATGCACTGATCACGTGGCTATCATGCACTGATCACGTGGCTGATCATGCACTGATCACGTGCCTGATCATGCACTGATCACGTGACTGATCATGCACTGATCACGTGGCTATCATGCACTGATCACGTGGCTATCATGCACTGATCACGTGACTGATCATGCACTGATCACGTGACTGATCATGCACTGATCACGTGGTATCATGCACTGATCACGTGGCTGATCATGCACTGATCACGTGTATGATCATGCACTGATCACGTGGCTGATCATGCACTGATCACGTAGCTGATCATGCACTGATCACGTGGCTATCATGCACTGATCACGTGGCTGATCATGCAATGATCACGTAGCTATCATGCACTGATCACGTGACTGATCATGCACTGATCACGTGACTGATCATGCACTGATCACGTGACTGATCATGCACTGATCACGTGGCTATCATGCACTGATCACGTGGCTGATCATGCACTGATCACGTAGCAACCATGCACTGATCACGTGACTGATCATGCACTGATCACGTAATTGATCATGCACTGATCACGTGACTGATCATGCACTGATCACGTGGCTGATCACACACTGATCACGTGACTGATCATGCACTGATCACGTGGCTATCATGCACTGATCACGTGGCTATCATGCACTGATCACGTGGCTATCATGCACTGATCACGTGGCTGATCATGCACTGATCACGTAGCTATCATGCACTGATCACGTGACTGATCATGCACTGATCACGTGGCTGATCATGCACTGATCACGTGGCTATCATGCACTGATCACGTGGCTGATCATGCACTGATCACGTAGCTACCATGCACTGATCACGTGACTGATCATGCACTGATCACGTGACTGATCATGCACTGATCACGTGGCTATCATGCACTGATCACGTGGCTGATCATGCACTGATCACGCAGCTATCATGCACTGATCACGTGACTGATCATGCACTGATCACGTGGCTATCATGCACTGATCACGTGGCTGATCATGCACTGATCACGTGGCTGATCATGCACTGATCACGTGACTGATCATGCACTGATCACGTGGCTATCATGCACTGATCACGTGGCTGATCATGCAATGATCACGTAGCTACCATGTACTGGTCACGTGACTGATCATGCACTGATCACGTGACTGATCATGCACTGATCACGTGGCTATCATGCACTGATCACGTGGCTGATCATGCACTGATCACGTGCCTGATCATGCACTGATCACGTGACTGATCATGCACTGATCACGTAGCAATCATGCACTGATCACCTGGCTGATCATGCACTGATCACGTGGCTGATCATGCACTGATCACGTGGCTATCATGCACTGATCACGTGGCTGATCATGCACTGATACCGTGACTGAGCATGGACTGATCACATGACTATCATGTAGTGATCACGTGACTTAATGGCGCTGATCATGTGACTGATCATGCGCTGATCATGTTTGCTATCATACACTGATCATGTGCCTCTGGAGGCAATAAACAAAGAGCTGAGTAGGCACGAATCAAACAGTCAGCAGGCAATAATCATGGAACTCAGCTGTGAGGAATCATGCTGCTCAGCTGGCAATAATCAAGCAGCTGAGCAGGCAGGAATTACGCAGCACAGCTGGCAATTGTCAAGCAGATGACAGGCAGGAATCGTGCAGCTCAGCTGGCAATTGTCAAGCAGATGAGCAGACAGTAATCACGCAGCTCAGCAGGCCCTGATCACGTGACTGAGCATGCACTGTTCACGTGGCTGATCATACACTGATCACGTGATTGATCATGCACTGATCACTTGGATATCATGCACTGATCACGTGGCTGATCATACACTGTTCACGTGTCTGACCATGCACTGATCACGTGGCTGATCATACACTGCTCACGTAACTGATCATGCACTGATCACGTGACTGATCATGCACTGATCACGTGGCTGATCATGCACTGATCACGTGGCTGATCATACACTGATCACGTGACTGATCATGCACTGATCACGTGACTGATCATGCACTGATCACGTGGCTGATCATGCACTGATCACGTGGATATCATGCACTGATCACGTGGCTGTCATGCACTGATCACGTGACTGATCATGCACTGATCACGTGGTATCATGCACTGATCACGTGGCTGATCATGCACTGATCACGTGGCTGATCATGCACTGATCACGTGGCTGATCATGCACTGATCACGTGCTGATCATGCACTGATCACGTGGCTATCATGCACTGCTCACGTGGCTGATCATGCAATGATCACGTAGCTATCATGTACTGGTCACGTGACTGATCATGCACTGATCACGTGGCTATCATGCACTGATCACGTGGCTGATCATGCACTGATCACGTGACTGATCATGCACTGATCACGTGACTATCATGCACTGATCACGTGGCTATCATGCACTGATCACGTGGATATCATGCACTGATCACGTGGCTGATCACACACGATCACGTGACTGATCATGCACTGATCACGTGGCTATCATGCACTGATCACGTGGCTGATCATGCACTGATCACGTGGCTGATCATGCACTGATCACGTGACTGATCATGCACTGATCACGTGACTATCATGCACTGATCACGTGGCTATCATGCACTGATCACGTGGCTGATCATGCACTGATCACGTGACTGATCATGCACTGATCACGTGGCTGATCATGCACTGATCACGTGGCTATCATGCACTGATCACGTGGCTGATCATGCACTGATCACGCAGCTATCATGCACTGATCACGTGACTGATCATGCACTGATCACGTGGCTGATCATGCACTGATCACGTGGCTGATCATGCACTGATCACGTGGCTATCATGCACTGATCACGTGGCTGATCATGCACTGATCACGTAGCTATCATGTACTGATCACGTGACTGATCATGCACTGATCACGTGGCTGATCATGCACTGATCACGTGGCTGATCATGCACTGATCACGTGACTGATCATGCACTGATCACGTGGATATCATGCACTGATCACGTGACTGATCATGCACTGATCACGTGGCTATCATGCACTGATCACGTGGCTGATCATACTGATCACGTGCTGTCATGCACTGATCACGTGGCTGATCATGCACTGATCACGTGACTGATCATGCACTGATCACGTGGCTGATCATGCACTGATCACGTGGCTATCATGCACTGATCACGTGGCTGATCATGCACTGATCACGTAGCTATCATGCACTGATCACGTGACTGATCATGCACTGATCACGTGGCTGATCATGCACTGATCACGTGACTGATCATGCACTGATCACGTGGCTATCATGCACTGATCACGTGGCTGATCACACACTGTCACGTGACTGATCATGCACTGATCACGTGGCACTCATGCACTGATCACGTGGCTGATCATACACTGCTCACGTAACTGATCATGCACTGATCACGTGGCTATCATGCACTGATCACGTGGCTGATCATGCAATGATCACGTACTACCATATACTGGTCACGTGACTGATCATGCACAGATCACGTAAATGATCATGCACTGATCACGTGACTGATCATGCACTGATCACGTGACTGATCATGCACTGATCACGTGGCTATCATGCACTGATCACGTGGCTGATCATGCAATGATCACGTAGCAACCATGTACTGGTCACGTGACTGATCATGCACTGATCACGTAATTGATCATGCACTGATCACGTGGCTCATCATGCACTGATCACGTGGCTGATCACACACGATCACGTGACTGATCATGCACTGATCACGTGGCTATCATGCACTGATCACGTGGCTGATCATGCACTGATCACGTGGCTATCATGCACTGATCACGTGACTGATCATGCACTGATCACGTAACTGATCATGCACTGATCACGTGGCTGATCATGCACTGATCACGTGACTGATCATGCACTGATCACGTGGCTATCATGCACTACTCACGTGGCTGATCATGCAATGATCATGTAGCTACCATGTACTGGTCACGTGACTGATCATACACCCATCAGGTGACTGATCATGCACTGATCACGTGGCTATCATGCACTGATCACGTGGCTGATCATGCACTGATCACGTGCCTGATCATGCACTGATCACGTGACTGATCATGCACTGATCACGTAGCAATCATGCACTGATCACGTGGCTGATCATGCACTGATCACGTGGCTATCATGCACTGATCACGTGGCTGATCATGCACTGATACCGTGACTGAGCATGGACTGATCACATGACTATCATGTAGTGATCACGTGACTTAATGGCGCTGATCATGTGACTGATCATGCGCTGATCATGTTTGCTATCATACACTGATCATGTGCCTCTGGAGGCAATAAACAAAGAGCTGAGTAGGCACGAATCAAACAGTCAGCAGGCAATAATCATGGAACTCAGCTGTGAGGAATCATGCTGCTCAGCTGGCAATAATCAAGCAGCTGAGCAGGCAGGAATTACGCAGCACAGCTGGCAATTGTCAAGCAGATGACAGGCAGGAATCGTGCAGCTCAGCTGGCAATTGTCAAGCAGATGAGCAGACAGTAATCACGCAGCTCAGCAGGCCCTGATCACGTGACTGAGCATGCACTGTTCACGTGGCTGATCATACACTGATCACGTGATGATCATGCACTGATCACGTGATATCATGCACTGATCACGTGGCTGATCATGCACTGATCACGTGGCTGATCATGCACTGATCACGTGGCTGATCATGCACTGATCACGTGACTGATCATGCACTGATCACGTGGCTATCATGCACTGATCACGTGGCTGATCATGCACTGATCACGGGACTGATCATGCACTGATCACGGGCTATCATGCACTGATCACGTGACTCATCATGCACTGATCACGTGGCTGATCATGCACTGATCACGTGACTGATCATGCACTGATCACGTGACTGATCATGCACTGATCACGTGACTGATCATGCACTGATCACGTGACTGATCATGCACTGATCACTGGCTGATCATGCACTGATCACGTGGCTATCATGCACTGATCACGTGGCTGATCATGCACTGATCACGTGACTGATCATGCACTGATCACGTCTGATCATGCACTGATCACGTGACTGATCATGCACTGATCACGTGGATGATCATGCACTGATCACGTGACTGATCATGCACTGATCACGTGGCTATCATGCACTGATCACGTGGCTGATCATGCACTGATCACGTAGCTATCATGTACTGATCACGTGACTGATCATGCACTGATCACGTAATTGATCATGCACTGATCACGTGACTGATCATGCACTGATCACGTGACTGATCATGCACTGATCACGTGACTGATCATGCACTGATCACGTGGCTATCATGCACTGATCACGTGGCTGCAATGATCACGTAGCTACCATGCACTGATCACGTGACTGATCATGCACTGATCACGTGACTGATCATGCACTGATCACGTGGCTGATCATGCACTGATCACGTGACTGATCATGCACTGATCACGTGGCTGATCATGCACTGATCACGTAGCTATCATGCACTGATCACGTGACTGATCATGCACTGATCACGTAACTGATCATGCACTGATCACGTGGCTGATCATGCACTGATCACGTGACTGATCATGCACTGATCACGTGGCTGATCATGCACTGATCACGTGACTGATCATGCACTGATCACGTGGCTATCATGCACTGATCACGTGGCTGATCATGCACTGATCACGTAGCTATCATGCACTGATCACGTGACTGATCATGCACTGATCACGTGACTGATCATGCACTGATCACGTGGCTGATCATGCACTGATCACGTGACTGATCATGCACTGATCACGTGGCTGATCATGCACTGATCACGTGACTGATCATGCACTGATCACGTGACTGATCATGCACTGATCACGTGGCTGATCATGCACTGATCACGTGACTGATCATGCACTGATCACGTGACTGATCATGCACTGATCACGTGGCTATCATGCACTGATCACGTGGCTGATCATGCACTGATCACGTGGCTATCATGCACTGATCACGTGACTGATCATGCACTGATCACGTGGCTGATCATGCACTGATCACGTGACTGATCATGCACTGATCACGTGGCTGATCATGCACTGATCACGTGGCTGATCATGCACTGATCACGTGACTGATCATGCACTGATCACGTGGCTATCATGCACTGATCACGTGGCTGATCATGCACTGATCACGTAGCTACCATGCACTGATCACGTGACTGATCATGCACTGATCACGTAACTGATCATGCACTGATCACGTGGCTATCATGCACTGATCACGTGGCTGATCATGCAATGATCACGTAGCTACCATGCACTGGTCACGTGACTGATCATGCACTGATCACGTAACTGATCATGCACTGATCACGTGGCTGATCATGCACTGATCACGTGACTGATCATGCACTGATCACGTGACTGATCATGCACTGATCACGTGGATATCATGCACTGATCACGTGGCTGATCATGCACTGATCACGTGTCTGATCATGCACTGATCACGTGGCTGATCATGCACTGATCACGTGACTGATCATGCACTGATCACGTGGCTATCATGCACTGATCACGTGGCTGATCATGCACTGATCACGTGACTGATCACATACCTGTCACGTGACTGATCATGCACTGATCACGTGGCATCATGCACTGATCACGTGGCTGATCATACACTGATCACGTAACTGATCATGCACTGATCACGTGGCTATCATGCACTGATCACGTGGCTGATCATGCAATGATCACGTAGCTACCATATACTGGTCACGTGACTGATCATGCACTGATCACGTGATTGATCATGCACTGATCACGTGGCTGATCATGCACTGATCACGTGGCTGATCATGCACTGATCACGTGACTGATCATGCACTGATCACGTGACTGATCATGCACTGATCACGTGGCTATCATGCACTGATCACGTGGCTGATCATGCACTGATCACGTGACTGATCATGCACTGATCACGTGACTGATCATGCACTGATCACGTGGCTATCATGCACTGATCACGTGGCTGATCATGCACTGATCACGTGACTGATCATGCACTGATCACGTGACTGATCATGCACTGATCACGTGGCTGATCATGCACTGATCACGTGACTGATCATGCACTGATCACGTGGCTATCATGCACTGATCACGTGGCTGATCATGCACTGATCACGTAGCTCATGCACTGATCACGTGACTGATCATGCACTGATCACGTGGCTGATCATGCACTGATCACGTGACTGATCATGCACTGATCACGTGACTGATCATGCACTGATCACGTGGCTATCATGCACTGATCACGTGGCTGATCATGCAATGATCACGTAGCTATCATGCACTGGTCACGTGACTGATCATGCACTGATCACGTAATTGATCATGCACTGATCACGTGACTGATCATGCACTGATCACGTGACTGATCATGCACTGATCACGTGACTGATCATGCACTGATCACGTGGCTATCATGCACTGATCACGTGGCTGATCATGCACTGATCACGTAGCTATCATGCACTGATCACGTGACTGATCATGCACTGATCACGTCTATATCATGCACTGATCACGTGACTGATCATGCACTGATCACGGATGATCATGCACTGATCACGTGACTGATCATGCACTGATCACGTGGCTATCATGCACTGATCATGTGACTGATCATGTGCTGATCATGTTTGGTGTCATACACTGATCATGTGCCTCTGGAGGCAATGAACAAAGAGCTGAGTAGGCAGGAATCAGTAGGCAATAATCATGGAACTCAGCTCTGAGAAATCATGCTGCTCAGCTGGCAATAATCAAGTAGATGAGCAGGCAGGAATTATGCAGCACAGATGGCAATTGTCAAGCAGATGACAGGCAGGAATCGTGCAGCTCAGCTGGCAATTGTCAAGCAGATGAGCAGACAGTAATCACGCAGCTCAGCAGGCCCTGATCACGTGACTGAGCATGCACTGTTCACGTGGCTGATCACACACTGATCACGTGACTGATCATGCACTGATCACGTGGCTATCATGCACTGATCACGTGATTGATCATGCACTGATCACGTAATTGTCATGCACTGATCACGTGACTATCATGCACTGATCACGTGGCTGATCATGCACTGATCACGTGACTGATCATGCACTGATCACGTGGCTATCATGCACTGATCACGTGGCTGATCACACTGATCACAGGACTGATCATGCACTGATCACGGCGCTATCATGCACTGACTACATGACTGACATGCACTGATCACGTGCTGATCATGCACTGATCACGTGACTGATCATGCACTGATCACGTGACTGATCATGCACTGATCACGTGGCTATCATGCACTGATCACGTGGCTGATCATGCACTGATCACGTGACTGATCATGCACTGATCACGTGGCTGATCATGCACTGATCACGTGACTGATCATGCACTGATCACGTGGCTATCATGCACTGATCACGTGGCTATCATGCACTGATCACGTGGCTGATCATGCAATGATCACGTAGCTACCATGTACTGATCACGTGACTGATCATGCACTGATCACGTGGCTGATCATGCACTGATCACGTGACTGATCATGCACTGATCACGTGGCTGATCATGCACTGATCACGTGGCTATCATGCACTGATCACGTGGCTGATCATGCACTGATCACGCAGCTACCATGCACTGATCACATGACTGATCATGCACTGATCATGTACTTGATCATGCACTGATCACGTGGCTTATCATGCACTGATCATGTGACTGATCATGTGCTGATCATGTTTGGTATCATACACTGATCATGTGCCTCTGGAGGCAATGAACAAAGAGCTGAGTAGGCAGGAATCAGTCAGCAGGCAATAATCATGGAACTCAGCTCTGAGAAATCATGCTGCTCAGCTGGCAATAATCAAGCAGCTGAGCAGGCAGGAATTACGCAGCACAGCTGGCAATTGTCAAGCAGATGACAGGCAGGAATCATGCAGCTCAGCTGGCAATTGTCAAGCAGATGAGCAGACAGTAATCACGCAGCTCAGCAGGCCCTGATCACGTGACTGAGCATGCACTGTTCACGTGGCTGATCACACTGATCACGTGACTGATCATGCACTGATCACGTGGCTATCATGCACTGATCACGTGGCTGATCATGCACTGATCACGTAACTGTCATGCACTGATCACGTGGCTATCATGCACTGATCACGTGGCTGATCATGCACTGATCACGTGACTGATCATGCACTGATCACGTGGCTATCATGCACTGATCACGTGACTGATCATGCACTGATCACGTGGCTATCATGCACTGATCACGTGGCTGATCATGCACTGATCACGTGACTGATCATGCACTGATCACGTGGCTATCATGCACTGATATCATGCACTGATCACGTGGCTGATCATGCACTGATCACGTGACTGATCATGCACTGATCACGTGGCTATCATGCACTGATCACGTGACTGATCATGCACTGATCACGTGGCTATCATGCACTGATATCATGCACTGATCACGTGGCTGATCATGCACTGATCACGTGACTGATCATGCACTGATCACGTGGCTATCATGCACTGATCACGTGACTGATCATGCACTGATCACGTGGCTATCATGCACTGATCACGTGGCTATCATGCACTGATCACGTGGCTGATCATGCACTGATCACGTGGCTATCATGCACTGATCACGTGACTGATCATGCACTGATCACGTGGCTATCATGCACTGATCACGTGACTGATCATGCACTGATCACGTGGCTGATCATGCACTGATCACGTGACTGATCATGCACTGATCACGTGGCTATCATGCACTGATCACGTGACTGATCATGCACTGATCACGGTGGTATCATGCACTGATCACGTGACTGATCATGCACTGATCACGTGGCTGATCATGCACTGATCACGTGACTGATCATGCACTGATCACGTGACTGATCATGCACTGATCACGTGGCTATCATGCACTGATCACGTGACTGATCATGCACTGATCACGTAGCTATCATGCACTGATCACGTGACTGATCATGCACTGATCACGTGGCTGATCATGCACTGATCACGTGACTGATCATGCACTGATCACGTGGCTGATCATGCACTGATCACGTGACTGATCATGCACTGATCACGTGGCTATCATGCACTGATCACGTGACTGATCATGCACTGATCACGTGGCTGATCATGCACTGATCACGTGACTGATCATGCACTGATCACGTGGCTGATCATGCACTGATCACGTGGCTGATCATGCACTGATCACGTGGCTATCATGCACTGATCACATGACTGATCATGCACTGATCACGTGACTGATCATGCACTGATCACGTGGCTTATCATGCACTGATCATGTGACTGATCATGTGCTGATCATGTTTGCTATCATACACTGATCATGTGCCTCTGGAGGCAATGAACAAAGAGCTGAGTAGGCAGGAATCAGTAGGCAATAATCATGGAACTCAGCTGTGAGGAATCATGCTGCTCAGCTGGCAATAATCAAGCAGCTGAGCAGGCAGGAATTATGCAGCACAGCTGGCAATTGTCAAGCAGATGACAGGCAGGAATCGTGCAGCTCAGCTGGCAATTGTCAAGCAGATGAGCAGACAGTAATCACGCAGCTCAGCAGGCCCTGATCACGTGACTGAGCATGCACTGTTCACGTGGCTGATCATACACTGATCACGTGACTGATCATGCACTGATCACGTGATATCATGCACTGATCACGTGGCTGATCATGCACTGATCACGTGGCTGATCATGCACTGATCACGTGGCTGATCATGCACTGATCACGTGACTGATCATGCACTGATCACGTGGCTATCATGCACTGATCACGTGGCTGATCATGCACTGATCACGGGACTGATCATGCACTGATCACGGGCTATCATGCACTGATCACGTGACTGATCATGCACTGATCACGTGGCTGATCATGCACTGATCACGTGACTGATCATGCACTGATCACGTGACTGATCATGCACTGATCACGTGACTGATCATGCACTGATCACGTGACTGATCATGCACTGATCACTGGCTATCATGCACTGATCACGTGGCTATCATGCACTGATCACGTGGCTGATCATGCACTGATCACGTGACTGATCATGCACTGATCACGTCTGATCATGCACTGATCACGTGACTGATCATGCACTGATCACGTGGATGATCATGCACTGATCACGTGACTGATCATGCACTGATCACGTGGCTATCATGCACTGATCACGTGGCTGATCATGCACTGATCACGTAGCTATCATGTACTGATCACGTGACTGATCATGCACTGATCACGTAATTGATCATGCACTGATCACGTGACTGATCATGCACTGATCACGTGACTGATCATGCACTGATCACGTGACTGATCATGCACTGATCACGTGGCTATCATGCACTGATCACGTGGCTGATCATGCACTGATCACGTAGCTATCATGCACTGATCACGTGACTGATCATGCACTGATCACGTGACTGATCATGCACTGATCACGTGGCTGATCATGCACTGATCACGTGACTGATCATGCACTGATCACGTGGCTGATCATGCACTGATCACGTAGCTATCATGCACTGATCACGTGACTGATCATGCACTGATCACGTAACTGATCATGCACTGATCACGTGGCTGATCATGCACTGATCACGTGACTGATCATGCACTGATCACGTGGCTGATCATGCACTGATCACGTGACTGATCATGCACTGATCACGTGGCTATCATGCACTGATCACGTGGCTGATCATGCACTGATCACGTAGCTATCATGCACTGATCACGTGACTGATCATGCACTGATCACGTGACTGATCATGCACTGATCACGTGGCTGATCATGCACTGATCACGTGACTGATCATGCACTGATCACGTGACTGATCATGCACTGATCACGTGGCTATCATGCACTGATCACGTGGCTGATCATGCACTGATCACGTGACTGATCATGCACTGATCACGTGGCTGATCATGCACTGATCACGTGACTGATCATGCACTGATCACGTGGCTATCATGCACTGATCACGTGGCTGATCATGCACTGATCACGTGACTGATCATGCACTGATCACGTGGCTGATCATGCACTGATCACGTGACTGATCATGCACTGATCACGTGGCTATCATGCACTGATCACGTGGCTGATCATGCAATGATCACGTAGCTACCATGCACTGATCACGTGACTGATCATGCACTGATCACGTGACTGATCATGCACTGATCACGTGGCTGATCATGCACTGATCACGTGACTGATCATGCACTGATCACGTGGCTGATCATGCACTGATCACGTGGCTGATCATGCACTGATCACGTGGCTGATCATGCACTGATCACGTGACTGATCATGCACTGATCACGTAACTGATCATGCACTGATCACGTGGCTGATCATGCACTGATCACGTGACTGATCATGCACTGATCACGTGGCTATCATGCACTGATCACGTGGCTGATCATGCACTGATCACGTAGCTATCATGCACTGATCACGTGACTGATCATGCACTGATCACGTGGCTGATCATGCACTGATCACGTGACTGATCATGCACTGATCACGTGGCTGATCATGCACTGATCACGTGGCTGATCATGCACTGATCACGTGACTGATCATGCACTGATCACGTGGCTGATCATGCACTGATCACGTGGCTGATCATGCACTGATCACGTGACTGATCATGCACTGATCACGTGGCTATCATGCACTGATCACGTGGCTGATCATGCAATGATCACGTAGCTACCATGTACTGGTCACGTGACTGATCATGCACTGATCACGTAACTGATCATGCACTGATCACGTGGCTATCATGCACTGATCACGTGGCTGATCATGCACTGATCACGTAGCTATCATGCACTGATCACGTGACTGATCATGCACTGATCACGTGGCTGATCATGCACTGATCACGTGGCTGATCATGCACTGATCACGTGACTGATCATGCACTGATCACGTGACTGATCATGCACTGATCACGTGGCTATCATGCACTGATCACGTGGCTGATCATGCACTGATCACGTGACTGATCATGCACTGATCACGTGGCTGATCATGCACTGATCACGTGACTGATCATGCACTGATCACGTGGCTATCATGCACTGATCACGTGGCTGATCATGCACTGATCACGTGACTGATCATACCTGTCACGTGACTGATCATGCACTGATCACGTGGCTCATGCACTGATCACGTGGCTGATCATGCACTGATCACGTAACTGATCATGCACTGATCACGTGGCTATCATGCACTGATCACGTGGCTGATCATGCACTGATCACGTAGCTACCATATACTGGTCACGTGACTGATCATGCACTGATCACGTGATTGATCATGCACTGATCACGTGGCTGATCATGCACTGATCACGTGGCTGATCATGCACTGATCACGTGACTGATCATGCACTGATCACGTGACTGATCATGCACTGATCACGTGGCTATCATGCACTGATCACGTGGCTGATCATGCACTGATCACGTGCCTGATCATGCACTGATCACGTGACTGATCATGCACTGATCACGTGGCTATCATGCACTGATCACGTGGCTGATCATGCACTGATCACGTGGCTGATCATGCACTGATCACGTGACTGATCATGCACTGATCACGTGGCTATCATGCACTGATCACGTGACTGATCATGCACTGATCACGTGGCTGATCATGCACTGATCACGTGACTGATCATGCACTGATCACGTGGTATCATGCACTGATCACGTGGCTGATCATGCACTGATCACGTGTCTGATCATGCACTGATCACGTGGCTGATCATGCACTGATCACGTGGCTGATCATGCACTGATCACGTGGCTATCATGCACTGATCACGTGGCTGATCATGCACTGATCACGTGGCTGACATGCACTGATCACGTGACTGATCATGCACTGATCACGTAATTGATCATGCACTGATCACGTGGCTGATCATGCACTGATCACGTGACTGATCATGCACTGATCACGTGGCTATCATGCACTGATCACGTGGCTGATCATGCACTGATCACGTAGCTACCATGCACTGGTCACGTGGCTGATCATGCACTGATCACGTAATTGATCATGCACTGATCACGTGGCTGATCATGCACTGATCACGTGACTGATCATGCACTGATCACGTGGCTATCATGCACTGATCACGTGACTGATCATGCACTGATCACGTGGCTATCATGCACTGATCACGTGACTGATCATGCACTGATCACGTGGCTGATCATGCACTGATCACGTGACTGATCATGCACTGATCACGTGACTGATCATGCACTGATCACGTGGCTATCATGCACTGATCACGTGGCTGATCATGCACTGATCACGTGGCTATCATGCACTGATCACGTGACTGATCATGCACTGATCACGTGGCTGATCATGCACTGATCACGTGACTGATCATGCACTGATCACGTGGCTATCATGCACTGATCACGTGGCTGATCATGCACTGATCACGTGCCTGATCATGCACTGATCACATGACTGATCATGCACTGATCACGTGACTGATCATGCACTGATCACGTGGCTATCATGCACTACTCACGTGGCTGATCATGCAATGATCATGTAGCTACCATGTACTGGTCACGTGACTGATCATGCACCCATCAGGTGACTGATCATGCACTGATCACGTGGCTATCATGCACTGATCACGTGGCTGATCATGCACTGATCACGTGCCTGTCATGCACTGATCACGTGACTGATCATGCACTGATCACGTAGCAATCATGCACTGATCACGTGGCTGATCATGCACTGATCACGTGGCTATCATGCACTGATCACGTGGCTATCATGCACTGATCACGTGGCTGATCATGCACTGATACCGTGACTGAGCATGGACTGATCACATGACTATCATGTAGTGATCACGTGACTTAATGGCGCTGATCATGTGACTGATCATGCGCTGATCATGTTTGCTATCATACACTGATCATGTGCCTCTGGAGGCAATAAACAAAGAGCTGAGTAGGCACGAATCAAACAGTCAGCAGGCAATAATCATGGAACTCAGCTGTGAGGAATCATGCTGCTCAGCTGGCAATAATCAAGCAGCTGAGCAGGCAGGAATTACGCAGCACAGCTGGCAATTGTCAAGCAGATGACAGGCAGGAATCGTGCAGCTCAGCTGGCAATTGTCAAGCAGATGAGCAGACAGTAATCACGCAGCTCAGCAGGCCCTGATCACGTGACTGAGCATGCACTGTTCACGTGGCTGATCATACACTGATCACGTGATTGATCATGCACTGATCACTTGGATATCATGCACTGATCACGTGGCTGATCATACACTGTTCACGTGTCTGACCATGCACTGATCACGTGGCTGATCATACACTGCTCACGTAACTGATCATGCACTGATCACGTGGCTGATCATGCACTGATCACGTGGCTGATCATGCACTGATCACGTGGCTATCATGCACTGATCACGTGACTGATCATGCACTGATCACGTAACTGATCATGCACTGATCACGTGGCTGATCATACTGATCACGTGACTGATCATGCACTGATCACGTGGCTGATCATGCACTGATCACGTGACTGATCATGCACTGATCACGTGGCTATCATGCACTGATCACGTGGCTGATCATGCACTGATCACGTAGCTATCATGCACTGATCACGTGCTGATCATGCACTGATCACGTGACTGATCATGCACTGATCACGTGGCTGATCATGCACTGATCACGTGACTGATCATGCACTGATCACGTGGCTGATCATGCACTGATCACGTGACTGATCATGCACTGATCACGTGGCTATCATGCACTGATCACGTGGCTGATCATGCACTGATCACGTAGCTACCATGCACTGATCACGTGACTGATCATGCACTGATCACGTGGCTGATCATGCACTGATCACGTGACTGATCATGCACTGATCACGTGACTGATCATGCACTGATCACGTGGCTATCATGCACTGATCACGTGGCTGATCATGCAATGATCACGTAGCTATCATGTACTGGTCACGTGACTGATCATGCACTGATCACGTGACTGATCATGCACTGATCACGTGGCTGATCATGCACTGATCACGTGACTGATCATGCACTGATCACGTGACTGATCATGCACTGATCACGTGGCTATCATGCACTGATCACGTGGCTGATCATGCACTGATCACGTGGCTATCATGCACTGATCACGTGACTGATCATGCACTGATCACGTCTATCATGCACTGATCACGTGACTGATCATGCACTGATCACGTGGATGATCATGCACTGATCACGTGACTGATCATGCACTGATCACGTGGCTATCATGCACTGATCATGTGACTGATCATGTGCTGATCATGTTTGGTGTCATACACTGATCATGTGCCTCTGGAGGCAATGAACAAAGAGCTGAGTAGGCAGGAATCAGTAGGCAATAATCATGGAACTCAGCTCTGAGAAATCATGCTGCTCAGCTGGCAATAATCAAGCAGCTGAGCAGGCAGGAATTATGCAGCACAGCTGGCAATTGTCAAGCAGATGACAGGCAGGAATCGTGCAGCTCAGCTGGCAATTGTCAAGCAGATGAGCAGACAGTAATCACGCAGCTCAGCAGGCCCTGATCACGTGACTGAGCATGCACTGTTCACGTGGCTGATCATACACTGATCACGTGACTGATCATGCACTGATCACGTGGCTATCATGCACTGATCACGTGACTGATCATGCACTGATCACGTAATTGTCATGCACTGATCACGTGGCTATCATGCACTGATCACGTGGCTGATCATGCACTGATCACGTGACTGATCATGCACTGATCACGTGGCTATCATGCACTGATCACGTGGCTGATCATGCACTGATCACGGACTGATCATGCACTGATCACGGCGCTATCATGCACTGACTACATGACTGATCATGCACTGATCACGTGCTGATCATGCACTGATCACGTGACTGATCATGCACTGATCACGTGACTGATCATGCACTGATCACGTGGCTATCATGCACTGATCACGTGGCTGATCATGCACTGATCACGTGACTGATCATGCACTGATCACGTGGCTGATCATGCACTGATCACGTGACTGATCATGCACTGATCACGTGGCTGATCATGCACTGATCACGTGGCTATCATGCACTGATCACGTGGCTGATCATGCAATGATCACGTAGCTACCATGTACTGGTCACGTGACTGATCATGCACTGATCACGTGGCTGATCATGCACTGATCACGTGACTGATCATGCACTGATCACGTGGCTGATCATGCACTGATCACGTGGCTATCATGCACTGATCACGTGGCTGATCATGCACTGATCACGCAGCTACCATGTACTGATCACATGACTGATCATGCACTGATCATGTACTTGATCATGCACTGATCACGTGGCTTATCATGCACTGATCATGTGACTGATCATGCACTGATCATGTTTGGTATCATACACTGATCATGTGCCTCTGGAGGCAATGAACAAAGAGCTGAGTAGGCAGGAATCAGTCAGCAGGCAATAATCATGGAACTCAGCTCTGAGAAATCATGCTGCTCAGCTGGCAATAATCAAGCAGCTGAGCAGGCAGGAATTACGCAGCACAGGTGGCAATTGTCAAGCAGATGACAGGCAGGAATCATGCAGCTCAGCTGGCAATTGTCAAGCAGATGAGCAGACAGTAATCACGCAGCTCAGCAGGCCCTGATCACGTGACTGAGCATGCACTGTTCACGTGGCTGATCACACACTGATCACGTGACTGATCATGCACTGATCACGTGGCTATCATGCACTGATCACGTGATTGATCATGCACTGATCACGTAACTGATCATGCACTGATCACGTGGCTATCATGCACTGATCACGTGGCTGATCATGCACTGATCACGTGACTGATCATGCACTGATCACGTGGCTATCATGCACTGATCACGTGGCTGATCATGCACTGATCACGGGACTGATCATGCACTGATCACGGGCTATCATGCACTGATCACATGACTGATCATGCACTGATCACGTGGATGATCATGCACTGATCACGTGACTGATCATGCACTGATCACGTGACTGATCATGCACTGATCACGTGGCTATCATGCACTGATCACGTGGCTGATCATGCACTGATCACGTGACTGATCATGCACTGATCACTGGCTATCATGCACTGATCACGTGGCTATCATGCACTGATCACGTGGCTGATCATGCACTGATCACGTGACTGATCATGCACTGATCACGTCTGATCATGCACTGATCACGTGATGATCATGCACTGATCACGTGGATGATCATGCACTGATCACGTGACTGATCATGCACTGATCACGTGGCTATCATGCACTGATCACGTGGCTATCATGCACTGATCACGTGGCTGATCATGCACTGATCACGTGACTGATCATGCACTGATCACGTGGCTATCATGCACTGATATCATGCACTGATCACGTGGCTGATCATGCACTGATCACGTGACTGATCATGCACTGATCACGTGGCTATCATGCACTGATCACGTGGCTGATCATGCACTGATCACGTGGCTATCATGCACTGATCACGTGGCTGATCATGCACTGATCACGTGACTGATCATGCACTGATCACGTGGCTATCATGCACTGATCACGTGGCTGATCATGCAATGATCACGTAGCTACCATGTACTGGTCACGTGGATGATCATACACTGATCAGGTGACTGATCATGCACTGATCACGTGGCTGATCATGCACTGATCACGTGACTGATCATGCACTGATCACGTGGCTGATCATGCACTGATCACGTGACTGATCATGCACTGATCACGTGGATGATCATACACTAATCATGTGACAGATCATGCACTGATCACGTGGCTGATCATGCACTGATACCGTGACTGAGCATGGACTGATCACATGACTATCATGTAGTGATCACGTGACTTAATGGCGCTGATCATGTGACTGATCATGCACTGATCATGTTTGCTATCATACACTGATCATGTGCCTCTGGAGGCAATAAACAAAGAGCTGAGTAGGCACGAATCAAACAGTCAGCAGGCAATAATCATGGAACTCAGCTGTGAGGAATCATGCTGCTCAGCTGGCAATAATCAAGCAGCTGAGCAGGCAGGAATTACGCAGCACAGCTGGCAATTGTCAAGCAGATGACAGGCAGGAATCGTGCAGCTCAGCTGGCAATTGTCAAGCAGATGAGCAGACAGTAATCACGCAGCTCAGCAGGCCCTGATCACGTGACTGAGCATGCACTGTTCACGTGGCTGATCATACACTGATCACGTGATTGATCATGCACTGATCACTTGGATATCATGCACTGATCACGTGGCTGATCATACACTGTTCACGTGTCTGACCATGCACTGATCACGTGGCTGATCATACACTGCTCACGTAACTGATCATGCACTGATCACGTGGCTATCATGCACTGATCACGTGGCTGAACATGCACTGTTCACGTGGCTGATCACACACCTGTCACGTGACATATCATGCACTGATCACGTGGCACTCATGCACTGATCACGTGGCTGATCATACTCTGCTCACGTAACTGATCATGCACACATCACGTGGCTATCATGCACTGCTCACGTGGCTCGTCATGGAATGATCACGTAGCTACCATATACTGGTCACGTGACTGATCATGCACTGATCACGTAAATGATCATGCACTGTTCACGTGACTGATCATGTACTGATCACGTGACTGATCATGCACTGATCACGTGGCTGATCATGCACTGATCACGTGGCTGATCATGCACTGATCACGTGGCTGATCATGCACTGATCACGTGACTGATCATGCACTGATCACGTGACTGATCATGCACTGATCACGTGGCTATCATGCACTGATCACGTGGCTGATCATGCACTGATCACGTAGCTATCATGCACTGATCACGTGACTGATCATGCACTGATCACGTGGCTGATCATGCACTGATCACGTGACTGATCATGCACTGATCACGTGACTGATCATGCACTGATCACGTGACTGATCATGCACTGATCACGTGGCTATCATGCACTGACACATGACTGATCATGCACTGATCACGTGGCTGATCATGCACTGATCACGTGACTGATCATGCACTGATCACGTGACTGATCATGCACTGATCACGTGGCTATCATGCACTGATCACGTGGCTATCATGCACTGATCACGTGGCTGATCATGCACTGATCACGTGACTGATCATGCACTGATCACGTGACTGATCATGCACTGATCACGTCTATATCATGCACTGATCACGTGACTGATCATGCACTGATCACGTGGATGATCATGCACTGATCACGTGACTGATCATGCACTGATCACGTGGCTATCATGCACTGATCACGTGGCTGATCATGCACTGCACTGACTGATCATGCACTGATCACGTGGCTATCATGCACTGATCACGTGGCTGATCATGCACTGATCACGTAGCTATCATGCACTGTCACGTGACTGATCATGCACTGATCACGTGACTGATCATGCACTGATCACGTGACTGATCATGCACTGATCACGTGACTGATCATGCACTGATCACGTGGCTATCATGCACTGATCACGTGGCTGATCATGCACTGATCACGTAGCTATCATGCACTGATCACGTGACTGATCATGCACTGATCACGTGGCTGATCATGCACTGATCACGTGGCTGATCATGCACTGATCACGTGACTGATCATGCACTGATCACGTGACTGATCATGCACTGATCACGTGGCTATCATGCACTGATCACGTGGCTGATCATGCACTGATCACGTGCCTGATCATGCACTGATCACGTGACTGATCATGCACTGATCACGTGACTGATCATGCACTGATCACGTGGCTATCATGCACTGATCACGTGGCTGATCATGCACTGATCACGTAGCTATCATGCACTGATCACGTGACTGATCATGCACTGATCACGTGACTGATCATGCACTGATCACGTGGCTATCATGCACTGATCACGTGGCTGATCATGCACTGATACCGTGACTGAGCATGGACTGATCACATGACTATCATGTAGTGATCACGTGACTTAATGGCGCTGATCATGTGACTGATCATGTTTGCTATCATACACTGATCATGTGCCTCTGGAGGCAATAAACAAAGAGCTGAGTAGGCACGAATCAAACAGTCAGCAGGCAATAATCATGGAACTCAGCTGTGAGGAATCATGCTGCTCAGCTGGCAATAATCAAGCAGCTGAGCAGGCAGGAATTACGCAGCACAGCTGGCAATTGTCAAGCAGATGACAGGCAGGAATCGTGCAGCTCAGCTGGCAATTGTCAAGCAGATGAGCAGACAGTAATCACGCAGCTCAGCAGGCCCTGATCACGTGACTGAGCATGCACTGTTCACGTGGCTGATCATACACTGATCACGTGACTGATCATGCACTGATCACGTGGCTGATCATGCACTGATCACGTGGCTGATCATACACTGTCACGTGTCTGATCATGCACTGATCACGTGGCTATCATGCACTGATCACGTGACTGATCATGCACTGATCACGTGACTGATCATGCACTGATCACGTGGCTATCATGCACTGATCACGTGGCTGATCATGCACTGATCACGTGACTGATCATGCACTGATCACGTGGCTATCATGCACTGATCACGTGGCTGATCATGCACTGTCACGTGGCTGATCACACTGTCACGTGGCTGATCATGCACTGATCACGTAGCAATCATGCACTGATCACGTGACTGATCATGCACTGATCACGTAACTGATCATGCACTGATCACGTGGCTGATCATGCACTGATCACGTGACTGATCATGCACTGATCACGTGACTGATCATGCACTGATCACGTGGCTATCATGCACTGATCACGTGGCTGATCATGCACTGATCACGTGCCTGATCATGCACTGATCACGTGACTGATCATGCACTGATCACGTGGCTATCATGCACTGATCACGTGGCTATCATGCACTGATCACGTGACTGATCATGCACTGATCACGTGACTGATCATGCACTGATCACGTGGTATCATGCACTGATCACGTGGCTATCATGCACTGATCACGTGGCTGATCATGCACTGATCACGTAGCTACCATGCACTGATCACGTGACTGATCATGCACTGATCACGTAACTGATCATGCACTGATCACGTGGCTGATCATGCACTGATCACGTGGCTGATCATGCACTGATCACGTGACTGATCATGCACTGATCACGTGGCTATCATGCACTGATCACGTGGCTGATCATGCACTGATCACGTGACTATCATGCACTGATCACGTGGCTATCATGCACTGATCACGTGGCTATCATGCACTGATCACGTGGCTGATCATGCACGAATCACGTGACTGATCATGCACTGATCACGTGGCTATCATGCACTGATCACGTGGCTGATCATGCAATGATCACGTAGCTACCATGTACTGGTCACGTGACTGATCATGCACTGATCACGTGGCTGATCATGCACTGATCACGTGGCTGATCATGCACTGATCACGTGACTGATCATGCACTGATCACGTGACTGATCATGCACTGATCACGTGGCTGATCATGCACTGATCACGTGGCTGATCATGCAATGATCACGCAGCTACATGTACTGTCACATGACTGATCATGCACTGATCACGTGATTGATCATGCACTGATCACGTGGCTTATCATGCACTGATCATGTGACTGATCATGTGCTGATCATGTTTGGTGTCATGCACTGATCATGTGCCTCTGGAGGCAATGAACAAAGAGCTGAGTAGGCAGGAATCAGTCAGCAGGCAATAATCATGGAACTCAGCTGTGAGAAATCATGCTGCTCAGCTGGCAATAATCAAGCAGATGAGCAGGCAGGAATTACGCAGCACAGCTGGCAATTGTCAAGCAGATGACAGGCAGGAATCGTGCAGCTCAGCTGGCAATTGTCAAGCAGATGAGCAGACAGTAATCACGCAGCTCAGCAGGCCCTGATCACGTGACTGAGCATGCACTGTTCACGTGGCTGATCACATACCTGATCACGTGACTGATCATGCACTGATCACGTGGCTATCATGCACTGATCACGTGACTGATCATGCACTGATCACGTATGTATGCACTGATCACGTGGCTGATCATGCACTGATCACGTGGCTTATCATGCACTGATCATGTGACTGATCATGCACTGATCACGTAGCTATCATGCACTGATCACGTGGCTGATCATGCACTGATCACGGGACTGATCATGCACTGATCACGTGCTATCATGCACTGATCACGTGACTGATCATGCACTGATCACGTGGATGATCATGCACTGATCACGTGACTGATCATGCACTGATCACGTGACTGATCATGCACTGATCACGTGACTGATCATGCACTGATCACGTGGCTATCATGCACTGATCACGTGGCTGATCATGCACTGATCACGTGACTGATCATGCACTGATCATCTGGCTATCATGCACTCATCACGTGGCTATCATGCACTGATCACGTGGCTGATCATGCACTGATCACGTGACTGATCATGCACTGATCACGTCTATATCATGCACTGATCACGTGACTGATCATGCACTGATCACGTGGATGATCATGCACTGATCACGTGACTGATCATGCACTGATCACGTGGCTATCATGCACTGATCACGTGGCTGATCATGCACTGATCACGTGGCTGATCATGCACTGATCACGTGACTGATCATGCACTGATCACGTGACTGATCATGCACTGATCACGTGGCTGATCATGCACTGATCACGTGACTGATCATGCACTGATCACGTGACTGATCATGCACTGATCACGTGGCTATCATGCACTGATCACGTGGCTGATCATGCACTGATCACGTGACTGATCATGCACTGATCACGTGACTGATCATGCACTGATCACGTGGCTATCATGCACTGATCACGTGGCTATCATGCACTGATCACGTGACTGATCATGCACTGATCACGTGACTGATCATGAACTGATCACGTGGTATCATGCACTGATCACGTGGCTGATCATGCACTGATCACGTGTATGATCATGCACTGATCACGTGGCTGATCATGCACTGATCACGTAGCTGATCATGCACTGATCACGTGGCTATCATGCACTGATCACGTGGCTGATCATGCACTGATCACGTAGCTATCATGTACTGATCACGTGACTGATCATGCACTGATCACGTGACTGATCATGCACTGATCACGTGACTGATCATGCACTGATCACGTGGCTATCATGCACTGATCACGTGGCTGATCATGCACTGATCACGTAGCAATCATGTACTGATCACGTGACTGATCATGCACTGATCACGTAATTGATCATGCACTGATCACGTGACTGATCATGCACTGATCACGTGGCTGATCATGCACTGATCACGTGACTGATCATGCACTGATCACGTGGCTATCATGCACTGATCACGTGGCTATCATGCACTGATCACGTGGCTATCATGCACTGATCACGTGACTGATCATGCACTGATCACGTGACTGATCATGCACTGATCACGTGGCTATCATGCACTGATCACGTGGCTGATCATGCACTGATCACGTAGCTACCATGCACTGATCACGTGACTGATCATGCACTGATCACGTAACTGATCATGCACTGATCACGTGGCTGATCATGCACTGATCACGTGGCTGATCACACTGATCACGTGACTGATCATGCACTGATCACGTGGCTATCATGCACTGATCACGTGGCTGATCATGCACTGATCACGTGACTGATCATGCACTGATCACGTGGCTATCATGCACTGATCACGTGGCTGATCATGCACTGATCACGTGACTGATCATGCACTGATCACGTGACTGATCATGCACTGATCACGTGGCTATCATGCACTGATCACGTGGCTATCATGCACTGATCACGTGGCTGATCATGCACTGATCACGTGACTGATCATGAACTGATCACGTGGTATCATGCACTGATCACGTGGCTGATCATGCACTGATCACGTGGCTGATCATGCACTGATCACGTGGCTGATCATGCACTGATCACGTGGCTGATCATGCACTGATCACGTGGCTATCATGCACTGATCACGTGGCTGATCATGCACTGATCACGTAGCTATCATGTACTGATCACGTGACTGATCATGCACTGATCACGTGGCTATCATGCACTGATCACGTGGCTGATCATGCACTGATCACGTGACTGATCATGCACTGATCACGTGACTATCATGCACTGATCACGTGGCTATCATGCACTGATCACGTGGCTATCATGCACTGATCACGTGGCTGATCATGCACTGATCACGTGACTGATCATGCACTGATCACGTGGCTATCATGCACTGATCACGTGGCTGATCATGCACTGATCACGTGGCTGATCATGCACTGATCACGTGACTGATCATGCACTGATCACGTGACTATCATGCACTGATCACGTGGCTATCATGCACTGATCACGTGGCTGATCATGCACTGATCACGTGACTGATCATGCACTGATCACGTGGCTGATCATGCACTGATCACGTGGCTATCATGCACTGATCACGTGGCTGATCATGCACTGATCACGTAGCTACCATGCACTGATCACGTGACTGATCATGCACTGATCACGTGACTGATCATGCACTGATCACGTGGCTGATCATGCACTGATCACGTGGCTATCATGCACTGATCACGTGGCTGATCATGCACTGATCACGTAGCTACCATGCACTGATCACGTAACTGATCATGCACTGATCACGTGGCTGATCATGCACTGATCACGTGGCTGATCATGCACTGATCACGTAACTGATCATGCACTGATCACGTGACTATCATGCACTGATCACGTGACTGATCATGCACTGATCACGTGGCTATCATGCACTGATCACGTGGCTGGTCATACTGATCACGTGCCTGTCATGCACTGATCACGTGGCTGATCATGCACTGATCACGTGACTGATCATGCACTGATCACGTGGCTGATCATGCACTGATCACGTGGCTATCATGCACTGATCACGTGGCTGATCATGCACTGATCACGTAGCTATCATGTACTGATCACGTGACTGATCATGCACTGATCACGTGTCTGATCATGCACTGATCACGTGGCTGATCATGCACTGATCACGTAACTGATCATGCACTGATCACGTGGCTATCATGCACTGATCACGTGGCTGATCATGCACTGATCACGTGGCTGATCACACACTGTCACGTGACTGATCATGCACTGATCACGTGGCACTCATGCACTGATCACGTGGCTGATCATACACTGATCACGTAACTGATCATGCACTGATCACGTGGCTATCATGCACTGATCACGTGGCTGATCATGCAATGATCACGTACTACCATATACTGGTCACGTGACTGATCATGCACTGATCACGTAAATGATCATGCACTGATCACGTGACTGATCATGCACTGATCACGTGACTGATCATGCACTGATCACGTGGCTATCATGCACTGATCACGTGGCTGATCATGCACTGATCACGTAGCAACCATGTACTGATCACGTGACTGATCATGCACTGATCACGTAATTGATCATGCACTGATCACGTGGCTGATCATGCACTGATCACGTGGCTGATCATGCACTGATCACGTGACTGATCATGCACTGATCACGTGGCTATCATGCACTGATCACGTGGCTGATCATGCACTGATCACGCAGCTATCATGCACTGGTCACGTGACTGATCATGCACTGATCACGTGACTGATCATGCACTGATCACGTGGCTATCATGCACTACTCACGTGGCTGATCATGCAATGATCATGTAGCTACCATGCACTGGTCACGTGACTGATCATACACCCATCAGGTGACTGATCATGCACTGATCACGTGGCTATCATGCACTGATCACGTGGCTGATCATGCACTGATCACGTGCCTGATCATGCACTGATCACGTGACTGATCATGCACTGATCACGTAGCAATCATGCACTGATCACGTGGCTGATCATGCACTGATCACGTGCTATCATGCACTGATCACGTGGCTGATCATGCACTGATACCGTGACTGAGCATGGACTGATCACATGACTATCATGCAGTGATCACGTGACTTAATGGCGCTGATCATGTGACTGATCATGCGCTGATCATGTTTGCTATCATACACTGATCATGTGCCTCTGGAGGCAATAAACAAAGAGCTGAGTAGGCACGAATCAAACAGTCAGCAGGCAATAATCATGGAACTCAGCTGTGAGGAATCATGCTGCTCAGCTGGCAATAATCAAGCAGCTGAGCAGGCAGGAATTACGCAGCACAGCTGGCAATTGTCAAGCAGATGACAGGCAGGAATCGTGCAGCTCAGCTGGCAATTGTCAAGCAGATGAGCAGACAGTAATCACGCAGCTCAGCAGGCCCTGATCACGTGACTGAGCATGCACTGTTCACGTGGCTGATCATACACTGATCACGTGATTGATCATGCACTGATCACTTGGATATCATGCACTGATCACGTGGCTGATCATACACTGTTCACGTGTCTGACCATGCACTGATCACGTGGCTGATCATACACTGCTCACGTAACTGATCATGCACTGATCACGTGGCTGATCATGCACTGATCACGTGGCTGATCATGCACTGATCACGTAGCTATCATGTACTGATCACGTGACTGATCATGCACTGATCACGTAACTGATCATGCACTGATCACGTGGCTGATCATGCACTGATCACGTGACTGATCATGCACTGATCACGTGGCTGATCATGCACTGATCACGTGACTGATCATGCACTGATCACGTAGCAATCATGCACTGATCACGTGGCTGATCATGCACTGATCACGTGACTGATCATGCACTGATCACGTGGCTGATCATGCACTGATCACGTGACTGATCATGCACTGATCACGTAGCTATCATGCACTGATCACGTGGCTGATCATGCACTGATCACGTGGCTGATCATGCACTGATCACGTGGCTATCATGCACTGATCACGTGGCTGATCATGCACTGATACCGTGACTGAGCATGGACTGATCACATGACTATCATGTAGTGATCACGTGACTTAATGGCGCTGATCATGTGACTGATCATGTTTGCTATCATACACTGATCACGTGCCTCTGGAGGCAATAAACAAAGAGCTGAGTAGGCATGAATCAAACAGTCAGCAGGCAATAATCATGGAACTCAGCTGTGAGGAATCATGCTGCTCAGCTGGCAATAATCAAGCAGCTGAGCAGGCAGGAATTACACAGCACAGCTGGCAATTGTCAAGCAGATGACAGGCAGGAATCATGCAGCTCAGCTGGCAATTGTCAAGCAGATGAGCAGACAGTAATCACGCAGCTCAGCAGGCCCTGATCACGTGACTGAGCATGCACTGTTCACGTGGCTGATCATACACTGATCACGTGACTGATCATGCACTGATCACGTGGCTGATCATGCACTGATCACGTAACTGATCATGCACTGATCACGTAACTGATCATGCACTGATCACGTGGCTGATCATGCACTGATCACGTAGCTACCATGCACTGATCACGTGACTGATCATGCACTGATCACGTGGCTGATCATGCACTGATCACGTGGCTGATCATACTGATCACGTGACTGATCATGCACTGATCACGTGGCTGATCATGCACTGATCACGTGACTGATCATGCACTGATCACGTGGCTGATCATGCACTGATCACGTGGCTATCATGCACTGATCACGTGGCTGATCATGCACTGATCACGTAGCTATCATGCACTGGTCACGTGACTGATCATGCACTGATCACGTGGCTGATCATGCACTGATCACGTGGCTGATCATGCACTGATCACGTAACTGATCATGCACTGATCACGTGGCTATCATGCACTGATCACGTGGCTGATCATGCACTGATCACGTGGCTGATCATGCACTGATCACGTGGCTGATCATGCACTGATCACGTAACTGATCATGCACTGATCACGTGGCTGATCATGCACTGATCACGTGGCTGATCATGCACTGATCACGTAGCTACCATGCACTGATCACGTGACTGATCATGCACTGATCACGTGACTGATCATGCACTGATCACGTGGCTGGTCATACTGATCACGTGGCTGATCATGCACTGATCACGTGGCTGATCATGCACTGATCACGTGACTGATCATGCACTGATCACGTGGCTGATCATGCACTGATCACGTGGCTGATCATGCACTGATCACGTGGCTGATCATGCACTGATCACGTAGCTATCATGTACTGATCACGTGACTGATCATGCACTGATCACGTGACTGATCATGCACTGATCACGTGGCTGATCATGCACTGATCACGTAACTGATCATGCACTGATCACGTGGCTATCATGCACTGATCACGTGGCTGATCATGCACTGATCACGTGGCTGATCATGCACTGATCACGTGACTGATCATGCACTGATCACGTGGCATCATGCACTGATCACGTGGCTGATCATGCACTGATCACGTGACTGATCATGCACTGATCACGTGGCTATCATGCACTGATCACGTGGCTGATCATGCACTGATCACGTAGCTACCATATACTGTCACGTGACTGATCATGCACTGATCACGTAACTGATCATGCACTGATCACGTGACTGATCATGCACTGATCACGTGACTGATCATGCACTGATCACGTGGCTATCATGCACTGATCACGTGGCTGATCATGCACTGATCACGTAGCTACCATGCACTGATCACGTGACTGATCATGCACTGATCACGTAATGATCCTGCACTGATCACGTGACTGATCATGCACTGATCACGTGGCTGATCATGCACTGATCACGTGACTGATCATGCACTGATCACGTGGCTATCATGCACTGATCACGTGGCTGATCATGCACTGATCACGTGGCTATCATGCACTGATCACGTGGCTGATGCATGCACTGATCATGCACTGACTGATCATGCACTGATCACGTGGCTGATCATGCACTGATCACTGTGACTGATCATGCACTGATCACTGATCATGCTCATCATGATCACTGATCAGCGTGAATCTAATCATGGAACTCAGCTCTGAGAAATCATGCTGCTCAGCTGGCAATAATCAAGTAGATGAGCAGGCAGGAATTATGCAGCACAGATGGCAATTGTCAAGCAGATGACAGGCAGGAATCGTGCAGCTCAGCTGGCAATTGTCAAGCAGATGAGCAGACAGTAATCACGCAGCTCAGCAGGCCCTGATCACGTGACTGAGCATGCACTGTTCACGTGGCTGATCACACACTGATCACGTGACTGATCATGCACTGATCACGTGGCTATCATGCACTGATCACGTGACTGATCATGCACTGATCACGTAATTGTCATGCACTGATCACGTGACTGATCATGCACTGATCACGTGGCTTATCATGCACTGATCATGTGACTGATCATGCACTGATCACGTGGCTATCATGCACTGATCACGTGGCTGATCATGCACTGATCACGGACTGATCATGCACTGATCACGGGCTATCATGCACTGACTACATGACTGATCATGCACTGATCACGTGCTGATCATGCACTGATCACGTGACTGATCATGCACTGATCACGTGACTGATCATGCACTGATCACGTGGCTATCATGCACTGATCACGTGGCTGATCATGCACTGATCACGTGCCTGATCATGCACTGATCACGTGGCTGATCATGCACTGATCACGTGACTGATCATGCACTGATCACGTGACTGATCATGCACTGATCACGTGGCTATCATGCACTGATCACGTGGCTGATCATGCAATGATCACGTAGCTACCATGTACTGGTCACGTGACTGATCATGCACTGATCACGTGGCTGATCATGCACTGATCACGTGACTGATCATGCACTGATCACGTGGCTGATCATGCACTGATCACGTGGCTATCATGCACTGATCACGTGGCTGATCATGCACTGATCACGCAGCTATCATGCACTGGTCACGTGACTGATCATGCACTGATCACGTAACTGATCATGCACTGATCACGTGGCTTATCATGCACTGATCATGTGACTGATCATGTGCTGATCATGTTTGGTATCATACACTGATCATGTGCCTCTGGAGGCAATGAACAAAGAGCTGAGTAGGCAGGAATCAGTAGGCAATAATCATGGAACTCAGCTGTGAGAAATCATGCTGCTCAGCTGGCAATAATCAAGCAGATGAGCAGGCAGGAATTATGCAGCACAGCTGGCAATTGTCAAGCAGATGACAGGCAGGAATCGTGCAGCTCAGCTGGCAATTGTCAAGCAGATGAGCAGACAGTAATCACGCAGCTCAGCAGGCCCTGATCACGTGACTGAGCATGCACTGTTCACGTGGCTGATCACACACTGATCACGTGACTGATCATGCACTGATCACGTGATATCATGCACTGATCACGTGGCTGATCATGCACTGATCACGTGGCTGATCATGCACTGATCACGTGGCTGATCATGCACTGATCACGTGACTGATCATGCACTGATCACGTAGCTATCATGCACTGATCACGTGGCTGATCATGCACTGATCACGGGACTGATCATGCACTGATCACGGGCTATCATGCACTGATCACGTGACTGATCATGCACTGATCACGTGGATGATCATGCACTGATCACGTGACTGATCATGCACTGATCACGTGACTGATCATGCACTGATCACGTGACTGATCATGCACTGATCACTGGCTATCATGCACTGATTACGTGGCTATCATGCACTGATCACGTGGCTGATCATGCACTGATCACGTGACTGATCATGCACTGATCACGTCTGATCATGCACTGATCACGTGACTGATCATGCACTGATCACGTGGATGATCATGCACTGATCACGTGACTGATCATGCACTGATCACGTGGCTATCATGCACTGATCACGTGGCTGATCATGCACTGATCACGTAGCTACCATGCACTGATCACGTGACTGATCATGCACTGATCACGTAATTGATCATGCACTGATCACGTGACTGATCATGCACTGATCACGTGACTGATCATGCACTGATCACGTGACTGATCATGCACTGATCACGTGGCTATCATGCACTGATCACGTGGCTGATCATGCACTGATCACGTAGCTACCATGCACTGATCACGTGACTGATCATGCACTGATCACGTAACTGATCATGCACTGATCACGTGGCTGATCATGCACTGATCACGTGACTGATCATGCACTGATCACGTGGCTGATCATGCACTGATCACGTAGCTACCATGCACTGATCACGTGACTGATCATGCACTGATCACGTAACTGATCATGCACTGATCACGTGGCTGATCATGCACTGATCACGTGACTGATCATGCACTGATCACGTGGCTGATCATGCACTGATCACGTGACTGATCATGCACTGATCACGTGGCTATCATGCACTGATCACGTGGCTGATCATGCACTGATCACGTAGCTACCATGCACTGATCACGTGACTGATCATGCACTGATCACGTAATTGATCATGCACTGATCACGTGGCTGATCATGCACTGATCACGTGACTGATCATGCACTGATCACGTGGCTGATCATGCACTGATCACGTGGCTGATCATGCACTGATCACGTGGCTGATCATGCACTGATCACGTGACTGATCATGCACTGATCACGTGACTGATCATGCACTGATCACGTGGCTGATCATGCACTGATCACGTGACTGATCATGCACTGATCACGTGACTGATCATGCACTGATCACGTGGCTATCATGCACTGATCACGTGGCTGATCATGCAATGATCACGTAGCTACCATATACTGGTCACGTGACTGATCACGTGGCTGATCATGCACTGATCACGTGGCTGATCATGCACTGATCACGTGACTGATCATGCACACATCCCTTGGCTATCATGCACTGATCACGTGGCTGGTCATGCAATGATCACGTAGCTACCATGTACTGGTCACATGACTGATCATGCACTGATCACGTAATTGATCATGCACTGATCAAGTGTCTCTCATGCACTGCTTAGGTGGCTGATCATACAATGTTCACATAGCTACCATGTACTAGTCACATGACTGATCATGCACTGGTCACGTAATTGATCATGCACTGATCACGTGGCTGATCATACACTGATCACGTGACTGATCATGCACTGTTCACGAGACTGATCATGCACTGATCACGTGGATATCATGCACTGATCACGTGTTTGATCATGCACTGTTCACGTGTCTGAACATGCACTGCTCACGTGGCTGATCATACACTGATCACGTAACTGATCATGCACTGATCACGTGGCTATCATGCACTGATCACGTGGCTGAACATGCACTGATCACGTGACTGATCATGCACTGATCACGTGACTGATCATGCACTGATCACGTGGCACTCATGCACTGATCACGTGGCTGATCATATTCTGCTCATGTAATTGATCATGCACACATCAGGTGGCTGTCATGCACTTCTCACCTGGCTGGTCATGCAATGTTCACGTAGCTACCGTATACTGGTAACGTGACTGATCATGCACTGAAAACGTCATTGATCATGCACTGATCACGTGGCTGATCATGCACTGATCACGTGGCTGATCATCCACTGATCACGTCACTGTTCATGCACTGATCACTTGACTGATCATGCACTGATCACGTGGCTATCATGCCCTGATCACGTGGCTGATCATACACTTTTCAGGTGCCTGGTCATGCACAGATCTCGTGACTAATCATGAACTTATCACGTGGCTATAATGCACTGATCACGTGGCTGATCATGCACTGTTCAAGTGGCTGGTCATGCACAGATCACGTGACTAATCATGAACTTATCACGTGGCTATAATGCACTGATCACGTGACTGATCATGCACTGATCACGTGGCTATCATGCACTGCTCACGTGGCTGGTCATACACTGTTCATGTAACTGATCATGCACTGATCACGTGGATATCATGCATTGATCACGTGGCTGAACATGCACTGTTCACGTGGCTTACCACACACCTGTTACGTGACTGATCATGCACTGATCACGTGGCACTCATGCACTGATCACGTGGCTGATCATACTCTGCTCACGTAACTGATCATGCACACATCACGTGGCTATCATGCACTTCTCACCTGGCTGGTCATGCAATGATCACGTACTACCATATACTGGTCACGTGACTCATCATGCACTGATCACGTAAATGATCATGCACTGTTCACGTGACTGATCATGTACTGATCACGTGACTGATCATGCACTGATCACGTGGCTATCATGCACTGATCACGTGGCTGATCATGCAATGATCACGTAGCAACCATGGACTGGTCACGTGACTGATCATGCACTGATCACGTAATTAATCCTGCACTGATCACCTGGCTCATCATGCACTGATCACGTGGCTGATCATGCACGTATCACGTGACTGATCATACACTGATCACGTGGCTATCATGCACTGATCACTTGGCTGGTCATACACTGATCACGCAGCTATCATGCACTGGTCACGTGACTGATCATGCACTGATCACGTAACTGATCATGCACTGATCATGTGGCTGATCATGCACTGATCACGTCACTGATCATGCACTCATCACGTGGCTATCAGGCACTACTCACGTGGCTGATCATGCAATGATCATGTAGCTACCATGTACTGGTCACGTGACTGATCATACACCCATCAGGTGACTGATCATGCACTGATCACCTGGCTATCATGCACTGTTCACGTGGCTGATCATGCACTGATCACCTGCCTGGTCATGCACAGATCACGTGACTAATCATGCACTGATCACGTAGCAATCATTCACTGATCACCTGGCTGATCATGCACTGATCACGTGGCTGATCATGCAATGATCACGTGGCTGATCATGCACTGCTACCGTGACTGAGCATGGACTGATCACATGACTATCATGTAGTGATCACGTGACTTAATGGCGCTGACCATCTGACTGATCATGCGCTGATCATGTTTGCTATCATACACTGATCATGTGCCTCTGGAGGCAATAAACAAAGAGCTGAGTAGGCATGAATCAAACAGTCAGCAGGCAATAATCATGGAACTCAGCTGTGAGGAATCATGCTGCTCAGCTGGCAATAATCAAGCAGCTGAGCAGGCAGGAATTACGCAGCACAACTGGCAATTCTCAAGCAGATGACAGGCAGGAATCATGCAGCTCAGCTGGCAATTGTCAAGCAGATGAGCAGACAGTAATCACGCAGCTCAGCAGGCCCTGATCACGTGACTGAGCATGCACTGTTCACGTGGCTGATCATACACTGATCACGTGATTGATCAAGCACTGATCACTTGGATATCATGCACTGATCACGTGGCTAATCATACACTGTTCACGTGTCTCACCATGCACTGATCACGTGGCTGATCATGCACTGATCACGTGGCTGATCATGCAATGATCACGTGGCTATCATGTACTGGTCACGTGGCTGATCATGCACTGATCACGTGGCTGATCATGCACTGATCACGTGGCTGATCATGCACTGATCACGTGGCTGATCATGCACTGATCACGTGGCTGATCATGCACTGTTCACGAAACTCATCATGCACTGTTCACGTAACTGATCATGCACTGATCACGTGGCTATCATGCACTGATCACGTGGCTGAACATGCACTGTTCTCGTGGCTGATCATACACCTGTCACGTGACTGATCATGCACTGATCACGTGGTACCATGCACTGATCACGTGGCTGATCATACTCTGCTCACGTGACTGATCATGCACTGATCACGTGGCTATCATGCACTGATCACGTGGCTGGTCATGCAATGTTCACGTAGCTACCATATACTGGTCACGTGACTCATCATGCTCAGATCACGTAAATGATCATACACTGTTCACGTGACTGATCATGCACTGATCACGTGACTGATCATGCACTGATCACGTGGCTATCATGGACTGCTCACGTGGCTGATCATGCACTGATCACGTAGCAACCATGTACTGGTCTCGTGACTGATCATGCACTGATTACGTGATTGATCCTGCACTGATCACCTGATTCATCATGCAGTGATAACGTGGCTGATCACACACGGATCACGTGGCTGATCATGCAATGATCACGTGGCTACCATGTACTGGTTATGTGACTGATCATGCACTGATCACGTAACTGATCATGCACTGATCACGTTGCTGATCATGCACTGAACACGTGAATAATCATGCACTGATCACGTGACTGATCACGCACTGATCACGTGGCTATCATGCACTGCTAACTTGGCTGATCATGCAATGATCACGCAGCTACCATGTACTGGTCACGTGACTGATCATGCACTGATCACGTAATTAATCCTGCACTGATCACCTGACTCATCATGCACTGATCACGTGGCTGATGACACACGTATCACGTGACTGATCATGCCCTGATCACGTGGTTGATCATGCACTGATCACGTGGCTATCATTCACTGACCAGGTGGATATCATGCACGGATCACGTGGCTGATCACACACGAATCTCGTGACTGATCATGCACTGATCACGTGGCTATCATGCACTTATCACGTGGCTATCATTCACTGATCACGTGGATATCATGCACTGATCACGTGGCTGATCACACATGTATCACATGACTGATCATGCACTGATCACGCGGCTCTCATGCACTGATCACGCGGCTGATCATACAATGATCACGTAGCTACCACGTCCTGGTCACGTGACTGATCTTGCACTGATTACATAATTGATCATGCTTTGATCACGTGGCTGATCAAGCACTGAACACGTGACTTATCATGCACTGATCACGTGGCTGATCATGCACTGATCACGCAGCTACCATGTACTGGTCACGTGACTGATCATGCACTGATCATGTGGCTGATCATGCACTGATCACGTGACTGATCATGCACTGATCACGTGACTGATCATGCACTGACTACGTGGCTATCATGCACTGACACTTGGCTGATCATACACTGATCACGTAGCTACCATGTACTGGTCACGTGACTGATCATGCACTGATGACGTAATTGATCATGCACTGATCATGTGCCTGATCATGCACTGATGACTTGACTGATCATGCACTGATCACGTGACTTATCATGCACTGATCACGTGGCTATCATGCACTGATCACATGGCTGTTCATACACTGATCACGTGCCTGGTCATGCACAGATTAAATGACTGATCATGCACTGATCACGTCACTGATCATGCACTGATCATGTGGCTATCATGCACTACTCACGTGGCTATCATGCACTGATCACGTGGCTGATCATACACTGATCACCTGCCTGGTCATGAACAGATCACGTGACTAATCATAAACTGATCACGTAGCAATCATTCACTGATCACTTGGCTGATCATGCACTGATCACGTGGCTGATCATGCAATGATCACGTGGCTATCATGCACTGATCACATGGCTAATCATGCACTGATACCGTGACTGAGCATGGACTGATCAGATGACTATCATGTAGTGATCACGTGACTTAATGGCGCTGACCATGTGACTGATCATGCGCTGAGCATGTTTGCTATCACACACTTATCATGTGCCTCTGGAGGCAATAAACAAAGAGCTGAGTAGGCATGAATCAAACAGTCAGCAGGCAATAATCATGGAACTCAGCTGTGAGGAATCATGCTGCTCAGCTGGCAATAATCAAGCATATGACAGGCAGGAATCATGCAGCTCAGCTGGCAATTGTCAATCAGATGAGCAGACAGTAATCACGAAGCTCAGCAGGCCCTGATCACGTGACTGAGCATGCACTGTTCACCTGGCTGATCATACACTGATCACGTGATTGATCAAGCACTGATCACTTGGATATAATGCACTGATCACGTGGCTAATCATACACTGTTCACGTGTCTGACCATGCACTGATCACTTGGCTGATCATACACTGATCACGTAACTGATCATGTACTGCTCACGTAATTGATCATGCACTGATCACGTGGCTGATCATGCACTGATACCGTGACTGAGCATGGACTGATCACATGACTATCATGTAGTGAGCACGTGACTTAATGGCGCTGATCATGTGACTGATCATGCGCTGATCATGTTTGCTTTCATACACTGATCATGTGCCTCTGGAGGCAATAAACAAAGAGCTGAGTAGGCACGAATCAAAGTCAGCAGGCAAAAATCATGGAACTCAACTGTGAGGAATCATGCTGCTCAGCTGGCAATAATCAAGCAGCTGAGCAGGCAGGAATTACACAGCACAGCTGGCAATTGTCAAGCAGATGACAGGCAGGAATCGTGCAGCTCAGCTGGCAATTGTCAAGCAGATGAGCAGACAGGAATCATGCAGCTCAGCAGGCCTTGATCACGTGACTGAGCATGCACTGTTCACGTGGCTGAACATACACTGATCACGTGATTGATCATGCACTGATCACTTGGATATCATGCACTGATCACGTGGCTGATCATACACTGTTCACGTGTCTGACCATGCATTGATCACATGGCTGATCATACACTGCTCACGTAACTGATCATGAACTGATCACGTGGCTGATCATACACTGCTCACGTTATTGATCATGCACTGATCACATGGCTGATCATACACTGCTCACGTAACTGATCATGAACTGATCACGTGGCTGATCATACACTGCTCACGTAACTGATCATGAACTGATCACATGGCTGATCATACACTGCTCACGTAATTGATCATGCACTGATCACGTGGCTGATCATGCAATGATCACGCAGCTACCATGTACTGATCACACGACTGATCATGCACTGATCACATAATTGATCATGCACTGATCACCTGGCTTATCATGCATTGATCATGTGACTGATCATGTGCTGATCATGTTTGGTGTCACACACTGATCATGTGCCTCTGGAGGCAATGAACATAGATTTGAGTAGGCAGGATTCAGTCAGCAGGCTATAATCATGGAACTCAGCTCTGAGAAATCATGCTGCTCAGCTGGCAATAATCAAGTAGATGAGCAGGCAGGAATTACACAGCACAGGTGGCAATTGTCAAGGAGATGACAGGCAGGAATCGTGCAGCTCAGCTGGCAATTGTCAAGCAGATGAGCAGACAGGAATCACGCAGCTCAGCAGGCCCTGATCACGTGACTGAGCATGCACTGTTCACGTCGCTGATCACACACCTATCACGTGAATGATCATGCAATGATCACTTGGCTCTCATGCACTGATCATGTGATTGCGCATGCACTGATCACGTAATTGTATGCACTGCTCACGTGGCTGATCATGCACTGATGACGTGGCTGATCATGCACCGATCATGTGACTGATCATGCACTGATCACGTGGCTATCTTGCACTGATCACTTGGCTGATCATACACTCATCATGGGACTGATGGTGCACTGATTACGGCGCTATCATGCATTGACTACATGACTCCACATGCACTGATCACGTGGATGATCATGCACTGATCACGTGACTGACCATGCACTGATCACGTGACTGATTATGCACTGATCACGTGGCTGATCATGCACTGATCACGTGGCTATCATGCACTGCTCACGTGGCTGATCATGCAATGATCACGTAGCTACCATGTACTGGTCACGTGACTGATCATGCACTGATCAAGTGGCTATCATGCACTGTTAACGTGGCTGATCATACACTGATCACCTGCCTGGTCATGCAAAGATCAGGTGACTAATCATGAACTGATTACATAGCTATCATGTACTGATCACCTGGCTGATCATGCACTGATCATGTGGCTATCATGCAATGATCACGTGGCTATCATTCACTGATCACGTGGATATCATGCACTGATCACGTGGCTGATCACACAGGTATCACATGACTGATCATGCTCTGATCACGTGGCTATCATGCACTGATCACGTGGCTGATCATGCAATGATCACGTAGCTACCATGTACTGCTCACGTGACTGATCATGCACTGATAACGTAATTGATCATGCACTGATCACGTGGCTGATCATGCACTGAACACATGAATAATCATGCACTGATCACGTGACTGATCATGCACTGATTATGTGGCTGATCATGCACTGATCACGCAGCTACCATGTACTGGTCACGTGACTGATAATGCACTGATGACGTAATTGATCATGCACTGATCATGTGGCTGATCATGCACTCATCACGTGACTGATCATGCACTGATTACGTGACTGATCATGCACTGATCACGTGGCTGTCATGCACTGATCACTTCGCTGGTCATACACTGATCACACAGCTACCAAGTACTGATCACGTGACTGATCATGCACTGATCACGTGATTGATCATGCATTGATCACTTGGATATCATGCACTGATCACGTGGCTGATCATACACTGTTCACTTGTCTGACCATGCACTGATCATGTGGCTGATCATACACTGCTCACGTAACTGATCATGCACTGATCACGTGGCTATCATGCACTGATCACGTGACTGATCATGCACTGATCACGTGACTGATCATTCACTGATCAAGTGGCTATCATGCACTGATCACGTAGCTGATCATGTAATGTCCATGAAGCTACCATGTAGCGGTCACGTGACTGATCATACACTGATCAGGTGACTGATCATGCACTGATCACGTGGATATATTGCACTGTTAACGTGGCTGATCATACACTGATCACCTGCCTGGTCATGCACAGATCAGGTGACTAATCATGAACTGATTACGTAGCTATCATGTACTGATCACCTGGCTGATCATGCACTGATCATGTGGCTATCATGCAATGATCACGTGGCTATCATGCACTGATCACGTGGCTATCATGCACAGATCACGTGGCTGATCATGCAATGATCACGTAGCTACCATGTACTGGTCACGTGACTGATCATGCACTGATCACGTGGCTGATCATGCACTGATCACGTGACTGATCATGCACTGATCACGTGGCTGATCAAGAATGATCACGTGGTTATCATGCACTGCTCACGTGGCTGATCATGCAATGATCACGCAGCTACCATGTACTGGTCACATGACTGATCATGCACTGATCACGTACTTGATCATGCACTGATCACCTGGCTTATCATGCATTGATCATGTGACTCATCATGTGCTGATCATGTTTGGTGTCACACACTGATCATGTGCCTCTGGAGGCAATGAACACAGAGCTTAGTAGGCAGGAATCAGTCAGCAGGCAATAATCATGGAACTCAGCTCTGAGAAATCATGCTGCTCAGCTGGCAATAATCAAGTAGATGAGCAGGCAGGAATTATGCAGCACAGGTGGCAAATGTCAAGGAGATGACAGGCAGATATTGTGCAGCTCAGCTGGCAATTGCAAACAGAAGAGCAGACAGTAATCACGCAGCTCAGCAGGCCCTGATCACGTGACTGAGCATGCACTGTTCACATGGATGATCACACAACTATCACGTGACTGATCATGCACTTATCACGTGGCACTCATGCACTGATCACGTGATTGCTCATGCACTGATCACATAATTGTATGCAGTGATCACGTGGCTATCATGCACTGATGACGTGGCTGATCATGCACTGATCACGTGACTGATCATGCACTGATCACGTAGCTATCTTGCACTTATCACTTGGCTGATCATACACTCACCACGGGACTGATCATGCACTGATCACGGCGCTATCATGCATTGATTACATGACTCAACATGCACTGATCACCTGGATGATCATACACTGATCACGTGACTGATCATGCACTGATCATGTGACTGACTATGCACTGATTACGTGACTGAACATGCACTGATGAGTTGGGAATCATGCACTGATTACTTGGCTGATCATACACTGATCACATGACTGATAATGCACTGATCATCTGGCTATCGTGCACTCTTTACCTGGCTATCGTGCACTGATCACGTGGTTGATCATACACTGATCACGGGACTGATCTTGCACTGATCACGTCTGTATCATGTACTGATCACCTGACTGCCCATGCACTGATCACGTGGATAAACATGCACTGATCATGTGACAGATCATGCAGTGATCACGCGGCTATCATGCACTGATCACGTGGCTGATCATGCAATGATCACGTAGCTACCATGTACTGGTCACCTGACTGATCAGGCACTGATCATGTAATTGATCCAGCAATGATCACGTGGCTGATCATGCACTGATCACGTGACTGTTCTCGCACTGATCACTTGACTGATCATGCACTGATCACCTGGCTATAATGCCGTGATTATTTGGCTGATCATACACTTTTCACGTGACTGGTCATGCACAGATCACGTGACTAATCATGAACTGATCACGTGGCTATAATGCACTGATCACGTGGCTGATCATACACTGTTCAAGTCTCATCATGCACAGATCACGTGACTGATCATGAACTGATCACGTGGCTATCATGCACTGATCACGTGACTGATCATGCACTGATTACGTGCCTGATCATGCACAGATCACGTGACTAATCATGAACTGATCACGTGGCTATCATGCACTGATCACGTGGCTGATCATGCACTGATCACGTGACTGATCATGCACTGATCACGTGGCTGATCATGCACTGATCACGTAGCTGATCATGCACTGATCACGTGGCTATCATGCACTGATCACGTGGCTGATCATGCAATGATCACGTAGCTGATCATGCACTGATCACGTGACTGATCATGCACTGATCACGTAATTGATCATGCACTGATCACGTGACTGATCATGCACTGATCACGTGACTGATCATGCACTGATCACGTGGCTATCATGCACTGATCACGTGGCTGATCATGCAATGATCACGTAGCTACCATGCACTGATCACGTGACTGATCATGCACTGATCACGTGATTGATCATGCACTGATCACGTGGCTGATCATGCACTGATCACGTGACTGATCATGCACTGATCACGTGACAAATCATGCACTGATCACGTGGCTATCATGCACTGATCACGTGGCTGATCATGCACTGATCACGTGGCTGATCATGCACTGATCACGTGGCTGATCATGCACTGATCACGTAACTGATCATGCACTGATCACGTGGCTATCATGCACTGATCACGTGGCTGATCATGCACTGATCACGTGGCTGATCACACACTGATCACGTGACTGATCATGCACTGATCACGTGGCTATCATGCACTGATCACGTGGCTGATCATGCAATGATCACGTAGCTACCATATACTGGTCACGTGACTGATCATGCACTGATCACGTAAATGATCATGCACTGATCACGTGACTGATCATGCACTGATCACGTGACTGATCATGCACTGATCACGTGGCTATCATGCACTGCTCACGTGGCTGATCATGCAATGATCACGTAGCAACCATGTACTGGTCACGTGACTGATCATGCACTGATCACGTAATGATCATGCACTGATCACGTGGCTGATCATGCACTGATCACGTGGCTGATCACACACTGATCACGTGAATGATCATGCACTGATCACGTGGCTATCATGCACTGATCACGTGGCTATCATGCACTGATCACGTGGATATCATGCACTGATCACGTGGCTGATCATGCACTGATCACGTGACTGATCATGCACTGATCACGTGGCTATCATGCACTGATCACGTGGCTATCATGCACTGATCACGTGGCTGATCATGCACTGATCACGTAGCTATCATGCACTGATCACGTGACTGATCATGCACTGATCACGTGACTGATCATGCACTGATCACGTGGCTGATCATGCACTGATCACGTGGCTATCATGCACTGATCACGTGGCTGATCATGCACTGATCACGCAGCTATCATGCACTGATCACGTGGCTGATCATGCACTGATCACGTGGCTGATCATGCACTGATCACGTGACTGATCATGCACTGATCACGTGACTGATCATGCACTGATCACGTGACTGATCATGCACTGATCACGTGACTGATCATGCACTGATCACGTGACTGATCATGCACTGATCACGTGACTGATCATGCACTGATCACGTAACTGATCATGCACTGATCACGTGGCTGATCATGCACTGATCACGTGACTGATCATGCACTGATCACGTGACTGATCATGCACTGATCACGTGGCTATCATGCACTGATCACGTGGCTGATCATGCACTGATCACGCAGCTATCATGCACTGGTCACGTGACTGATCATGCACTGATCACGTAACTGATCATGCACTGATCACGTGGCTGATCATGCACTGATCACGTGACTGATCATGCACTGATCACGTGGCTATCATGCACTGATCACGTGACTGATCATGCACTGATCACGTGACTGATCATGCACTGATCACGTGACTGATCATGCACTGATCACGTGGCTATCATGCACTGATCACGTGGCTGATCATGCACTGATCACGTGACTGATCATGCACTGATCACGTGGCTATCATGCACTGATCACGTGGCTATCATGCACTGATCACGTGGCTGATCATGCACTGATCACGTGACTGATCATGCACTGATCACGTCTGATCATGCACTGATCACGTGACTGATCATGCACTGATCACGTGGCTGATCATGCACTGATCACGTGACTGATCATGCACTGATCACGTGGCTATCATGCACTGATCACGTGGCTGATCATGCACTGATCACGTAGCTATCATGCACTGATCACGTGACTGATCATGCACTGATCACGTGACTGATCATGCACTGATCACGTGGCTGATCATGCACTGATCACGTGGCTATCATGCACTGATCACGTGGCTGATCATGCACTGATCACGTAGCTATCATGCACTGATCACGTGACTGATCATGCACTGATCACGTGACTGATCATGCACTGATCACGTGGCTGATCATGCACTGATCACGTGGCTATCATGCACTGATCACGTGGCTGATCATGCACTGATCACGTAGCTACCATGCACTGATCACGTGACTGATCATGCACTGATCACGTGACTGATCATGCACTGATCACGTGACTGATCATGCACTGATCACGTGGCTATCATGCACTGATCACGTGGCTGATCATGCACTGATCACGTAGCTATCATGCACTGATCACGTGACTGATCATGCACTGATCACGTAATTGATCATGCACTGATCACGTGACTGATCATGCACTGATCACGTGACTGATCATGCACTGATCACGTGACTGATCATGCACTGATCACGTGGCTATCATGCACTGATCACGTGGCTGATCATGCACTGATCACGTGGCTACCATGTACTGATCACGTGACTGATCATGCACTGATCACGTAACTGATCATGCACTGATCACGTGGCTGATCATGCACTGATCACGTGACTGATCATGCACTGATCACGTGGCTATCATGCACTGATCACGTGACTGATCATGCACTGATCACGTGGCTGATCATGCACTGATCACGTGGCTGATCATGCACTGATCACGTGACTGATCATGCACTGATCACGTGGCTGATCATGCACTGATCACGTGACTGATCATGCACTGATCACGTGGCTATCATGCACTGATCACGTGGCTGATCATGCACTGATCACGTAGCTACCATGCACTGATCACGTGACTGATCATGCACTGATCACGTAACTGATCATGCACTGATCACGTGACTGATCATGCACTGATCACGTGACTGATCATGCACTGATCACGTGGCTATCATGCACTGATCACGTGGCTGATCATGCACTGATCACGTAGCTACCATGCACTGATCACGTGACTGATCATGCACTGATCACGTAATTGATCATGCACTGATCACGTGGCTGATCATGCACTGATCACGTGACTGATCATGCACTGATCACGTGACTGATCATGCACTGATCACGTGGCTATCATGCACTGATCACGTGGCTGATCATGCACTGATCACGTGGCTGATCATGCACTGATCACGTGACTGATCATGCACTGATCACGTGGCTATCATGCACTGATCACGTGACTGATCATGCACTGATCACGTGGCTGATCATGCACTGATCACGTGACTGATCATGCACTGATCACGTGGCTATCATGCACTGATCACGTGACTGATCATGCACTGATCACGTGGCTGATCATGCACTGATCACGTGACTGATCATGCACTGATCACGTGGCTATCATGCACTGATCACGTGGCTGATCATGCACTGATCACGTGACTGATCATGCACTGATCACGTGGCTGATCATGCACTGATCACGTGGCTGATCATGCACTGATCACGTGGCTATCATGCACTGATCACGTGACTGATCATGCACTGATCACGTGGCTGATCATGCACTGATCACGTGACTGATCATGCACTGATCACGTGACTGATCATGCACTGATCACGTGGCTATCATGCACTACTCACGTGGCTGACCATGCAATGATCATGTAGCTACCATGTACTGGTCACGTGACTGATCATACACCCATCAGGTGACTGATCATGCACTGATCACGTGGCTGATCATGCACTGATCACGTGACTGATCATGCACTGATCACGTGACTATCATGCACTGATCACATGGCTATCATGCACTGATCACGTGGCTGATCATGCACTGATCACGTGGCTGATCATGCACTGATACCGTGACTGAGCATGGACTGATCACATGACTATCATGTAGTGATCACGTGACTTAATGGCGCTGATCATGTGACTGATCATGCGCTGATCATGTTTGCTATCATACACTGATCATGTGCCTCTGGAGGCAATAAACAAAGAGATGAGTAGGCACGAATCAAACAGTCAGCAGGCAATAATCATGGAACTCAGCTGTGAGGAATCATGCTGCTCAGCTGGCAATAATCAAGCAGCTGAGCAGGCAGGAATTACGCAGCACAGCTGGCAATTGTCAAGCAGATGACAGGCAGGAATCGTGCAGCTCAGCTGGCAATTGTCAAGCAGATGAGCAGACAGTAATCACGCAGCTCAGCAGGCCCTGATCACGTGACTGAGCATGCACTGTTCACGTGGCTGATCATGCACTGATCACGTGATGATCATGCACTGATCACCCGGATATCATGCACTGATCACGTGGCTGATCATACACTGTTCACGTGTCTGACCATGCACTGATCACGTGGCTGATCATACACTGCTCACGTAACTGATCATGCACTGATCACGTGGCTATCATGCACTGATCACGTGGCTGAACATGCACTGTTCACGTGGCTGATCACACACCTGTCACGTGACATATCATGCACTGATCACGTGGCACTCATGCACTGATCACGTGGCTGATCATACTCTGCTCACGTAACTGATCATGCACACATCACGTGGCTATCATGCACTGCTCACGTGGCTGTCATGAATGATCACGTAGCTACCATATACTGGTCACGTGACTGATCATGCACAGATCACGTAAATGATCATGCACTGATCACGTGACTGATCATGCACTGATCACGTGACTGATCATGCACTGATCACGTGGCTGATCATGCACTGATCACGTGACTGATCATGCACTGATCACGTGGCATCATGCACTGATCACGTGGCTGATCATGCACTGATCACGTGGCTGATCATGCACTGATCACGTGGCTGATCATGCACTGATCACGTAACTGATCATGCACTGATCACGTGGCATCATGCACTGATCACGTGGCTGATCATACACTGATCACGTAACTGATCATGCACTGATCACGTGGCTATCATGCACTGATCACGTGGCTGATCATGCAATGATCACGTAGCTACCATGCACTGATCACGTGACTGATCATGCACTGATCACGTGGCTGATCATGCACTGATCACGTGACTGATCATGCACTGATCACGTGACTGATCATGCACTGATCACGTGGCTATCATGCACTGATCACGTGGCTGATCATGCACTGATCACGTAGCAACCATGCACTGATCACGTGACTGATCATGCACTGATCACGTAATTGATCATGCACTGATCACGTGGCTGATCATGCACTGATCACGTGGCTATCATGCACTGATCACGTGGCTGATCATGCACTGATCACGTGGCTATCATGCACTGATCACGTGACTGATCATGCACTGATCACGTGGCTATCATGCACTGATCACGTGGCTGATCATGCACTGATCACGTGACTGATCATGCACTGATCACGTGACTGATCATGCACTGATCACGTGGCTATCATGCACTGATCACGTGGCTGATCATGCACTGATCACGTGGCTATCATGCACTGATCACGTGGCTGATCATGCACTGATCACGTGGCTGATCATGCACTGATCACGTGACTGATCATGCACTGATCACGTGACTGATCATGCACTGATCACGTGACTTCATGCACTGATCACGTGACTGATCATGCACTGATCACGTGGCTGATCATGCACTGATCACGTGGCTGATCATGCACTGATCACGTGGCTATCATGCACTGATCACGTGGCTGATCATGCACTGATCACGTGACTGATCATGCACTGATCACGTGGCTATCATGCACTGATCACGTGGCTGATCATGCACTGATCACGTAGCTACCATGCACTGATCACGTGACTGATCATGCACTGATCACGTAACTGATCATGCACTGATCACGTGGCTGATCATGCACTGATCACGTGGCTATCATGCACTGATCACGTGGCTGATCATGCACTGATCACGTAGCTATCATGTACTGATCACGTGACTGATCATGCACTGATCACGTAATTGATCATGCACTGATCACGTGGCTGATCATGCACTGATCACGTGGCTGATCATACACTGATCACGGGACTGATCATGCACTGATCACGTGGCTGATCATGCACTGATACCGTGACTGAGCATGGACTGATCACATGACTATCATGTAGTGATCACGTGACTTAATGGCGCTGATCATGTGACTGATCATGCGCTGATCATGTTTGCTATCATACACTGATCATGTGCCTCTGGAGGCAATAAAAAAAGAGCTGAGTAGGCACGAATCAAACAGTCAGCAGGCAATAATCATGGAACTCAGGTGTGAGGAATCATGCTGCTCAGCTGGCAATAATCAAGCAGCTGAGCAGGCAGGAATTACGCAGCACAGCTGGCAATTGTCAAGCAGATGACAGGCAGGAATCATGCAGCTCAGCTGGCAATTGTCAAGCAGATGAGCAGACAGTAATCACGCAGCTCAGCAGGCCCTGATCACGTGACTGAGCATGCACTGTTCACGTGGCTGATCATACACTGATCACGTGATGATCATGCACTGATCACTTGGATATCATGCACTGATCACGTGGCTGATCATACACTGTTCACGTGTCTGACCATGCACTGATCACGTGGCTGATCATGCACTGATCACGTGGCTGATCATGCACTGATCACGTGACTGATCATGCACTGATCACGTGGCTATCATGCACTGATCACGTGGCTGATCATGCACTGATCACGTGACTGATCATGCACTGATCACGGGCTATCATGCACTGATACATGACTGATCATGCACTGATCACGTGGCTGATCATGCACTGATCACGTGACTGATCATGCACTGATCACGTGACTGATCATGCACTGATCACGTGGCTGATCATGCACTGATCACGTGGCTATCATGCACTGATCACGTGGCTGATCATGCACTGATCACGTAGCTACCATGCACTGATCACGTGACTGATCATGCACTGATCACGTGGCTATCATGCACTGATCACGTGGCTGATCATGCACTGATCACGTGGCTGATCATGCACTGATCACGTGACTGATCATGCACTGATCACGTGGCTATCATGCACTGATCACGTGGCTGATCATGCACTGATCACGTGGCTATCATGCACTGATCACGTGGCTATCATGCACTGATCACGTGGCTGATCATGCACTGATCACGTGACTGATCATGCACTGATCACGTGACTATCATGCACTGATCACGTGACTTCATGCACTGATCACGTGACTGATCATGCACTGATCACGTGGCTATCATGCACTGATCACGTGGCTGATCATGCACTGATCACGTGGCTATCATGCACTGATCACGTGGCTGATCATGCACTGATCACGTGACTGATCATGCACTGATCACGTGGCTATCATGCACTGATCACGTGGCTGATCATGCACTGATCACGTAGCTACCATGCACTGATCACGTGACTGATCATGCACTGATCACGTAACTGATCATGCACTGATCACGTGGCTGATCATGCACTGATCACGTGGCTATCATGCACTGATCACGTGGCTGATCATGCAATGATCACGTAGCTACCATGCACTGATCACGTGACTGATCATGCACTGATCACGTAACTGATCATGCACTGATCACGTGGCTGATCATGCACTGATCACGTGACTGATCATGCACTGATCACGTGACTGATCATGCACTGATCACGTGACTGATCATGCACTGATCACGTGGCTGATCATGCACTGATACCGTGACTGAGCATGGACTGATCACATGACTATCATGTAGTGATCACGTGACTTAATGGCGCTGATCATGTGACTGATCATGCGCTGATCATGTTTGCTATCATACACTGATCATGTGCCTCTGGAGGCAATAAAAAAAGAGCTGAGTAGGCACGAATCAAAGTCAGCAGGCAATAATCATGGAACTCAGGTGTGAGGAATCATGCTGCTCAGCTGGCAATAATCAAGCAGCTGAGCAGGCAGGAATTACGCAGCACAGCTGGCAATTGTCAAGCAGATGACAGGCAGGAATCGTGCAGCTCAGCTGGCAATTGTCAAGCAGATGAGCAGACAGTAATCACGCAGCTCAGCAGGCCCTGATCACGTGACTGAGCATGCACTGTTCACGTGGCTGATCATACACTGATCACGTGATGATCATGCACTGATCACTTGGATATCATGCACTGATCACGTGGCTGATCATACACTGTTCACGTGTCTGACCATGCACTGATCACGTGGCTGATCATACACTGCTCACGTAACTGATCATGCACTGATCACGTGGCTATCATGCACTGATCACGTGGCTGAAAATGCACTGTTCACGTGGCTGATCACACACCTGTCACGTGACATATCATGCACTGATCACGTGGCACTCATGCACTGATCACGTGGCTGATCATACACTGATCACGTGTCTGATCATGCACTGATCACGTGGCTGATCATGCACTGCTCACGTAACTGATCATGCACTGATCACGTGGCACTCATGCACTGATCACGTGGCTGATCATGCACTGATCACGTAACTGATCATGCACTGATCACGTGGCTATCATGCACTGATCACGTGGCTGATCATGCACTGATCACGTAGCTATCATGTACTGGTCACGTGACTGATCATGCACTGATCACGTAAATGATCATGCACTGATCACGTGACTGATCATGCACTGATCACGTGACTGATCATGCACTGATCACGTGGCTATCATGCACTGATCACGTGGCTGATCATGCACTGATCACGTAGCTACCATGTACTGATCACGTGACTGATCATGCACTGATCACGTAACTGATCATGCACTGATCACGTGGCTATCATGCACTGATCACGTGGCTGATCACACATGATCACGTGACTGATCATGCACTGATCACGTGGCTATCATGCACTGATCACGTGGCTATCATGCACTGATCACGTGGCTACCATGCACTGATCACGTGGCTGATCATGCACTGATCACGTAGCTATCATGCACTGATCACGTGACTGATCATGCACTGATCACGTCTGATCATGCACTGATCACGTGGCTGATCATGCACTGATCACGTGGCTGATCGCACACGATCACGTGACTGATCATGCACTGATCACGTGACTGATCATGCACTGATCACGTGGCTATCATGCACTGATCACGTGGCTGATCATGCACTGATCACGTGGCTGATCATGCACTGATCACGTGACTGATCATGCACTGATCACGTGGCTGATCATGCACTGATCACGTGGCTATCATGCACTGATCACGTGGCTGATCATGCACTGATCACGTAGCTATCATGCACTGATCACGTGACTGATCATGCACTGATCACGTGACTGATCATGCACTGATCACGTGACTGATCATGCACTGATCACGTGACTGATCATGCACTGATCACGTGACTGATCATGCACTGATCACGTGGCTATCATGCACTGATCACGTGACTGATCATGCACTGATCACGTCTATATCATGCACTGATCACGTGACTGATCATGCACTGATCACGTGGCTGATCATGCACTGATCACGTGACTATCATGCACTGATCACGTGGCTGATCATGCACTGATCACGTGGCTGATCATGCACTGATCACGTGGCTGATCATGCACTGATCACGTGGCTATCATGCACTGATCACGTGGCTGATCATGCACTGATCACGTGGCTACCATGTACTGATCACGTGACTGATCATGCACTGATCACGTAACTGATCATGCACTGATCACGTGGCTTATCATGCACTGATCATGTGACTGATCATGCTGATCATGTTTGGTGTCATACACTGATCATGTGCCTCTGGAGGCAATGAACATAGAGCTGAGTAGGCAGGAATCAGTCAGCAGGCTAAAATCATGGAACTCAGCTCTGAGAAATCATGCTGCTCAGCTGGCAATAATCAAGTAGATGAGCAGGCAGGAATTACGTAGCACAGGTGGCAATTGTCAAGCAGATGACAGGCAGGAATCGTGCAGCTCAGCTGGCAATTGTCAAGCAGATGAGCAGACAGTAATCACGCAGCTCAGCAGGCCCTGATCACGTGACTGAGCATGCACTGATCACGTGGCTGATCACACACTGATCACGTGACTGATCATGCACTGATCACGTGGCTATCATGCACTGATCACGTGGCTGATCATGCACTGATCACGTGGCTACCATGCACTGATCACGTGACTGATCATGCACTGATCACGTAACTGATCATGCACTGATCACGTGACTGATCATGCACTGATCACGTGACTGATCATGCACTGATCACGTGGCTATCATGCACTGCTCACGTGGCTGATCATGCACTGATCACGTAGCTACCATGCACTGATCACGTGACTGATCATGCACTGATCACGTGGCTGATCATGCACTGATCACGTGGCTGATCATGCACTGATCACGTGACTGATCATGCACTGATCACGTGACTGATCATGCACTGATCACGTGGCTGATCATGCACTGATCACGCAGCTATCATGCACTGGTCACGTGACTGATCATGCACTGATCACATGACTGATCATGCACTGATCACGTGGCTTATCATGCACTGATCATGTGACTGATCATGCGCTGATCATGTTTGGTATCATACACTGATCATGTGCCTCTGGAGGCAATGAACAAAGAGCTGAGTAGGCAGGAATCAGTCAGCAGGCAATAATCATGGAACTCAGCTGTGAGAAATCATGCTGCTCAGCTGGCAATAATCAAGCAGATGAGCAGGCAGGAATTACGCAGCACAGGTGGCAATTGTCAAGCAGATGACAGGCAGGAATCGTGCAGCTCAGCTGGCAATTGTCAAGCAGATGAGCAGACAGTAATCACGCAGCTCAGCAGGCCCTGATCACGTGACTGAGCATGCACTGTTCACGTGGCTGATCACACACTGATCACGTGAATGATCATGCACTGATCACGTGGCTATCATGCACTGATCACGTGACTGATCATGCACTGATCACGTAATTGTCATGCACTGATCACGTGGCTATCATGCACTGATCACGTGGCTGATCATGCACTGATCACGTGACTGATCATGCACTGATCACGTGGCTATCATGCACTGATCACGTGGCTGATCATGCACTGATCACGGGACTGATCATGCACTGATCACGGGCTATCATGCATTGACTACATGACTCACATGCACTGATCACGTGGCTGATCATGCACTGATCACGTGACTGATCATGCACTGATCACGTGACTGATCATGCACTGATCACGTGGCTGATCATGCACTGATCACGTGGCTATCATGCACTGATCACGTGGCTGATCATGCACTGATCACGTAGCTACCATGCACTGATCACGTGACTGATCATGCACTGATCACGTGGCTGTCATGCACTGATCACGTGGCTGATCATGCACTGATCACGTGGCTGATCATGCACTGATCACGTGACTGATCATGCACTGATCACGTGGCTATCATGCACTGATCACGTGGCTGATCATGCACTGATCACGTGGCTATCATGCACTGATCACGTGGCTATCATGCACTGATCACGTGGCTGATCATGCACTGATCACGTGACTGATCATGCACTGATCACGTGACTATCATGCACTGATCACGTGACTTCATGCACTGATCACGTGACTGATCATGCACTGATCACGTGGCTATCATGCACTGATCACGTGGCTGATCATGCACTGATCACGTGGCTATCATGCACTGATCACGTGGCTGATCACACACTGATCACGTGACTGATCATGCACTGATCACGTGGCTATCATGCACTGATCACGTGGCTGATCATGCACTGATCACGTAGCTACCATGCACTGATCACGTGACTGATCATGCACTGATCACGTAACTGATCATGCACTGATCACGTGGCTGATCATGCACTGATCACGTGGCTATCATGCACTGATCACGTGGCTGATCATGCAATGATCACGTAGCTACCATGTACTGATCACGTGACTGATCATGCACTGATCACGTAACTGATCATGCACTGATCACGTGGCTGATCATGCACTGATCACGTGACTGATCATGCACTGATCACGTGACTGATCATGCACTGATCACGTGACTGATCATGCACTGATCACGTGGCTGATCATGCACTGATACCGTGACTGAGCATGGACTGATCACATGACTATCATGTAGTGATCACGTGACTTAATGGCGCTGATCATGTGACTGATCATGCGCTGATCATGTTTGCTATCATACACTGATCATGTGCCTCTGGAGGCAATAAACAAAGAGCTGAGTAGGCACGAATCAAAGTCAGCAGGCAATAATCATGGAACTCAGGTGTGAGGAATCATGCTGCTCAGCTGGCAATAATCAAGCAGCTGAGCAGGCAGGAATTACGCAGCACAGCTGGCAATTGTCAAGCAGATGACAGGCAGGAATCGTGCAGCTCAGCTGGCAATTGTCAAGCAGATGAGCAGACAGTAATCACGCAGCTCAGCAGGCCCTGATCACGTGACTGAGCATGCACTGTTCACGTGGCTGATCATACACTGATCACGTGATGATCATGCACTGATCACTTGGATATCATGCACTGATCACGTGGCTGATCATACACTGTTCACGTGTCTGACCATGCACTGATCACGTGGCTGATCATACACTGCTCACGTAACTGATCATGCACTGATCACGTGGCTATCATGCACTGATCACGTGGCTGAAAATGCACTGTTCACGTGGCTGATCACACACCTGTCACGTGACATATCATGCACTGATCACGTGGCACTCATGCACTGATCACGTGGCTGATCATACACTGATCACGTGTCTGATCATGCACTGATCACGTGGCTGATCATGCACTGCTCACGTAACTGATCATGCACTGATCACGTGGCACTCATGCACTGATCACGTGGCTGATCATGCACTGATCACGTAACTGATCATGCACTGATCACGTGGCTATCATGCACTGATCACGTGGCTGATCATGCACTGATCACGTGGCTATCATATACTGGTCACGTGACTGATCATGCACTGATCACGTAAATGATCATGCACTGATCACGTGACTGATCATGCACTGATCACGTGACTGATCATGCACTGATCACGTGGCTATCATGCACTGATCACGTGGCTGATCATGCACTGATCACGTAGCAACCATGTACTGATCACGTGACTGATCATGCACTGATCACGTAATTGATCATGCACTGATCACGTGGCTATCATGCACTGATCACGTGGCTGATCACACATGATCACGTGACTGATCATGCACTGATCACGTGGATCATGCACTGATCACGTGGCTATCATGCACTGATCACGTGGCTACCATGCACTGATCACGTGGCTGATCATGCACTGATCACGTAGCTATCATGCACTGATCACGTGACTGATCATGCACTGATCACGTAATTGATCATGCACTGATCACGTGGCTGATCATGCACTGATCACGTGGCTGATCACACACTGATCACGTGACTGATCATGCACTGATCACGTGACTGATCATGAAGTGATCACGTGGCTCTCCTGCACTGATCACGTGGATGATCATGCACTGATCACGTGGCTGATCACACACTGATCACGTGACTGATCATGCACTGATCACAAGGCTGATCATGCACTGATCACGTGGCTATCATGCACTGATCACGTGGTTGATCATGCAATGATCACGTAGCTATCATGCACTGGTCACATGACTGATCATGCACTGATCAGGTAACTGATCATGCACTGATCACGTGACTGATCATGCACAGATCACATGACTGATTATGCACTGATCACGTGACTGATCATGCACTGATCACGTGGCTATCATGCACTGATCACGTGACTGATCATGCACTGATCACGTCTATATCATGCACTGATCACATGACTGCCCGTTCACTGATCACGTGGCTGATCACACACTGATCACGTGACTATCATGCAGTGATCACGTGGCTGATCATGCAGTGATCACGTGGCTGATCATGCACTGATCACGTGGCTGATCATGCACTGATCACGTGGCTATCATGCACTGCTCACGTGGCTGATCATGCACTGATCACGTAGCTACCATGTACTGGTCACATGACTGATCATGCACTGATCACGTAATGATCATGCACTGATCACCTGGCTTATCATGCATTGATCATGTGACTGATCATGTGCTGATCATGTTTGGTGTCACACACTGATCATGTGCCTCTGGAGGCAATGAATAAAGAGCTGAGTAGGCAGGAATCAGTCAGCAGGCTAAAATCATGGAACTCAGCTCTGAGAAATCATGCTGCTCAGCTGGCAATAATCAAGTAGATGAGCAGGTAGGAATTACGTAGAAAAGGTGGCAATTGTCAAGGAGATGACAGGCAGGAATCGTGCAGCTCAGCTGGCAATTGTCAAGCAGATGAGCAGACAGTAATCACGCAGCTCAGCAGGCCCTGATCACGTGACTGAGCATGCACTGTTCACGTGGCTGATCACACACTGATCACGTGACTGATCATGCACTGATCATGTGACTGATCATGCACTGATCACGTGGCTATCTTGCACTGATCACGTGGCTGATCATACACTCATCACGGGACTGATCGTGCACTGATCACGGCTATCACGCATTGATTACGTGACTGATCATGCACCGATCACGTGGCTGATCATGCACTGATCACGTGACTGACCATGCACTGATCACGTGACTGATCAGGCACTGATCAAAAGGCTGATCATGCACTGATCACGTGGCTATCATGCACTGCTCAGGTGGCTGATCATGCAATGATCACGTAGCTACCATGTACTGGTCACGTGACTCATCATGCACTGATCACGTAATTGATCATGCACTGATCACGTGGCTGATCATGCACTGTTCACCTGACTGACCATGCACTGATCACGTGGCTGATCATGCACTGCTCACGTGACTGATCATGCACTGATCACGTGGCTATCATGCACTGATCACGTGGCTGAAAATGCACTGTTCACGTGGCTGATCACACACCTGATCCCGTGACTTATCATGCACTGATCACGTGGCATCATGCACTGATCACGTGGCTGATCATGCACTGTTCACGTGTCTGATCATGCACTGATCACGTGGCTGATCATGCACTGCTCACGTGACTGATCATGCACTGATCACGCGGCTCTCATGCACTGATCACGTGGCTGATCATACTCTGCTCACGTAACTGATCATGCACTGATCACGTGGCTATCATGCACTGCTCACGTGGCTCGTCAAGGAATGATCACGTAGCTACCATATACTGGTCATGTGCCTGATCATGCACTGATCACGTAACTGATCATGCACTGTTCAAGTGACTGATCATGTACTGATCACGTGACTGATCATGCACTGATCACGTGGCTATCATGCACTGATCACGTGGCTGATCATGCAAGGATCACGTAGCAACCATGCACTGATCACGTGACTGATCATGCACTGATCACGTAATTGATCATGCACTGATCACGTGGCTCATCATGCACTGATCACGTGGCTGATCACACATGTGTCACGTGACTGATCATGCACTGATCACGTGGATCTCATGCACTGATCATGTGGCTGATCATGCACTGATCACGTGGCTACCATGCACTGATCACGTGTCTGATCATGCACTGATCACGTAGCAACCATATACTGGTCACGTGACTGATCATGCACTGATCACGTAATTGATCCTGCAATGATCACATGGCTCATCACGCACTGATCCGGTGGCTGATCACACGATCGCGTGACTGATCATGTACAGATCACGTGACTAATCATGAAGTGATCACGTGGCTCTCCTGCACTGATCACGTGGATATCATGCACTGATCACGTGGCTGATCACACACGTATCACGTGACTGATCATGCACTGATCACGAGGCTATCATGCACTGATCACGTGGCTATCATGCACTGATCACGTGGTTGATCATGCAATGATCACGTAGCTAACATGCACTGGTCACGTGACTGATCATGCACTGATCACGTAACTGATCATGCACTGATCACGTGACTGATCATGCACTGATCACATGACTGATCATGCACAGATCACGTGACTGATCATGCACTGATCACGTGGCTATCATGCACTGATCACGAGACTGATCATGCACTGATCACGTCTATATCATGCACTGATCACGTGACTGCCCATGCACTGCTCACGTGGCTGATCACACACCTGATCACGTGACATATCATGCACTGATCACGTGGCTGATCATGCACTGATCACGTGGCTGATCATGCACTGATCACGTGGCTGATCATGCACTGATCACGTGGCTATCATGCACTGATCACGTGGCTGATCATGCACTGATCACGCAGCTACCATGTACTGGTCACATGACTGATCATGCACTGATCACGTAACTGATCATGCACTGATCACCTGGCTTATCATGCATTGATCATGTGACTGATCATGTGCTGATCATGTTTGGTGTCACACACTGATCATGTGCCTCTGGAGGCAATGAATAAAGAGCTGAGTAGGCAGGAATCAGTCAGCAGGCAATAATCATGGAACTCAGCTCTGAGAAATCATGCTGCTCAGCTGGCAATAATCAAGTAGATGAGCAGGTAGGAATTACGTAGAAAAGGTGGCAATTGTCAAGGAGATGACAGGCAGGAATCGTGCAGCTCAGCTGGCAATTGTCAAGCAGATGAGCAGACAGTAATCACGCAGCTCAGCAGGCCCTGATCACGTGACTGAGCATGCACTGTTCACGTGGCTGATCACACACTGATCACGTGACTGATCATGCACTGATCATGTGACTGATCATGCACTGATCACGTAGCTATCTTGCACTGATCACGTGGCTGATCATGCACTCATCACGGGACTGATCGTGCACTGATCACGGCTATCATGCACTGATTACATGACTCCACATGCACCGATCACGTGGATGATCATGCACTGATCACGTGACTGACCATGCACTGATCACGTGACTGATCAGGCACTGATCAAAAGGCTGATCATGCACTGATCACGTGGCTGATCATGCACTGATCACGTGGCTGATCATGGCAATGATCACGTAGCTACCATGTACTGGTCACGTGACTCATCATGCACTGATCACGTAATTGATCATGCACTGATCATGTGGCTGATCATGCACTGATCACGTGGCTGATCATACACTGATCACGTGACTGATCATGCACTGATCACGTGACTGATCATGCACTGATCACGTGGCTATCATGCACTGATCACGTGGCTGGACATACACTGATCACGTGCCTGCTCATGCACTGATCACGTGGCTGATCATGCACTGATCACGTGACTGATCATGCACTGATCACGTGTCTGATCATGCACTGATCACGTGGCTATCATGCACTGCTCACGTGGCTGATCATGCATGATCACGCAGCTACCATGTACTGGTCACATGACTGATCATGCACTGATCACGTGACTGATCATGCAGTGATCACGTGGCTATCATGCACTACTCACGTGGCTGATCATGCAATGATCATGTAGCTACCATGTACAGGTCACGTGAATGATCATACACCCATCAGGTGACTGATCATGCACTGATCACGTGGCTATCATGCACTGATCACGAGACTGATCATGCACTGATCACGTCTATATCATCCACTGATCACATGCCTGCCCATGCACTGATCACGTGGATGATCATACACTAATCATGTGACAGATCATGCACTGATCACGTGGCTGATCATGCACTGATAACGTGACTGAGCATGGACTGATCACATGACTATCATGTAGTGATCACGTGACTTAATGGCGCTGATCATGTGACTGATCATGCGCTGATCATGTTTGGTGTCACACACTGATCATGTGCCTCTGGAGGCAATGAACATAGAGCTGAGTAGGCAGGAATCAGTCAGCAGGCTACAATCATGGAACTCACCTCTGAGAAATCATGCTGCTCAGCTGGCAATAATCAAGTAGATGAGCAGGCAGGAATAACGCAGCACAGGTGGCAATTGTCAAGCAGATGACAGGCAGGAATCCTGCAGATCAGCTGGCAATTGTCAAGCAGATGAGCAGACAGTAATCACGCAGCTCAGGAGGCCCTGATCACGTGACTGAGCATGCACTGTTAACGTGGCTGATCATACACTGATCACGTGATTGATCATGCACTGATCACTTGGATATCATGCACTGATCACGTGGCTGATCATACACTGTTCACGTGTCTGACCATGCACTGATCACGTGGCTGATCATACACTGCTCACGTAACTGATCATGCACTGATCACGTGGCTATCATGCACTGAATACGTGGCTGAACATGCACTGTTCACGTGGCTGATCACACACCTGTCCCGTGACATATCATGCACTGATCACGTGGCTATCATGCACTGATCACGTGGCTGATCATGGAATGATCACGTAGCTATCATGTACTGGTCATGTGACTGATCATGCACTGATCACGTAAATGATCATGCACTGTTCATGTGACTGATCATGTACTGATCACGTGACTGATCATGCACTGATCACGTGGCTGATCATGCACTGATCGCGTGATTGATCATGCACTGATCACGTGGCTGATCATGCACTGATCACGTGGCTGATCATACACTGATCACGTGACTGATCATGCACTGATCACGTGGCTATCATGCACTGATCACGTGGCTGGTCATACACTGATCACATGACTGATCATGCACTGATCACGTGACTGAACATGTACAGATCACCTGGATATCATGCAGTGATCACGTGGCTGATCATGCACTGATCAGCGTGACTGATCATGCACTGATCACGTAGCTATCTTGCACTGATCACGTGGCTGATCATGCACTCATCACAGGACTGATCGTGCACTGATCACGGGCTATCATGCATTGACACATGACTCATCATGCACTGATCACGTGGATGATCATGCACTGATCACGTGACTGATCATGCACTGATCACGTGACTGATCATGCACTGATCACATGGCTGATCATGCACTGATCACGTGGCTATCATGCACTGCTCACGTGGCTGATCTGGCACTGATCACGTAGCTACCATGTACTGATCACGTGACTGATCATGCACTGATCACGTAATTGATCATGCACTGATCACGTGGCTGATCATGCACTGATCACGTGGCTGATCATGCACTGATCACGTAACTGATCATGCACTGATCACGTGACTGATCATGCACTGATCACGTGGCTATCATGCACTGATCACTTGGCTGAACATACAGTGATCACGTGCCTGGTCATGCACTGATCACGTGGCTGTTCATGCACTGATCACGTGACTGATCATGCACTGATCACGTGTCTGATCATGCACTGATCACGTGGCTATCATGCACTGCTCACATGGCTGATCATGCAATGATCATGTAGCTACCATGTACAGGTCACGTGAATGATCATACACCCATCAGGTGACTGATCATGCACTGATCACGTGGCTATCATGCACTGATCACGAGACTGATCATGCACTGATCACGTCTATATTATGCACTGATCACATGACTGCCCATGCACTGATCACGTGGATGATCATACACTAATCATGTGACAGATCATGCACTGATCACGTGGCTGATCATGCACTGATACCGTGACTGAGCATGGACTGATCACATGACTATCATGTAGTGATCACGTGACTTAATGGCGCTGATCATGTGACTGATCATGCGCTGATCATGTTTGCTATCATACACTGATCATGTGCCTCTGGAGGCAATAAACAAAAAGCTGAGTAGGCACGAATCATACAGTCAGCAGGCAATAATCATGGAACTCAGCTGTGAGGAATCATGCTGCTCAGCTGGCAATAATCAAGCAGCTGAGCAGGCAGGAATTACGCAGCACAGCTGGCAATTGTCAAGCAGATGACAGGCAGGAATCGTGCAGCTCAGCTGGCAATTGTCAAGCCGATGAGCAGACAGTATTCACGCAGCTCAGCAGGCCCTGATCACGTGACTGAGCATGCACTGTTCACGTGGCTGATCATACACTGATCACGTGATTGTTCATGCACTGATAACTTGGATATCATGCAGTGATCACGTGGCTGATCATACAGTGTTCACGTGTCTGACCATGCACTGATCACGTGGCTGATCATACACTGATCACGTAACTGATCATGCACTGATCACGTGGCTATCATGCACTGATCACGTGGCTGAATCATGCACTGTTCACGTGGCTGATCACACACTGTCACGTGACATATCATGCACTGATCACGTGACTGATCATGCACTGATCACGTGGCTATCATGCACTGATCACGTGGCTGATCATGCACTGATCACGTGACTGATCATGCACTGATCACGTGGCTGATCATGCACTGATCACGTAACTGATCATGCACTGATCACGTGGCTATCATGCACTGATCACGTGACTGATCATGCACTGATCACGTGACTGATCATGCACTGATCACGTGGCTATCATGCACTGATCACGTGGCTGATCATGCACTGATCACGTGACTGATCATGCACTGATCACTGGCTATCATGCACTGATCACGTGGCTATCATGCACTGATCACGTGGCTGATCATGCACTGATCACGTGACTGATCATGCACTGATCACGTCTGATCATGCACTGATCACGTGACTGATCATGCACTGATCACGTGGATGATCATGCACTGATCACGTGACTGATCATGCACTGATCACGTGGCTATCATGCACTGATCACGTGGCTGATCATGCACTGATCACGTGTCTGATCATGCACTGATCACGTGGCTGATCATGCACTGATCACGTAACTGATCATGCACTGATCACGTGGCTATCATGCACTGATCACGTGGCTGATCATGCACTGATCACGTGGCTGATCATGCACTGATCACGTGACTGATCATGCACTGATCACGTGGCTATCATGCACTGATCACGTGGCTGATCATGCACTGATCACGTGACTGATCATGCACTGATCACGTGGCTATCATGCACTGATCACGTGGCTGATCATGCACTGATCACGTAGCTATCATGCACTGATCACGTGACTGATCATGCACTGATCACGTGACTGATCATGCACTGATCACGTGGCTATCATGCACTGATCACGTGGCTATCATGCACTGATCACGTGGCTGATCATGCACGATCACGTGACTGATCATGCACTGATCACGTGGCTGATCATGCACTGATCACGTGGCTATCATGCACTGATCACGTGGCTGATCATGCAATGATCACGTAGCTATCATGCACTGGTCACGTGACTGATCATGCACTGATCACGTAACTGATCATGCACTGATCACGTGACTGATCATGCACTGATCACGTGACTGATCATGCACTGATCACGTGACTGATCATGCACTGATCACGTGGCTATCATGCACTGATCACGTGGCTGATCATGCACTGATCACGCAGCTACCATGCACTGATCACATGACTGATCATGCACTGATCACGTAACTGATCATGCACTGATCACGTGGCTTATCATGCACTGATCATGTGACTGATCATGTGCTGATCATGTTTGCTATCATACACTGATCATGTGCCTCTGGAGGCAATGAACAAAGAGCTGAGTAGGCACGAATCAGTCAGGCAATAATCATGGAACTCAGCTCTGAGAAATCATGCTGCTCAGCTGGCAATAATCAAGCAGATGAGCAGGCAGGAATTATGCAGCACAGCTGGCAATTGTCAAGCAGATGACAGGCAGGAATCGTGCAGCTCAGCTGGCAATTGTCAAGCAGATGAGCAGACAGTAATCACGCAGCTCAGCAGGCCCTGATCACGTGACTGAGCATGCACTGTTCACGTGGCTGATCATACACTGATCACGTGACTGATCATGCACTGATCACGTGGCTATCATGCACTGATCACGTGACTGATCATGCACTGATCACGTAATTGTCATGCACTGATCACGTGGCTATCATGCACTGATCACGTGGCTGATCATGCACTGATCACGTGACTGATCATGCACTGATCACGTCTATATCATGCACTGATCACGTGACTGATCATGCACTGATCACGTGGCTGATCATGCACTGATCATGCGACAGATCATGCATTGATCACGTGGCTATCATGCACTGATCACGTGGCTGATCATGCACTGATCACGTAGCTACCATGCACTGATCACGTGACTGATCATGCACTGATCACGTAATTGATCATGCACTGATCACGTGACTGATCATGCACTGATCACGTGACTGATCATGCACTGATCACGTGACTGATCATGCACTGATCACGTGGCTATCATGCACTGATCACGTGGCTGATCATGCACTGATCACGTAGCTACCATGCACTGATCACGTGACTGATCATGCACTGATCACGTAATTGATCATGCACTGATCACGTGGCTGATCATGCACTGATCACGTGGCTGATCATGCACTGATCACGTGACTGATCATGCACTGATCACGTGACTGATCATGCACTGATCACGTGGCTATCATGCACTGATCACGTGGCTGATCATGCACTGATCACGTGCCTGATCATGCACTGATCACATGACTGATCATGCACTGATCACGTGACTGATCATGCACTGATCACGTGGCTATCATGCACTACTCACGTGGCTGATCATGTCATGTGCTACCACTGTCACTGCTGATCATACACTGCACTGATCACGTGGCTGATCATGCACTGATCTATCATGTGATCTGATCATGCACTGATCACGTGGCTGATCATGCACTGATCGTGACTGAGCATGGACTGATCACATGACTATCTGATCACGTGACTGCTGATCATGATCATGTGCTGATCATGTTTGCTATCATACACTGATCATGTGCCTCTGGAGGAAAGAGCTGAGTAGGCACGAATCAAACAGTCAGCAGGCAATAATCATGGAACTCAGGTGTGAGGAATCATGCTGCTCAGCTGGCAATAATCAAGCAGCTGAGCAGGCAGGAATTACGCAGCACAGCTGGCAATTGTCAAGCAGATGACAGGCAGGAATCATGCAGCTCAGCTGGCAATTGTCAAGCAGATGAGCAGACAGTAATCACGCAGCTCAGCAGGCCCTGATCACGTGACTGAGCATGCACTGTTCACGTGGCTGATCATACACTGATCACGTGATTGATCATGCACTGATCACTTGGATATCATGCACTGATCACGTGGCTGATCATACACTGTTCACGTGTCTGACCATGCACTGATCACGTGGCTGATCATACACTGCTCACGTAACTGATCATGCACTGATCACGTGGCTGATCATGCACTGATCACGTGGCTGATCATGCACTGATCACGTAGCTACCATGCACTGGTCACGTGACTGATCATGCACTGATCACGTACTGATCATGCACTGATCACGTGGCTGATCATGCACTGATCACGTGACTGATCATGCACTGATCACGTAACTGATCATGCACTGATCACGTGGCTATCATGCACTGATCACGTGGCTGATCATGCACTGATCACGCAGCTACCATGTACTGGTCACGTGACTGATCATGCACTGATCACGTAACTGATCATGCACTGATCACGTGGCTTATCATGCACTGATCATGTGACTGATCATGTGCTGATCATGTTTGGTGTCACACACTGATCATGTGCATCTGGAGGCAATGAACAAAGAGCTGAGTAGGCAGGAATCAGTCAGCAGGCTATAATCATGGAACTCAGCTCTGAGAAATCATGCTGCTCAGCTGGCAATAATCAAGTAGATGAGCAGGCAGGAATTATGCAGCACAGGTGGCAATTGTCAAGGAGATGACAGGCAGGAATCATGCAGCTCAGCTGGCAATTGTCAAGCAGATGAGCAGACAGTAATCACGCAGCTCAGCAGGCCCTGATCACGTGACTGAGCATGCACTGTTCACGTGGCTGATCACACACTGATCACGTGAATGATCATGCACTGATCACGTGGCTATCATGCACTGATCACGTGACTGATCATGCACTGATCACGTAATTGTCATGCACTGATCACGTGGCTGATCATGCACTGATCACGTGGCTGATCATGCACTGATCACGTGACTGATCATGCACTGATCACGTGGCTGATCATGCACTGATCACGTGGCTGATCATGCACTGATCACGTGGCTATCATGCACTGATCACGTGGCTGATCATGCACTGATCACGTAGCTACCATGCACTGATCACGTGACTGATCATGCACTGATCACGTAATTGATCATGCACTGATCACGTGGCTGATCATGCACTGATCACGTGGCTGATCATGCACTGATCACGTGACTGATCATGCACTGATCACGTGACTGATCATGCACTGATCACGTGGCTATCATGCACTGATCACGTGGCTGGTCATACTGATCACGTGCCTGTCATGCACTGATCACGTGGCTGATCATGCACTGATCACGTGACTGATCATGCACTGATCACGTGGTGATCATGCACTGATCACGTGGCTATCATGCACTGATCACGTGGCTGATCATGCACTGATCACGTAGCTACCATGCACTGATCACGTGACTGATCATGCACTGATCACGTGGCTGATCATGCACTGATCACGTGACTGATCATGCACTGATCACGTGGCTGATCATGCACTGATCACGTGGATATCATGCACTGATCACGTGGCTGATCATGCACTGATCACGTGTCTGATCATGCACTGATCACGTGGCTGATCATGCACTGATCACGTAACTGATCATGCACTGATCACGTGGCTATCATGCACTGATCACGTGGCTGATCATGCACTGATCACGTGGCTGATCATGCACTGATCACGTGACTGATCATGCACTGATCACGTGGCTGATCATGCACTGATCACGT